>NC_139231.1:61980819-62435819 GCF_977018435.1 Lepisma saccharinum | reverse complement strand
TTAATTAATTAAAAACGTGGATTAAAAGTGAATATTGAAGTTATATCATGAACGAGGAAAATAAATTAGAGTTTATTGACTCTGACTCAGTGGCACTACGGTGCATTTTAACGAGTCATAGCAGAGAGTATGCTTTATGCTTGTCTGAGTCAATATTTTGTTTTTGTTATTATTATTAATTGAAAATTTTAAATAAAACTTTAATTTAAATTTTGTTTAAAACTGACCGTAACTTGTAAATGATTTAAAATGCTTGAACTATAACTGCTAAGATTATTGCAACGAGGATATTACATTTTAATAAATATATAGTTTTGGGAACGAATAAGACCCCGAGGGCCACTCATTAATGACTAAAGTCTCCTAGCACCTCAAGAAGGGAGCTTAGATTAAGGAGATAGTCAAGAATGTACGAGATAGTCACTTACCTTATGTTACCTTAACTTACGAATACATTGCCTCATTTCTAAATTCATGTTAATATGTAAAGAAACGAAACGCTAGTTATATTCCTCGACACGCTGTCCAATTGTGTCCGCTATTACGCCAAGCGTATATAGTTAGAGTGGCGTACCGTGATTTAGGATATAAACCGCCCGATTAATTAAAAGTTCTAGTTTAGAAGTAATAGATGTATAAATAGGCTGTAGTGACGTGAAATGTCCGTACACAAATAAGCAGTAGTGACGTGAAAGAGTCCGTACACATATATACTTATACTTATGCTTTAAGCACCACAGTTAGGCAAAGCCAACTTAATATGGATAATTAGGAGAGCACTTTACACGGCGCGGACGTTTCTCACATATTAACGAGATTTTTTTGTGCTATTATATATTTATATTTTTTTTCTGTCCGAAATATTGTTTTGTTTGACAGTCGAATATTTATCCTTAGCATGTTGTAGTTTCAAATGTTTAAAAATCTTAAAATGCATGTGTAGTTTTTTTATACACATATATTGTTTTAAATTTTAAAATATAAATATTGCAATTTTTGATTTAAGTTACGGCATTTATTAACATTAAACAGGTCCTACACGACTCAAGTGTGCACAAAGTAAGTTTTTTTAAAGGCATTAGTCGCTATTAATTTATTCAAATTTCATAATATGCGATAATATTTTGTTTAAGCGGTATAATTTATACTAGCTTAGTAGTTACATCACTAAAATTTTAGTTATACTTCAGCAGAAGGTAAACATTTATATTAGCAAAGTTTTGTATCAAGCGCAAGTTATTGATAATATTTATTTCATATGAATATGAATACGTCGACGACAAGATTTTATTGCGCCTAAATAACAAGTATTTTCCTAGGATATTGGATCGCTACCAAAGTCCTGTGGAAATCCATTTTGCTATCGCGGAATGATTATGGTTAAACTACAACGGTTTTAGTTTTAAGCTTTGCTACAATAATATGCTAAGCATATTTTAGAATGGATAGAGAGAATGATAGATTCTTCATTTTTAGTGATGTTAGCATAATATAAGGCAATTATAGCATATTTATAGATTAATTATTTTATTTTTGGATGGTCAACTTTAAATAAGCATCGTTTCCCATGTAATTTTGTATTTAAGTACATTTTTAACGACCACTTGCACACTATAAGTAACATAAGAGACTATAATAAGAATTTTTTTACACAGCAAAGTTTAAACAGGCTTCTACAAGTAAATGTAACCAATAGGGAAAATAAGCGCAAGGCGTAAAATAACATTATTACTTGTTTAGCTTTAAATACGTTTTTACATGTCCTTATAGTAATATGGTATTTTAAATGCACAAGACTGGTTTTCTCATCAAAAGTAAAGTAGAAGAAGCAATATATTCAAAGCAAAGTTACTAGCGCCCAGTATTTCACAGCCCAGTATTTTAGAAGTAATCGATAAACAAACTGGACGTACATACGCAAACGAATCTATTTCCTCATTGTCATTGTACAGTTAAACACAGAATCATGTTAAGGACATAGGCATTGATGTAGATGCATGCAATACATTATTGACGCAAGGGGTACATTTCAAGGGCATTCGAGATACACAGTAGCGGCCAGAGTTCAGTTACACGGCTTTACATATCTTGCGCGCTCATATCTATGACCAGACGAAGAATTTTGCTAACGTAAGAATTTCCCCTCTGCACCTCTCCCGTTAATGGGATCAGGTAACCAGCCAGCAAAACCCCGGTCGCGGGAGACATGTAGACTTGAAGCAGCAAAATTATCGTAAGCAGAAATGATGACGGCTAAATTCTTTAGGCTGTAACAGGTTGCCAGATTGAAGGGGCGGCGCCAGAAATTTTCGACCGGGTGGGCAGAAGCTGTAAATTGATAGATTAGGGTGGGCAGGTATAAATGTAAGGTGTGTGTGTATATATATACACACACACACCTTACATTTATACATATACAGGGTGTCTCATAAGTAATAGCAAAAACTGACAAAGGTGAAAGAGTACACGATAATAGAAGCAAAAAAGTCTCAGTAAACATGGGTCTGCAAACGAGCCGTTTTCGAGATAATGTGTGGGTACAAGCCGTCATTGATTGCATTTTGTAAACACCCAGTGCTTTACTCCTTGTGCGGTCTGAAGTTGAGGACATGCTGTTGGAAGCAGTAGAACACTCTCTAGGAACCTCGACGAGGAGAATTGCCGCACAAGTGCCAGTAAGCCGCAGTAGTGTATGGAGAATTTTACATCGCAATTCACTCTACCCTTACCACCTCCAACGAGTATTCAGTATCTCAGTGATACGGATTGTGTTCCTAGAGTGACGTTTTGTCAGTGGATGCAACAACAGGTTGTACTCAACCCTCGTTTTGCAAGTAACATTTTATTTACAGACAAAGCGGGTCCACACGCGATGGTATTTTTAATTTTCATAATTCTCATGTTTGGAGTGTTCATGAGGCACTACATCAGCAACGTTTCTAATTGAATGTGTGGTTAGGGACCACACATTCCCAAGAAGACTCAATGGACCGAGACACCTGCGGTTTTTGCGGCATGATCTTCCAGGATTGCTTGAGGATGTTCCCCTTGATTCACGTCAGAGTATATGGTACATGCATTATTGAGCACCGGCACATTTTGCTGCTGCTGTGAGACTGCATCTAACACGCAGATATCATCAAAGATGGATAGGTCGAGGTGGGCATGTACCGTAGCCTCCAAGGTCACCAGATCTAAATCCTTTGGATTTTTGTGTCTGGGGTCACCTCAAAAGCGTAGTGTACAACACTCCCGTTGACACGGTTGAAGATCTGGAACATAGAATTGTACATGCTTGTGACCAATTCCGAAATGATCCTGGGGTGTTCGAAAGAATTCGAAACTCAATGCGGGATCGCGTACAGTATTGCATCCAGATGGAAGGACGACACTTTGAACACCTCCTTTAACAGGTACGAGTGTACAATAATTGTAATGTAGAACATACTTACTAGTAAAGTAGTGCTGCATTCATTGTTAAAATAAGTATTGATCACTATACCCGGTAATTCATATCTTTTTCACAGACGACTTGGGTTGTATGGCGTGACCTTTTCGAAAGCGCTCAAATGTCAACCTCTATCCTGCGCAGTATACCCTCGAAACTTTAATCTTGAAGGCGAACGAGTCTCCGGCGCCTGGAACCACAGTCAAAATAATAATTTGTGGGGGTTGTATATTCAATGTCTGCGTGTATTTGTTTTCCCCCTTCGTCACTTTCATCTAATCACCATTGAACCTCATTGTCGCCATTAGCCAAAATTAGCAGAAAAGCGACTTCACATACAACAAATCAGTCGAATCAGCAACAACTTACTCTTCCAAAAGTGGAGTTTCATTAGTTCATACCACTTCTAAAGTTGAGGTGGTAGTTTCAATTTCACAGTGTTTCATTGTTGGATCAGGGCAGCTAACTTCGTGAACAATCACGTTGTTTTCCGAGTCTCAAATATTTGTCTCTGGCAATATACCCTCTTAAATGAACGCATATTTTATGGTGATAATATAACACGTTCCCTGTGAGTCCTTTCTGTATATTTTTTTTCTCCAATGTCATAATGTTGTCGCCTTATAATGAAGAGGTTCGGTTTCTACTGTCCTCTCCCCTGGTGGAAGCACAATGCACGCACACTGTAGGTTTAGTGCCGATTCAAAATTTTCTTATGGATACTTCGTGACATACCTTTTCTTCTTTACTCCATCTACATCAACAGATTCTGTTGACCTTTTCGGCTAAACCTCTGATGCTTCTAAAGTTTAAACCATTCTTATCGTGATTGATTAGTTCTCTGACGCCCTCAAAATAAAGCTTTCCTTCCAAATCCTTCTTCTTTTAATTCTTCATAAGTTAATCACAGGAAAAATCGCATGATTACATAACTGATAGGCAAAATTTATGTGTGGAACTAGGATTTCTAAATAGAATTACCTACCCATTATCAATTCAATAATTCTGTTGCTTTTTCCAAACCTACATAACTGTTACATCAAAATTAATATACCTTGGTATTGTAGTGGTTATTTTGATTGCTTCTTATTAGTATTTATTAGTATCTGTACATCAAATACAAAGTTGTTATTTTGTATACCATGTAGATATTTGAAAATGACAGGTATGTAAAATATAAATATAAATATAAAAATTGTAATGAAATAAAGAAAGAGACACTTCTGGAATTTCCATGTAGACCTAATTAAAAAGGAGAAATAATTTATTGTGTTGCTGGAGGAAGCAACGCTGAGGTTTTTATTTGCTTATTTAGAGATTATTTTAATCATAGGCAGGCCGGGATTTATACATGTGAAGACCCGGAGCTTACAACACCAAGACCCCACACCAATTTTTCTTTATGTGGTACTTTTAAAACAGTTTTTCCCTCAGTGAAGGGCTGGAGCTGCAGCCCTCAAGCTCACCCTAAATCCTGATCTCATTTTGACCATACCCTGCATAATTTTGCGCCTCCTAAGCACTAGCTGCTTCTAATCATAGACGTATTCAATTGGTCACAGTTTTCTTGTTTCAAGATCTCTAGTAATTCCTCTTGCTTGCTAATGACAAATTTAAATAAGCTCTTTATGGGATGATGATATGTGAACATTTCTAACTAACTAACTAACTAACTCTCTAGCCTTCTTAAACCCGAAGGTTCATGGCTGCAGCAACACAGGCCTTCCATCTTTCCCTATCTTGAGCAAGATCTATATACTCTCTTCCATCCCTACCGATTTCCCTTAGGTCCATCTCAACGTTGTCCCTCCATCTTCGTCTTGGCCTTCCTACAGGTCTCTTACCATCAGGTTTCCCAACAAGAATCCTGTATACTCCTCTTTCCTCTCCCATTCGTGCCACATGGCCTGCCCACCTAAGTCTTCTTGATTTAATTATTCTAATAATATCTGGACATGAATACAAATTATGTAGTTCTAAATTATGTAACCTTCTCCACTCACCTGTCTCCTCATCCCTTTTAGGTCCAAAGATTTTCCTAAGGATTTTATTCTCAAATACTCTCAATTTATGTTCCTCTTTCAATGTAAGGGACCAAGTTTCACATCCATATAATACTACAGGCAAAATTACTGTTTTGTATATTTTAACTTTTAGTTTCTTAGATATTAAACGAGAAGACAAAAGTTTATGAAGAGAGAAGTAACATGCATTTCCTGAATTAAGCCTACTTTTTATTTCCTCTTTAATATAATTTTCATTTGTTAATATTACTCCTAAGTATTTGAATTTGGAAACTGGTTCAAACGAGTTGTTATCAATAATTAGATTTTGATTATTACCTAACACTTGGTTTCGGCCTGTAAGCATATATTTAGTTTTCTCTTTGTTAACTTCCAAACCTATCTCTTTAGCAGTTTTGAAAAATATTTTAGCATTATTCTTAATTGTATTCACATCATCCCCCAATAAGTCTACATCATCTGCATATGCTAACAACTGAGTCACACCCTTTAATTTTAGTCCTTCTTTAGTTTCTTTTACCTTCCTAACAGCATATTCTAAGCCAAAATTAAAGAGCAATGGAGATAATGCATCTCCTTGTTTTAACCCATCATGAATTGTAAATTTGTCAGACATATTAATACCCACACGAATTTTACTTTCTGTTTCACTGGTGCATATTTTTATCATACTAACAAGCTTCTTAGGTATTCTAAACTCTACTAATATATTATATAATTTATCTCTTTTGACCGAATCATATGCTTTTTTGAAATCAATGAATAGTTGATGGACATTTTGATTATATTCCCACTTTTTTTCAAGTGTCTGTCTGATGTGAAAAATTTGATCTGTAGTTGATCTGTTACGTTTAAATCCACATTGATAATCACCTATAATTTCATTAGCATATGGGGTTAGTCTTGTTAAAAGAATGTTAGATAATATTTTATATGTTGTTGAGAGTAGAGAAATTCCACGGTAATTATTGCAGTTCATTTTATCACCTTTTTTAAACACAGGGACAATTATGGATTCTTTCCACTGTTGAGGGATTTCTTCTTTATTCCATATTAAACAAATTAATTTATGAATTTGACATATTAATGAATTTCCACCATATTTAATTAACTCAGCTGGTATTAAATCAATGCCAGGTGCTTTGTTATTCTTTAGCCTTTTAATAGCATCTTTAACTTCAGTCAAGTTAGGTTCTGGAACTAAAGGTTCTGCTGTGTGTACTTCATTCACTACTGATTTATCTCCTACATGGACATTTAAAAGGTCATTAAAGTAGTTCTTCCATCTATTTAGAATATCGCTTGGGTCAGCAAGAAAATCACCGTCTTTATCTTTTATCAAGTTTACTTTAGGTTGCCACCCCTTTCTAAACTCATTTACACCTTTATATAAATCTCTGATATTTTTATTTTTGCTGTTTGTTTCAATTTCGTTAATTTTGCTTTTCAAGTAATCTCTTTTTTTACTTCTAAACGTTCGGTTAACTTCTCGCTTTATTCTATTATAATTGTTTAGATTTGTATCATCAGAGTTAATATTAACCACCTAAGTCTAGCCTCATTTCTTATTTCTATTAGATTATGACATTCATTATCAAACCATGGCTTACTTTTTCTCGGTTTATGGTATCCTATACTTTCTTTAGCTGCTGATTCTATTGCATTACGTATGTGCTCCCAATTCTTATTTACGTCTATTTCATTTATATTTTCATCATCATTTAAATCCTGCAAAATATCAAATCTATTTGACAGTTTAATTTGATAATCTTTCTTAATTCTTTCATCAGTAAACTTTCCTGTATCAAATTTTAGAACTTTTAGATTTTGTTGCTTATGATTTAACACTGAGAGTCTTTCTCTTAATTTAGCAATTACTAAATAATGGTCACTGGCACAGTCCGCACGTCTATGTGTACGAACGTCAATTATACTAGTATGTCTTCTCTTATCAATGAGAATATGATCTATCTGATTATGAGTTTTACCATCTGGAGAAGACCAGGTATATTTATGGATATCTTTATGTTTAAAAGTGGTACTTTTCACAATTAAATTCTTTGAGGTTGCAAAAGTAATCAATCTTATACCATTATCATTACTTAATTCATGAAGACTTTCTTTACCAATCGTAGGTTTAAATGTCTCTTCTTTGCCAATCTGTGCATTACAGTCACCTAACAGAATTTTCATATCATACTGAGAAAATTTATCAAAGACCTGTTCTAACTCTGTATAAAAATCATCTTTAGTATTATCATCTTTATCTTCCGTTGGTGCATGTATGTTTATTAAAATAATTTTACACCACCTACCCTGTAAAACTGCATATGATATCCTATCATTAATAAATTCTACTGTTTTAAGAGCCGAGATAATTCTATTATTTATAAAAATGCCTGTTCCAAAATTATGATTTTCAGTACCACCATAGAAAAAAGTATAATTTTTAGTTTTACAATTCCCTTCTCCTGGCCACCTAACTTCCTGGACAGCTACTACATCTAATTTATACTTAACTATCTCATTAACTGTACACTGAAATGCCCCAGGCCGGTAAAGGCTCAGAACATTCCAGGTGCCTAATTTAATATCCTTATTCCTAATGTAGATCTTATCCTTAGTCCAGGGACCTCCCAAAGTAGTCCCCACCCGGAGATCCGAACGGGGGACTATTTTACCTCCGGAATATTTTACCTTGGGAACATCCATGGCCTTATATTGCTGATTCTTGACATGGCTTTTTACAGTGCAGAGTTGTCAGCTCTACGCCTAACCCCCAATATGAATGGAGGAACTACTACACAAGATAAACACAAACACATTAGACAGCACAATTACTGCACAAGATGAACACAAACACATTAGATAGCACAACTACTACACAAGACACACACAAACACATCACAACTATAACACAATATAAACACAAACACCCCATAACTACTACACAATATAAACACAAACAAACTACACACCACAACTACTACACAAGACAAACACAAACAAATTAGACAACACAACTACTACGCACTATATATAAAGTGTGTGTATGCATTGCTTTAGAACAACAAAGCCGTGCGATCCGCGAGAGACAAAAGACAGACGATAGATTCAAGAGTTGAATGGCTTCGTCTACGCGGCTGGTCCAGGGATACGTGCCTCCAGGTTACGTTGCCGAACAATAGGATAGGTGAACCTAACCTACTCACCCACTTTGGGCTTGATTGAACCTACGAAACTACCCTGCTATGCAACCTGGACGCACCCATCCCAGTGCAGCTCTACGCTGTCCTCCAGTGACCATTAACATGGAGGATGTCCCCAGTAGACCAGCATCCATTCCGAGGAATGATTGCTGGTTTATCATAGGGACTTTCAGCCTAGTTATTCCGGAGCGAGAAGTACGCTTCTTGGACTTACCCACCCAAATATGAATTGATAAATCAAGATGTTGGAAAGACACATTTAATATTCCGGGTATTATCACTTTTAACTATATACAAGCACTGCACAAACTTATAGGTTCGTTTTTACACATGGAACCAACAAATGGGTAACAAAAACATGGTACTTACATATTCTGCATTCACCTCATCACACCTGGGCCTTGCTACAAACACTTATCACTCCAACTATAAATGGGGGGATTTCAGTGAATTTGCACTAAAGATATAGCGGTATCTTAATACATATGGGTATTGGCTTGCACATGAACTGTTTCAGGGAGCTGTATGACAAAGGATGGGCCGAATAATCATGGATGTCTTTGGATACAAAGCATCATGGTTTCCTGAAGGCTCATTGTCCTCACCATGTGGTTTTGAAAATTTCCGAATTTTCATGGATATTAGTTCCATGCACTTTAAGTACTGTAATTCGTTCATATTATACACTGCTGGACTATTTCCAACATTTCTAGTATAGATAATATTGATTATTAGTAAAATATGCATGTAATGAACACCAGAATACACTTATTTATTGCAACATTCACATATCTCTAAGTATATGTACTTAGTGAATTTGATTGGGTGGTCAATCGGGTGGGCACAGGATTTTTTGGGTGGGCGCTTGCCAAGCCGTGCCCACCTCTGTCGCCGTACCTGCCAGATTGTTAGAACGTTGTCAAATAGTAACTCGCAACAAGCAATAATGAATTAAACTCAATTAATCGAATCACGACATATATCATTGGTACTTTACGGGGACAAAAATAAATTAAAATTCCGAATTCTTTATAGGCACTATCCTATTTTCTTTCTAGATTCTTGAATAAACGTGGTAGCTATTGTCATCATATTTCTTATTATATTTTCCACTAGGAATTAGCATTTTAGTCATATTTTAATGGATATAATATAAGAGTTTATTACTAGTTTAAATATATTTCAATTGATAATGGCATTTTAAAATCATGAGTGGCAAAATATTATTCTTGAGTGTTGTACCAAAAAGATTGGATCAAAATAATCCTTTCCCGGAAAAATTTTCCTATTTTAAATCTACGCTAATATTACCTTTACCTTAAACCTGTCTCAAATTCGAAATTTATCAGCTGTCGGCCAGAGAACAGACAGTGTCAGCCGCAAGGGGAACAATTCGGCATTCCCAAACCCGAAACCAGGAACCACTAGCAGCGCGTCAAGTATCCTGACAGCATTCGCCAGCATGGGAGCCAGAATGCTGAAACATGTTCCAGCTTTACTCTACTCCCCCTCTTGTTAAGGCAATTCGTAAAGTACACCACGACGTGCCACGTTCCAGAGAATCTACACAGCCTCTCAAAATTGTCGTGCTACGTCAATAGAATCTACAAGTCCAGCAGTAAAAATGTTTACAAACAACGACATGTTCCAGAGGGTAAACTACATGATTCCTCCACTAAAGTGTCATGCTACACTCCTAATATACATATTACTTGACACACTTCCATGTCACGTACAACTCTACGAACTTACGTCTATTCTTCTTCACAAAGCCTCAAAAGAAGAATCGCCCAACGAAGTGTTAGCAGTACAAGAAGTTTTCACACCAAATGTTCCAGTTTTTTTTTATCAAAGGGGTAAAATCATTGGTCCACCCCACGAAGTTCGTCTCAAAAACAAGCAGTACACATAGTGATTATTCCTCCAGGAACATAGTTCTCCCATTCCGAGGACACATACGATCACGCATTCCATTGGTCGTTACATGATACACTCAGCAGCAAAAGTGTATTTATCAATATTCCAGTTCAGAACAATTCTCATTGCCAGAAGAAATCACTTTTCTACCTTTAAGTTTGAACTTCCCCAAATTCTCCCTTCCCAAAGTGCAAGTATGAGAAACGCAGACAGCAGATGGGAAGATGTTCATTGAGTGTGCATACAGTGACAGACAGAAGGAAATGTACAATCCGGGTTGTCTGACTTTCATCAGTACATTCCACACAAGTACGGTGTGGCAGACACGTAGTGGTACTGTACTCTCAGGTACAGTAAAATTCCATGAAGTATAGTCAATCTGAGCTGAACATCGTGTCTGGAATAAAGGATGTTTATCCTAAATGGACAATGTTACGATTCATTTGTTCATCGTACTTTAGGTGAACGACATCGAGGCCAACGATGTTGGACTTTTTCACTCTCAGCGTCTGTTCAGTGCATGTTTATGGAATTCTCAACGAACTATTTCAATAGAAGAATAAAGACAATATTGATATGCATGGACAAAAGGTGTAACAATTGCGATGCTTAAATATTATTTCTACGTGAATTATTAATTCATATGTTATATATGAGTGTGTACATATTTCATATCAAAGGACGGAGTTGAATAAATAAATATATATTGTTAATATAAAAATAAAGACTGTGATCCATCGATAATAATAATACAGGAAAACTATAGTGATACGTGCTACGATTATATTTATGTGCGATAAACTCAGTTCGCAATATTCGGCATACGTGTTGGCCCTAGTAACCAAAAATTACTAGCAACACAGGTGCAACGAATTATGTATTTATACAAGTGCTTCGATTTATTTCTTATTCAGTACTCAACATTATTTACGGTGAAGGAAGGCTATTAGTTATCTCTCATTCAATGTTAACACAAATTTATTATGTAATTTCGAGTCTCTTACCTTCAAACGGTGCATTGACTGTCTCCTGTAGACAAACACGTCTTGTGTCGCAAGAGATTGGTCAAGCTCTGACGTGACGTATTAAATGAGTGTGTTTTGACGGCCGACGCCATGTGACGGCATGTCTCTACATCAACAAATGCATGTGTTATGTTATGTCACGCTGATCCACTCATTTATTCAGCAGAAATAATGTATTGTGTTATATGTTCTTGTGTGTCAGTGGGTTTATAGGATATTCACTTTGGATGGATTCATGGTTTTTACATTATTATTTTCATGTTTTTGGGTATTTTATTTTTGTTTTTGTTTCTTATTTTATAATAAACGGTACCCCTATAAGATTCGATCAGACATAAAGATGAATTCCAAAGGAAATTCTTTTCCGGAGAGGGACATCGTAACGATCCGTAGTATCTTTTAATTATTATGGACAACGAACTCCAACTTTCAATCATTCAACAATCGTTTTCCAATCAGGAAATATTCAGAAACATCACAGGAATGCAGTGTCAGACATCACTGAAGCTCTTCCTGGTCATCAGCCGTATAAACATGTAAACGGACGAAATCCAGGAAGAGGCTACAGTCCTGACTGTGCATTTGGTTATTAAATTGAATTGCAATAAATGTCTGGGACACAGAGAGTTCAGGGGCAGTTTGAATTCAGTTATTGAGGAGGAAGTTACGATTGAATAGAGAGAGAGGATGAGGTTCTAGAAAGAATGTGTTAACGCTAGTCGCAAGTCAGACTCTACGTACAGTCACAAGCATAACCTCTCCCAGCAGATCTTCAGTTGGAGTACGGAGACAGGTATATCTTTACATTACCCATGCTGGTCCAGTCTTTAGGGGTGTGAAACTCAAGTGTCATGTGTTGCCATTCAAGTGTGTAAATTTAGTACCTCTAGCACCTTACCACCAACCTCACCACTAGCAGAGAGTGCTTCCAAGGATGAATGATGATTAGTGAGCTACATTCCCAAAAGATCCCCATACCTAAGGGTATGATACGAATGGTAGGGTTACCAGACATGTCCTCCATTTCGGGTTCTAAAAATTGTCTCGGTGGGTTTTAGGAAAATGTAGAAATGTCCTATTTTGGGGGTATAGACAACTGCTTCAACTTCAAGATTCATAACAAAATTTTATAAAATGTAATTAATTGTTATTAAGAAATACAATATCAATGTTTATTCATCATTAAGCATTACAATAATGCAATAGATGTCAGCACTGGTATAAATATAAAACATAATACAAAAATAGTATAAACATACACATATAAGACATAATACAAGTAATGCAAGAATTGCATAAACATACAAACACAAATATCGAGTGTGAGTATGGAGAGATCAATGTTACAATGTTTTAGAAATTTAAATCATCTTTTGATGATTACATTTCGTCTGTTGTTGCAGCCACGCTGCGTGCGGTTTTGATTTTAAAGCACTTGCAACATCTACTGCACCCTTGTATTCAAGGTGTCCCAATTTCCATACCCGATGGAGTCACATATTGGTTTAAACTATAGGCCCAGTCCCGATTAGCCTTAATGTGCATAAAGTGGACTTAAAACACCAACTAAATCAATGTAACACTTCCGTAAAATCTTTTGTGAAATCTAAAAATGTCTTCTTTATTAAAGTTTGTCATCTGGCATGATTTTTACCAATTTTCATGCATTTCTTCTTCTTCTTCTTTTTTGTAATTCTCAACAGAGCATCAGAGACCCATTCGGTAGTGTGCGCCATGTGGAAGAGAGAGGCATTAGGTAGGTGAAAATAAAAGAGTTGTGAAGTGGGATGTGTGTTTAGCGATTGAAAGCTTGACAAGTTTAAAAACAAGACGCTGCAATCCATTGAAAATAGCTGTTGCACACCTCACACCACACCCTTCTCCGCGGCGACGTAATATTCTGAGGATTTTCAACGAAATATGAATGTGAAAGGCATGAAATGATTTGATTTTCAGAGACAACAGTCACATAATTGGCCTCACGCACTCACCATTGTTCTCACATGCAAACACACACACGAAAGACACCACCAACAGCAGAGAAACGCCGGCCCCTGTGCCGGAGTGGTTAGCACACAGCGCTGCGACGCTAGGTCTCCCGGGTTCGAATCCTGGCTTTTGCATGGACGTTTGTGATGTCTATTTATCAATGTCATCATATCATCACGCATCCCCATATTTGCAAATTAGCCAAAAGTGGCACAAGAAGCGATTAATTCATTCCTTTATTTGGAACCTAACAGCTTTTATGCCGTTTTTTGTCCATAACAATACACACATAAAATGTACACAATTGTTTTACAATAAAATTATCAGTCCTTCCCCAATATTTTACAGATATTAGATTTTTTTAAAGAACACTTTGCCTTTTACAATTGTATGTTACACTTCCTTAAAAATGATAACAAACAATAACCAATCCGCACATCTCGATTAACAACTAAACTTAACAAATTTGTTGGAGACGGAACCTTTAGATTATTTAAAGTTTTATACAAGATATTTCTCTCTATATAATATTTTGAGCATTCCAGTATTATATGTTGTGCATCTGCACTTTCCCAGACACATTCACATTTCTTATTGTTCGTTATTCCAATTTTGGATAAATGTTGCCTAGTACACAAATTGCCCGTTCGCAGTCTATTAATTAATACAATTACATATCTTGTAGCACTTACATGATGAAACCATGTTTTTTGTATTTTGAATTCAGCAAATGGACTGTATGATTCTCCAACTGTTGTAAGTTCATTTCGACACCAATCAAACCATTCATTCAGAATTTTCTTCTTTACTCTAGGGAGAAGATCCGTACAGTATAATGATAAGTTCGTAACATTTGGAAGACGAACTGCTTTCTTTGCACATTCATCTACATGAGAATTACCTGTAATATTGCTATGAGCTTTAATCCAAGAAAACTCAATGTTTTTTCCAGATTTTTGTATTGTTTGAACTAATTGTATACAATTTATAATGTAAGGGGATAATTTGTAAAGACTCTTGTAAGAAGATTTAAGAGCCTGTAATACACTTTGCGAGTCAGTAAGTACTAAGAACTTTCGTAAATTTAATTTTTGTACATATATTAAAGCTTGGTAAATTGCGTAAGATTCTGCTGTAAATATTGAACAGTCTTGCGGAAACCGAAATAATAGGTCTATTTTATGTTGTGGATCGTACACTGCACATCCAACCTTTAGAACAAGTGACAAATTTCAAGTATCTTGGAGTAATTATAAACAGTCAAGGAAAAGAAGAGGAAGAAATAGGAGATAGAATCATGAAGACAGGAAAGCTATATCAAATCATAAACCGAGGATTTATAGGCAAAAAAGAAATATCTACCCAAACAAAATTCACTGTATATAAAACAATTTATATACCAACACTTACATATAGCAGTGAAAATTTGACAATGACTGGAAAACACATGCAAAGTGTACAAACAATGGAAATGAGGTACCTTCGAAGAATAAGTGGGAAAACCAGGAAAGATCGGATAAGGAATCAAACCATTAGGCAATCTTTAAATGCTCAGCCACTACAAGAAACAGTTGAACGTAATCAACTCAGATGGTTCGGCCATTTGAGCAGAATGAGTGAGACGAGACTGCCAAAGCAGATATGGGAAGCACGTCCACAAGGAACAAGACCAAAAGGAAGACCAAGAAAGACATGGAATATGAGTGTCAAAGAGATTTTGGAGAAACGAAGCATAAGATGGAAAGAGGCACAGGAAAAGGCGATGGACAGAAACGTCTGGGGAGCTCCCTGTAACGCCTCGACACCGGCAGGTAGAAGAGGACGCGACTAAGTAAGTAAGTAAGTTATGTTGTGGATCGTACACTGCACATACAAATCCTGCCGCACTTTTAGATCGATCTGTGTATATGAAATAAAAACTTGGCCATTGAGTAAAATATTCCTATATGTGCGAATAACGAGGGAAATTAATACTATCCAGAGACTGTTGAGGATAATCTAATGAAAAAACAGGCCGTGAACGCATCTGTAGAACATCCTGGTATTCTTGACAAAACGAATTATACAATTCTATCCACATAGCAGCTTTTCTGTTTGTTATTTTTCCTGTTTCATATACGTGTATCATATTTGTTAGTACATTGTTGAAAGGATGCTCACAATATGATTTCAGTTTGAAGAGCATATATGCTGCTAACATCTTCTGTCTACATGAAATGGAACATTCACCCGCTTCCATGTATACTACTACTTTTGGAGTGCTGTTCATAACGCCTAAACATCTTCTCAAAAATTTCCTTTGTATGACATCAATGGAATTCAATTTTCCTTCTGTCAAGTTACACATTGCCAAAAGAGAATAATCAATCATAGGCCGAAAATAATTCTTGTAAACTAAAAGCATAACTCGAGGATGACATCCGCACTGAGTATTTGCTATTGCTTTGAACAAATTAAACACTTTTTCTGATTTGACTTGTATTGCTTTAATTTGGTCCTTCCAAGTTAGTTTTTCATCCAAGATGACACCTAAATATTTTACTCTGGATGTAATGGGAATTCTTGTTTTTCTAGACATTGAGTGAACTATTGGAGGTGTTCCCTTTTTACTAAAAATTGTAATATTAGATTTTTCCATTGAAATAGAGAGTTTTTTACTTTCAAGCCACTTTTGCACTTCCAATATTTGTTCCTCTAAAACAGGAAAATCAGTATGAATTTGTGTCGTGGACATATAGATACAGATATCATCTGCATATTGAAGATAATTAACTGTTGGAATTAATTTCCATTTCATCCCAATCATATATATGTTGAATAACAATGGACTTAAAGGACTTCCTTGAGGTAACCCTTTGCAGGCTGAATACGATACTCTACTTTAACTGAAAAAGTGGAAATATACAGATCTTTTACTCAGTAACTTCCATAATATCAAAACATAGTTGTGAGGTATTTTTAGCTGTTGTATTGTTTGGATTAGGATATTAATATCTACATTATCATCAGCTGCGCTTACATCTAAGAATGCAGCTAATACAATTCTGTTTCTTTTCAGTGAATCGAAAATATACGAGGAAAGAGTGATTAATCCGTCCTGGCATCCTAATTCCTTTCTAAATCCTATTTGTTCGAACTGAAATGTGTCTTGGCTTTCTGAAAACCATTCTATTCTTTTTGTATCAGTGTCTCAAATATCTTTCCTATAACTGACGTCAAAGCTATAGGTCCATATGATTTACCTACTTGAGGGTCCTTGGCTGTTTTTAAAATTGGAATAATCAACTGTTTGGACCAATCTTCTTGTACTTTTCCATTATTTAAGAATTTATTAAAAATTGTGCACATTGCCGTTAACGCTACATCTGGAAGGTCATTAATCATCGAATAAGTAATTCCATCCATCCCTGGAGCAGATTCTTTACTGTTGCCGATGATTTCATAGATTTCCTCTTTAAAAATTGGAGTTGCAAAACCTTTTGTCGAACGTAGATTTGATGTGTCTACATAATTCATTTGGTGTTTCAATTACTTCGTCTGACACTGTAGGTATGAGTTTCTGAATAAATTCAGTCTTCCAATGTGATTTCAAAGGAACTACATTTGCTGTACGAGGATTTTTGAGCGACCTAAACTTTTTCCACACATATCCTAATTAATTCACATTAAATAAATATTTAAAAGTTTAGTATAATTAGACCAATTAGCTTTGAATACTTTCCATTTCCGAATAGTTAATATTCTTTCGTTTGTTGCATGGCAATAAGCCAGATAAAAATAACATGGATAATGATCGCTTGTTCTCAAGTCCATATCGGCGTCCCATATAAATTCTGCACAATACTTTTCTGAAATTAATGTTAAGTCTATAGATGACGGATTACTTCCATTTCTAGGCATATGAGTAGGTGAACCATCATTTATTATAGTTAACTGTTCCGCCTCCATCCATTCAACAAGAGTTCGACCCAACTTATCTGCTGCCTGTCGACTCCACAATGGGTGGTGGCAATTGAAATCTCCAGTTATGATTAATGGAGTCTTGAATGAACTAATCGTAGACCTTAAATGCTTCACTGCAATTTTTTGCGATGTATAGGAAGATGGTATATAGAGCGAGATAACGGTAAATATTTTATTCAAAATTTGCACTTGTATTACCACTACTTCCACCCGATATTCTCAAAGAATCACTAAATTGGGATTAAATGATATGGGTTGGAATGCCAGACTTTCATGTACAAATACAGCCACTCCTTTTCCGCCTTGTTGATTTAGTACTGCGTGTTATTTTTTTATTTCAATTGAAACTCTTCCATCCCCCCCCATACTTCACACACACATATAATGAGAGGATGATGCTCTTCTATCAGTTTCATGAGTTCAAGTTTTCTTGAAGGAAACGAGCATAAATTCCATTGTACAAACAAAAACATATTTTGCATGTGATAACTTGCTGATTATTATATTTAATGTTGAGCATCTTCATATGATTCAAGCTCTTCAATTAGTTTCAATAACTGTGAAGTAATATTTGCACAATCGACTAGAATATTTTTGATTCTCTGAAGATTATCATCCACAGTTATGTTCGGCGTTAGTTTCGCCATAACTAATAAACTAATCATTATTTGCTTTTGAGAGTTATATTGTGGGATGCTAGTCTGTAATTTTCGTTTTTCCGTTATTGTCACTGACATTGGACTGCTTTTGGAATTTAGGAAAATATAATCTGGTCTTTCTTGTTCGTTTTGGGTTTTAGGTTTGTCACACAACTTTAGATTTTGCATACCTTTATTTATCATAACTTCTTTACTTTTAAATATCTTCCCAAGTCTTCGATCAGCATAATTATTGTTCATGTTGTAAAGCTGAGGTTGAGAAGATTTCCAAGAATATAAGTTTCTTGATGTCCCTGATTCCTCATCTCTTAGAGTGGCAAGCACCTCATATCTGTTACCTGTTGTAATTGCTGAACTTGGAGCTTGTACAAAGGAAGACTCTGCTTTAGTTATTTTTAACACTGGGAAATCTTGTAGTATGTTTGCATAAGAATAATCGTCTCTTTCGGTCATAAATGAACTACTAGAACTAACCTTTCTCTTTGCTTCTCGATATGAACAGCCCTCATATGCTATCACCTTCTGAATTTCTCTTTCCTCTTCCCACTTACTGCACGACCTCTCAGTTGCAAGATGATTTCCTGAGCAATTTATGGATTTAGGTACTGCAGCACATATATCATCATGTTCATAATCACCGCACCTTGGACATATCGCTTTGGACTTACAAACATCCTTTGTATGAGAGAAACGGAGACAATTCCTGCACTGCATCACAGATTTTATTTTAGGTTGTTCCTGAAATATGTTACTGAGTAGCTTTACATGCGAGGGCAACCTTTGTGATTGAAACTTTACGCTGATCAATTTGGTCGGTTTGAACCCAAATTCACAATTTCCTTGATAAATCTTCTTCTTCATTCTTTCCATTTTGATTATTGGAATAGTTCTCTCAGCCTCTGCTTCATCTTGTACTTCTTCTAAATTTATATGTAACGGTAACCCATATATTAGTCCCATTCTGTGTAAAAGACTCTTCGGGATTATGACATTTACCTTATACTTCTTCTGAAACTCTTTGTTCAAGTAAAAGTCATTTGCATCATTGGATGTTAAAAAGTAAACCTTTGCACGATTAGGACCCGATGCCTTAACATAATTCACCTTAATTCTAGCTTCTCTTAAGTGACTACCTAACATAATAGCACTAAAGCTACCAACATTGTGTTCCACGCCTTCAACAAGAACAATATATGAGCCATCGTGCCCAGGATAGAATAAGTCATTTTTATTCACATTCATTATCCTTTGATTGCATTGTACGCTCTAATACGTTTGCTTTGAAAATTTTTGGAGCATTTATAGATTCCTCCTTTCCACTAACTTTTGCTCGATTTCGTTTTGTGTTCTGACTTTTTGGTTGCTTAGCAACCAATTCAACATCCATATTGTCTTCGTCTTTATTTGAATACATATCCTTTTTTACTTCCACTACTTCATTCATCTCCATTTGGACGTCCTCTCTGTTTTGATTAATAATTTCCTCGGTAGACATTTCCCTCACTTGAATGAAATTTGTTGAATTTCTTACAAGCAGGAAACTTTATCTGGATAGTCCAGAGCCTTCCATGCTATCTAGATTTTAACACTGATTTATCTTCTAAATCACAAGATTATTTCATATTAACTTACGTTTCAATAAATGTACTGTCTTGTAATGACACAGAACACTTTTACAATAAAAACGATGATTAAATCCACAATTTAAGCTTGACTTTGTCTGTTAAGCCCCTATCACACGGAACTGGATTTCTATTTGGAATGCTCTAGTTGACGCTGGACTAGCTACCCATTTGCTAGTTTTCGCCTCACACGGTACTTGTTATACCGTACTTGTCGATAGTCTTTCGTTCCCATAATGGCGGCCGCGCGAGATGTAAACAACGTATCACTTCACACTTTTAAAATACGATAACTATTCAACCGAGAGGAATATCGCATCGCATTAAGTGGTTTTAGGTAGAGAAGAATGGCGCTGATAAAATACGTACTTTACAACGTTTACTATACACGTATGAAGAATATTTTAGCTTTTTCAATTGTAAACATGCCTTTCGTGTTGTATGCACTCGGAAGCCACAGACAAAAAAGAGGCTACTTTACAAACTCACAGAATATCTTCACATGGCCAAACTTTGCTCTGATTGGCTGTTCCACAGAATCTAGTCGAAGAAGTTAGTAGCAATTAGAACATGTCCTACGAGGGTGGTTCAGCATGCTCCGCCCCTGACATAGAAGGAACCTTCGTAGGAAAACTAAATCACTGTCACTTTTCAACATAGTCCCCTGCAACATTAACACACTTTTCCAATAGGCCTTCCAGTGCTTCAATCCCAGCAGAAAAATAATATTTTGCTTGGTCCTGCAACCAAGCATTCACAAAATCCATAACCTCGGAATCACTGGCAAAATGTTTTCCACGAAGGTGTTTCTTCATGTTCGCCAACAGGTGGAAGTCACTAGGCGCCAGATCTGGAGAATAAGGGGCATGAGGGACAATTTCGAACCCTGCTGCATGAATTGCAGCCACCGCAACTTGGGACGTGTGGGCGGGAGCATTGTCACAATGGAACAACACACCACGGGCCAACATTCCGCGGCGTTTCTCCTTGATGGCAGTACGTAATTCTTCAATTAGGGTTGCAAAATAAACACCTGTGATTGTCTTTCCCTGTTGGAGATAATCTATCAAAAGAATTCCTTCTGCATCCCAGAACACAGATACCATCACTTTGCCCTTTGATGGTTGAACCTTAAATTTCTTTGGGGGTGGAGAATGGGGGTGTTTCCATTGCATGCTTTGGCGTTTACTTTTGGGATCGAAGTAGTGAACCCAAGTTTCATCCATTATAACAAATCTCTTCAGAAACTTTGGCTTGTCAGCCTATATTGTCCGCAACAGGTTCTGACTTCTCACACAACGTGTCCTCTTTTGGTTGACCGTCAGCATTCTCGGGACCCAACGCGCAGAGATTTTTTTCATTAACAAATGATTATAAATAATTGAATGCACACTGCCAGTTGAGATGCCACATGTGTCTGCTATATGGCGGACAGTCACTCGCCGGTCTGCCAAAATCATGTCATGCACTTTTGTAATCGTTTCTGGTGTGGTCACCATTGCAGATGGGCCACCGCCATGCTCATCTTCGCAGGTATGCCGACCACATTTAAATTCACGGCACCATCTCTTCACTAGATAATATGAAAGGCTAATGTCACCAAGAGTTCCCACCATATCTGCATGGATGTCTTCCCGTGTTAGATTTTTCTTGAGTAAATATTTTATCACTGCTCGGACCTCAGATTTTTCCATTGTTTCACATGTGGCTACACTTCTTACTGATCATCAACGTGTAACAAATAGAGAAATTGTTGTAAATTCTTGAAACTTTGTGGATATTAGTCTAAAGAATGAACAATGTTACATATAAACTTACAGGTCTCTACTATCACTGGAAATGGGTCAGGGGCGGAGCATGCTGAACCACCCTCGTATTCCTCAAAACCAGTCAAGCAGTCAGCCAGGCGGCCATGATTACTACCCAGAAAGTCAGTTCATCGCCAACTAGGGCATTCCAACTAGAAATCTAGTTCCGTGTGATAGGGGCTTAACTATATATTACGCAACTAGCTAATATTTCACCACAGAAGCGAAGTAAAATAATCAAATCAAATCAAAATCAAACAGCAGAGAAACGGCTCTGAAAACAAGAACCTCTTCCACACGAATGATGGGGTCAGACGGGAGTGAAAATAGTGCCTGCAGTTGTGACGTCAGATAAAGAAAGATTGAGTTAAACAAGTGTGAAATATTGTTCGCATACTGATATCGATAAGATATAAAAGAGGAGCTTGCATTTCAAAAATATGCAGCCAAGGAGCAAGAACATTTCAATGCTTTAAAAAAGAACACATGCAAGCGTGTTATCAGATTGCCTTCTCGTAGTGATTGTTGTACGATAAACAAAAGTTTAAAAAAAAACCATGCCACTGCTTGATGTCGCATTCAGAAAATGCAGTCATTCGCCCTGTAGTTTCTCTTCGATACAAACCTTAACGCGCGTGCTCGAAAATATTACAGGCTCTGTCCGAAAGGTACAAAGAGGGGTGTGCGGGAGCAAATTTCCCGTCCCAATCCCGACTTCGGGAAATGACTTCCCGACTTTTCGGGATCCCGAGCAGTCGGGAAATACCGAATGGTCATTTTAAAAAGTTCTTAATTCTCGACGTTCCCTGCATTGCAAGTGTCTGGAACTTATCGGAAATTGTTTGTTTTTATTCCAGAAATGCAAAAGCAACCACTTAAGTTGAAAATTACGTGTAGAATTCGAGATTTTCAGAGCTTCGGGAAATTTCGAACATTTCCTATCCTGAAAATTTCCCGACTTTGTCGGGAAAAGGCGAATTTTTCCCGTCCCGAATGTCGGGATTAAAAAAGACCGAGTCTGCTACCACGCGCGTGGCAGCAGCAAGAATAAGCGTCAAATTTGCTCCTGCCACATAATTCGTCTGCTAACTAATGACGAAGACGAGTGACCGAAGTGTCACAAATTGACGACACAAACCTAACCTGCGTCCAAAATGAGTTTCAGTTAACACGTGTAACAATAATGCGTGTACCAATAATTTTGTTCTCTTACATTAATTGAAGTGCCATTTTGCCCCCCCCCAAAAATGCAAGTTTATTATGTATTTAGAACACGGAGTATGGTAGACTAGTGGGAATGAATGTACAGGTAATTTAGAACTTTTTTTTAGAAAGCATTTAGCGATATTACTTTAGGTAATGCTAACAGATCATAACCTACAAGGGACCTAAACTTGACTCGCGTAACAGAACTACTAAGGTTCGTATTGCACAGAATCTTAAAACATTTTTGTGTAAGTAATCGCTAAAACTTCACAGTATGTGTTACAGACGTAATTGCATACATAGCATGATGAAATCGTGATAAAACAAAAGGAAATTGGTTTGTAAAAACCGTCTGTATGCACACTAAAGTAGTGAAAGAACACGTCGACAAATGCTAGCAACTCCAAACTTAGTGATGTAAAATTATAGTTGCTGTTGTAGAATATCATGTTGGGTGCTATGTTCCCTTTCAGAAGCTTTCAGACTGTTCTGCTTCACAGGAAGGTAACAAACGTACTTTATTTCATAATTGCACATCTCTGCGAGCTAAAAACATTCATAAACAACATAATCTTCTTAAACCAGATTTCTGGTAACTGTTCTGATTGTTTTATGATTTCTCCTAGCACAAAGACTAATTATTGTAGAATTTTGGAAATCATTGTCACACGAAATTTGAACCTTCCATTAAAGTAATGAGCACTGTCTGGACTCGAGAAAAAAGTTATTTATGTTGAAAGAAACAACTTGAAAATTACCTTACGCACTTCTCATGGACAAGACATTCTCCGTCGACAAGCGACAGTAAATATCGTAGAAACATGGGAATGAATGTAGAAGTAAATCGAAACCTTAGTATAATGAATTTAGAGACGTTATTTTAATGCTAAGGGAACCAAACCTAAACTGCCTAACCTAACCACGAAAGCATATATTGAACAAACCCTTAAGTAATCGCTAAAACTCCGCAGTATGTGTTAACAGACATACAACGAAATCAAACCATGTAAAAATTGCATTCGTAGCATGATGAAATCGCAATAAAACAAATGGACCTTGGGCCAAAATGTTTGCTGGTGAAATCCTTTTACTTTATTAAGTTCTAAATCAAAGCTGATAATTACATTGCAAACTTATGATTGTTTATTGTTTTTCTATCTCAAACTTCAGTGTGCTTAATTTTCAAGTAAAAGTAGTTACATCCTTGTGTTAGAAGCGGGCCATCCATTTGCAAAGAAGCTTGTATGCTTTTCTTCCGCTCAAGGTCGCTGACCCTCGCGCCAGGCATGAGAACGGTTTATTGCTATTCGCGATTAAAATTAACCGATATGCCATCTGCCGGGATTTTCAGGAAGTACTCTAAGTAGGATACGTTGTGTTGAAGTCGTTTAAAGCATGGTGAATATGCGAGAAAGTAAGGTCTACTGTTGAGGTTTTTTTTCTTTTGCTCTAAATAGTTTTATGGGTCAGAACAAATTAAAAGTTTTCATGTGTTTCCACCCCGTGGAATCAACAAAATGAAATTTGTTAATAAATCGGGGAAAACGTAATTGACAGAAGATTGGTATGGGGGATATAACACTGTAATTCGGCAAGGAAATTACGAAGAATGCAAGAGTCTGCTTACTTTATTTATCGAGAGATAAATATATATTTCCATGAAAGTAAAATTTTAAATTGTACTTTATAAATAAAGCTTTTTTTCCGAAAAATCATGAAGCGTCTTAACCAATGCGTCCATGTATTACCGGTGTTACGTATGTGTGAAATTTGGAACAGGTGCAAGTCGATTAAGAAGGAAGATGAAAATAGTTTGAGAATGAATTAATGTCAAATGTAACCAGAAAAAAAGTGGACACTAATGTTACTGTTTCATTCAGTACGATGTCCTTTTTCAGTGAGTATAGCCTGGTCATGAAATCGTGAATATTATTATTAAACCAGCCTTTCTCTTTCGAGAAAGAACTGCAACGATATGTTCGCAATTTTTTCCTGTCCCAGCTTTTCAAGTACAGGTCAATTTCGATTCCTTTATTTTCAAATAATTTCCGAGAACCCCAGTTACATGACGTGCAGATGATACAGCACTGCTTTGGACAACGAGTGCGTATACATAGTTTCGTCTGCATTTTCCGTGTTATTTTTGCCTATCATAATTAAATGCTTCGTTCTCAGTACAGCTTCACGTTTGTTAGAGTACCTGGAATTCACATCGCATTCGCAATATTTAAAAATAATGCGAAATTTAAACGTTTTCTACCATCAGTCATGACAACACGCTGCTCTTTTGTACTACTGCTGAATGTAAACAAAGATCTATCCTACTTAGAGCGGCCATATTGGAAGCGACACTAGCGCTCAGGTGGTAATTTTAATCGCGAATCCCAACTGAAAGTGGATGGGGGGGGGGAGGGGGGGTTGCGGGTTGGACCAATTTTCCACTATTCCTTCAGTTTTCTACAAAATTCAGGCATTCCACATATTTGGAAGTTTTGCTCAAGTCTGGCCAATTCACGCATGCGCAAAGCTTGCTTCGCCGTTGTTCTGATGTTTGATGTAGGTGGTTGGTTTGGGGGGATTTTCTGTATTGCTATTTATGCATACTTTGTTATCAGGTGCAGATAATCGGGGAGGGCGATTGCCCCTCCCAAATCAAAAGCTTAAACAAGGTTTTCCCATACATTAAATTTAATTTACATTCAGGCGCGTCGCCGGACCCTCTGGCTGAGTGGTTAGCACAATGCGCTGCGACGCCAAGGGTCCCGGGTTCGAATCCCGCTCGGGCATGGTTGTGTGTGAATCTCCATTTATCACTTTCATCATTTCATCACTTATCCCCATCTTCGCAAATTATCCAAGAGGCATAAAACGCGAAGTAAAATAAAATAAATCAAATCCAATCCAAATTCAGGCGTGTCGTCTGATAATGTTCGCACGAGCACGTGAACACTCTTGTATATGTCTTAAATTATGTACATATTAAATGCACACACACATACATATATTTATTCGAAAGAATACTATGTTTGATGTATGAGTATATACACACAATTTACTCTGACACGACTTCTTTCACGTCTGATAACTTCTCTAGATAGTTGGTAACCCTGACTCCAACGGTGTTCCACGGAGGGCGTTGAACACAATGGCTGTGCGTGTTGCATAGAGCTGACAGCTAAGGGTCACCAGAGTGCAGCATATACAAGGCAAGTCTAGGGGGACTCGAAAATGTCTGTGCTACATAGTTGCAGACTTTAGCGAGAATTCACTATACCTGGCGGATTTTAAGGGGGAGAGGGACAATTTCCCCTAGGTCCTTCTTGCATTACTTCAAATATAGCGTGATTTTGGGGAAAAATTGTTGAAAATAAATTGAACTTTTATTCTCACTTTTTCAATTGAAGATGAAGTTACAAGGAAGAGGAGTAAATCTGCATTCAGTACAAGAACATTATTGTGAACACTCGTATGCGAACCGCACGCGACGCCACTTGTACATTTCATTTGTACATCAGTATTAAACAGTAAGCTCTCCTGTATTTAATTGGTGTAATCATTATAGATGGTTATTATGAATATTGTATAAATATTGTAATACCGAATTTCAGTTAATAACCCGCAGCGCTACAGCCTGTGAGGGCCTTGGCTTACCTACCGACTGCTGGTCTCCCTCCCACACTGTTCCTCCGTCACCTGTTGTAGCGTGGAGTTCTTAGAACTGTATTGGGGTGACGGGTGGTCAGCCCGACGAACCCCCAGCCGTTGTAGGTCTTCTCGACCGGATTACCGCTCACTCATTCGGAGCTTCCCAATTTCCTCACGATGGTGGGTTGCCCCGGCCCTATACGTAGGCCGAATAAATTCCGACCAGAGCCGGATTCGAACCTACGCCATCCCGCAGCGAACGATCTCAAGACGAGTGAACGCCTTAACCCGCTTTTTTTTTTTTTTTTTTTAAAAAAAGGAAAGCCCCTAAGCGGAAGCTTCCCCCATCACACTTCATTCACTCATATCAATTCACTCAAATTTCTATTTCAGGACTTTTCAGGACAGACAATCACAAACATCCATGACCGAGCCGGGATTCGAACCCGGGACCCCTGGCGTCGTAGCGCGATGTGATAACCACTCCGACATAGGGGCCGCCAACCCGCTCGGCTACGGAGGAGGACACCGAATTTCAGTTATTATTATATTATTTTTCCCAAGCTCATATTGAGGATGTGTGCTAAGAATATACATTCTAAATCAAAATTATAAAAAAAGTAAATAACGACCCTAATGCGTTATGCATATTTTTACATCAACAGGGGCGATATGATTCTATAGGGGAGGTCCTTGCTTCTTCATTTCCCCATTTCTCTTCGCATCTTTATGTAATTACTAATTAGGTTTATCACGGTTTTCATTCATTCATTCATTGTTTTCTGCCTAATTGGCAGGTTTTTCACTGCAATCTCCAGCTTTCCCTGTTCTCTGCCTTACGCTTCGTAATAGCATACGACCCAGTTAATTTAATATCATCCATAAGCTGATATCTCTTTCTTCCACGGACTTTTCTTCCTTCAACCATTCCCTCCAAGCAGTGGCGCAGGAACGTTTTTCATTTGGGGGGGTACAAAATTCAGCCTCCCATACATATATGTCCAATCAAGTGTCGCAATAATAATAATTAGGATAATTGTATTTAATTAAATTAATATATTAATTAATTAAATATGTACATTAATTAATATTGTATTGTTATTATTACATGAATAGGTAAAAGATAGTAAAAGAACAGAAATATAACAGCAAGTATTCATTATCTAGCTTACGTGTAGTTAAGATCGCCAAGATTTGCACAAAAACAACTGCCCTGGCAAGGAATTTAATGTCAGATAGAAAAAGAATTGAATATTTATTGAATAACAAAAAATGAGTTAGATCCAATTAACGAAAGTAAAGTTCCTGATTAATATTTTATGGATATTATCATTAGTAGTGTGCATAAATCTTTGGAATCCTTCAAAGCCGTATGAGCCAAATTCCTTGCCTTCCAATAAGTTCAGCGGTAAAAAACATCGAGTATACAGGGTGCAGCAGAAATAACTCCCGGATTTCATTCGTGAATAACAAAGCAACGATAGATGTTATGCAAAATTTTATTTCACAGTTGGAAAGAACAAGGATTACCATTTTGTTTCCCATATGTACCGAGACAACTCCATGAACGCCCCTACTTTTTTGAGGAAGACGGCACGCAGTTAATGTAACGTCTGACCGTTATGTATGGATGTTACGCAACTTCCTGCAGCCGCAATCGAACGAATGTGGCAAATTGGCTGTGTGGTTCCAACAGGATGGTGCCACAGCACGCGTATCGATGAACGTGCTACGTGAAATGTTTCCAGGGCGTCTGATCTCACTTCGAAGTCACCTTCCATTGCCAACTCGTTCCCCCGAGCTCGCACCCTGCGACTTCTTTCTGTGGGAGTACCTGCAGGCTAAAGTTTACCAAGGAAGGCCGAGGACAGCCAATGATCTGAAAGATGGTATCAGACAGGAAAGAGCGGCAATACCGACCAGACATGACTAGGAGGGTACTGCAGAACTTCAGGGCGAGACTTCAGAAATGCGTACACTGTGCAGATCGGCATTTGGACGATATCATTTTAAAACAAAGTCAACTATGTCACCCAACATGGTGACTTGTGGCAATTTTGTAAAAAATAATTGGAACATTTTGTTCTTTGCAAATGTGCAATAAAATGGTAAACCTTGTTCTTTCCAACTGTGCAATAAAGTTTTGCATAACATCTATCTTTGCTTTGTTATTCACAAATGAAATCCGGGAGATATTTCTGCCGCACCCTAACTTTTAATTGTTACGCTGTTCAAGCATGGTATTGGCATTGATGGAAATTGAGTATAACAAATGCTAAACAATTATATTTTGATAAATTACTTTTACTACTTGGTAAGTCTTTTGGGGGGAAGGGGTCCGGACCCCCTGGACCCCAACAAAAACGTCCTTGATACCTAGGTATAATGTGAAGCCATGAGAAATATTCTCTTTTAGAACAGCACACACGAATGTCCTGTTATTTAATGCAAAATATGCATAAATATTTTTTATTGTTTTTGTTAGAATTTAAGTTTTTAAAAACAAAACAAAAAAAAGATTTTAAAATCAGATAACAATTCTGAAACATATAAGGCCAGTGGCGTGGCATGACTTTTTAAAAAGTGTTACCGGCTATCAGTACGACATTTATGCCTGCTAGACGTTATTACAACACCCCCCCCCCCTTCGGTAAAGAAAACATTTCTTCGAGCTAGATATTTGTTCATTTCGTTCTTGTTTTGCTATCAGCACATTGATTTAGCTACAAACACTCCTAGAAAGAACTACCACTCATGAGACAGTTACCACGAAAATCCAATGAATAGTGGTAGACCCTTGTCAATTCTTCATCTGTCTCCGTTTCTTTACAATGAGCTGCGAAGGGGAAGAAGAAGATCCACACTTTTCTCGGGTCAGTTTGACGTTTGTGTGGTGAGCACTGAGCAGACGACAGAACTCCGCTCCTTCGTGGAAGGGAAACTCAGCTGTACTTACTACTGTTGCCAACTTAGTATTTTGGAGCAAGGTTTGTCCAAATCACGAATCACACAAAGGAACTATACTTTCGTCTATTACCTAACTGGTCTCAGTTGTAGTTCAATCCAGCCTTGTCTCTGCCTCTATTTGCTTCACAGAAATTGTGTTCCTATTTAGGCGGGATTTAGCTCTTTTCTGCCAATCCGATGTGACAACACTGGCTGCTCCGGTGGGTCTGAACGGAAAATCAGGAGTGAGGGGGATCTTGAGCCACCCCAACCAGAAATAATCATCTCCCACCCACTGGATATAGAAACTACATTATATAGAGTTCCACTTCAGTTCCGTTCATTCTAATTTTAAAAGTCCCATAGCTACGCATAAAAATATCTAAACAATTTATGGCAGATGTGTAGCACATCCAATGCCTTTTAGAAGCCATGTATTTGGTATTTTCTCAGACATCTATAGGGTGTTGTATTAAAAAAGAAAAAAAATAGTTCAGATGGTTCCCAATCAACTCGTAAGAAGTCTAACTTTGAAATATTTGTGAAAAATTTGACAAATCATTTATTTGTAATATAATTAGCTGTACCTAATGACGCTCTTCAAGTACTGAAAGTAATACTGTATCATTCGGTACATTTACAAAACCGAAATCCTTCAGCTCTCAGAAGTAGCAAGGAAAGCTATACGCTCAAAAGTTAATTCTTTCTTTTCAATTTTTGGTGGACAATGTGAAGAGCCGGCCAAGATTTATTTTCGTATGTAATGGTATTAAATGCAGATACATGCGTGTGTTTTAGGATGACATGTCAATTTCTCGTTCATGTGAAAATGTAAACTTTAATGTAAGCAGAAGCATGTGCGCGTCACAGTTAAAGATTTTCGCATCTACAAAGAAAATCCAAAACACATTCCCACCTCGCCGTACTCCTTGGCGGAGGGGTTTGCATAGCGCGCTATGACGCCTGAGGCCCTAGGTTCGAATCCTGGCCTGCCCATGGGTGTTATTTTTGAGTGTCCATCAATTTCATCATATCATCATCACTCATTCTCATCTTCGCGATTAGCCAAAAGTGGCAGAAATGCGAAGTAAAATAAACCAAATCAATCAATCAAATATTCCCATCTTACTCCCAGAGACCTTGTAAATCCAATCCAAAATCTACCAATAGAACCTGCAGTGAGTCTCATTTATCTCGTGCATTCATCTGACTAATGTAATTTTCTTACAATTTGACTTTAGAGTTTAACATAAAATGGCGTTGTGTTTGTGTTGCATTCGATATCACAATTAGATTTTAAGCAATTTATGTCAAATTATAAGTATACCTAATACATAGGTAAAAAATAGTCCCCCCTCTGATAAAATCGCAAATTGCACCCTGTTTAAATGTCTAGGAAAGATTTCATTTCACCTAGGAATGATATCGCGATGCGATGAGTCGAGAATTGTCACAGCCTCATCTCGTCTCCTGTGTGGTGAGGTCCTTCTCGTTCTTGTTTGTGCTTATTTTTCTTTCGGTTTCCACTCTGAAGTTATGAAAACTTATTCCAAATTCACCTCATTCTCAGATAGGCTAATCGGCACTCTATTTTTTTAAAAATATATATATCTTAATATATAGGTTTAAGTATAGTTTTCCCAACACCCTCTTACAAATTTATGAAAAATATGGGTGAGGTGCAGGAGTGCATTGTAACACCCCCCCCCCCCAGTTGGTCTGTCGTGTCTCGTCTCGTTCGTGTTAAGTGTTCCGTTTCGGAAAATTCCATTATAAATATTCAAAAGAAAATGGGGTCAGTCATATACTCTTCTGATGAAGATTTCTATCTTATCTTCGAATCGACGCGACCACTGCTTTAGAAATGTGTACCCCCCCTTACGCAAAGCAGCAATCGTCTGCAGCGTAATTGTCTGAGAGTCAATCTGATTCCATCGTTCCACACACATTTTAAACAATTTTCATCTCCTTAAAGAGGTTTCCAAGAACTTAGGTCAATGAACTAACAAGTAGCAAGCACAATGTAGTATAATAAGTTTACAATTAAATGTTTTGAATTTCTGTGGTAAGGACTATAATGCTTAAAATTTATAAACAATAATACATTTTTTATTGGGCGAATTGATAATAGGTAATTTTAACAGTAGCACCTTTCGTCTGCTGTCAAATTACCAAAGGGGGGTACAGGGGGTACAACTCGATTTACGGATTTAGGGGGTACAGTACCCCCCTTCAAAAATTTGCGGGGTACAATGTACCCCTGTACCCCCCGTTCCTGCGCCACTGCCTCCAAGGCATCTCTTAGCAGGCAGTTTCTTCTTAGACAGTGTCCTAACCAGTTTCTTTTCCTCTTCTTGATGGTCTCCAGTATAGATCTTTTTTCACCAACTCTTTTCAGTACGGCTTCGTTTCTTACCTTGTCTGTCCATTTTACACGCTCCATTTTTCGCCATGTCCACATTTCAAAAGCTTCGAGTCGTTTCTCTTCATTTCTTCTCAACGTCCAGGTTTCTGCACCATATAGTGCTACACTCCACACAAAACATTTCACTAATCTCTTCCTTAGACCTATGTCCATGGGTCCACAAAAAACATTTTTTCTTCTATTGAAAGCTTCTTTTGCTATTGCGATTCTCATTTTCACTTCTTGGTTGCAGCTCATGTCACTGCTTATAGTGCATCCGAGGTACTTGAAGCTATCCACTTGCTGGATTCTTTCACTGTTTGCTCTCACATTAATATTCCTTGATTTCCGTCCTATAACCATTGCCTTTGTCTTCTTTACATTAATCTTCATTCCATACTGCTCACAGCTGCTGTTTAACTCTTCTAACATACTATTTATGGTTATTTCATCCTCAGCGAATAATGCCATGTCATCAGCAAATCTTATGCAGTTTATTCTTCTTCCTCCCAATTTGACACCTCCTGTACCCTGGAAACAAGTTTTCACTATATCTTCTAAATAGATATAAACAAAGTAGGCGATAGGCAGCATCCTTGTCGTACTCCTCTTCCAATTTCACAGCCTTCTGTCATTTCGTCTCCTGTTCTCACTTTAACTCGTTGATTCATGTATAAGTTGCTTAGAAGTCTTCTCTCTTTCCAATCTACACCAATTTTCTTCAGAATTTCTAAAAGTTGAACCCAATTCACTCTATCAAAGGCTTTCTCCAGGTCTACAAATACTACAAACACCTCCTTTCCTTTCTCTAAATATCTTTCCCCAATGGTCCTCAGTAAACCAATTGCATCCCTTGTACCTCTTCCTTTCCTGAAACCAAACTGTTCTTCCTCTAACTCGCCACTGACCTTCGAGTATAGGCGTCTGTTCAGAATTCTTAGAAGAATTTTTGCCGAGTGAGATATCAAGCTGATTGTCCTGTACTCAGAACATTTTCTGGCATTGCTTTTCTTCTGCAGAGGTATCAAAACAGTCTCCGTGAAATCTTGTGGCCAATCCCCTTTCTCATAGATTTCATTGCATAAGTGCAGTATTTCTCTTTTTCCATCTCCCAGGCATTTGATAAGTTCAACAGGAATTTCATCAGTGCCCGTTGCTTTCCCATTCCTCATTTCTTTGAGTGCTTGCTCAAATTCTTCATTCAGGATATAGTATCCTTTCTCATCATCAGGCACGTCGTCTTCATTTTCTACATTCAGACTGTCTGGGCGATTCTCTTTCTGGTAGAGCTCTTGAACGTACTTTCCCCACACATTCGATATTCCTTTTTTGTCTGTGATTTCACATCCTTCCTCGTCTTCTATCATCCACATTGTTTTCCATTTCTTCTTTTGGAAGCCCAAGCAGTTTACTTCACGATACATCAAGTCATACCTTCCTCTTTTTCCAGTTCTTCAATTTCTTCACATTTTTGTTTCATCCATTGTTCTTTTGCCCTGTCAGTTTCTCTTCTTAGCTGGTTATTCAGTATCTTGTAATTATGTCTTCCCTCTTCTGTATTTACATTCTTCCATTTTCTCCGTTCCTCCATTTTTTCCAGCATACTTTCAGTAATCCATGGTTTCTTTGCACTTTTCCTTTCCCTGTAGCCTATTGTTTCATCCACTGCCTTCTGTAAGCAGCTTTTTATTCCATCCCACATCTCATCCTTATTGTTACAACTAGCTTTAAACTTATTATAATTTCCTTGGAAATGTTCTGCAAATTTTTGTCTTTCGTCTTCTTCCCTTAGCTTCTCTAAGTGGGGTTTCTTGCTCACCTGGTTTTGGGTTATCTTCTTCAATGTAAGATTGATTTCTCCTATTAGCAAGATGTGGTCTGAATTAATGTCAGCTCCTGGCAATGTCTTCGCATTTTTCAAACAATTTCGAAATCTTTCTTGTACCAGTATGTAATCCATCTGGTATCTTTTACAATCTCTTGGACATATCCAGGTGTACCTCCTTCTCTTATGTTGCTGGAACAGTGTGTTTCCAACAATTAGGGAGTTTCTTTTACAGAAATTTACCAGGCTTTCCCCTCTCTCATTTCTCTCGCCTAATCCATATCTTCCTACTGTACTTCCATCCTGCCTTTCTCCTACTACAGCATTCCAATCACCCATTACGATAATGCACGATCCCTTTCTCTCTTTTTCCATCAATTCCTCTATCTTCTCATAGTTTTCCTCCATTTCTTCTTCTGACAACCCACTATGTGGCATATACACTTGAATTAACACTAAGTCTTTCTTCTTTCCTTGAAGTTTCACCATTATAATCCTGTCATCCACATAACGCACTGCTATAACTTTATGTTTCACACGTGGTCCTAGCACTATTCCCACACCACGATTTCCTTGTTGATCACCTCCAGAATAAAACATCTTGAACTCATCACTCACTATTTCACCATTCTGTTCCCACCTCACTTCTGATATTCCCATAACATCTACTTTGTTTCTTCTCATTTCTGCCTTTAAGTTTTCTAGCTTTCCCGACTGTAACAGGGTTCTGACATTCCACGTTCCAATCCTTAATCTTACCTTCTGTTTTCTTCTCTTTTCCCCATCAGTGTCCTTTGTCATAACGTGTCCTTCCCAGACATCCCCCTCCCGGACATCCGAATGGGGGGCTAGTTTACGTCCGGAATATTTTGCCTTGGAATGACTCATCATGATTGCAGTTTTTCTAGGGAAAAGATATATGCGGTAGCTTCCCGTTGCTTTCCGCACACCACTCTCTCTTTCGCATCTTGAAAGATCCCAGGGGGCCCCAACGAGGAGGTGAGGAGAGTGGATTTGACTAAATGAGCTCTCCGGACTTCACCGAAATTCACTGCACCAAACGTATGGTGTTTGGATATAGGTTGCACATCAGTTCCATCAGGGTTTTTGACTCAAGGTCGAGAAATCCCATTTAGCCTTTGCCCCCCTTTATCACGGTAATGAAAATATATAATAATGCTTGAGGAAATTAATAAGCATCCTTTACTTATCGCAGATTCGGACCCATTACCCATGTTTTCAGCTGTGCACGTTAATCCCTATAGACCACGGGGGAAGGCGCAAGGGAGGATACCCTCTCCCCCACAAATTTTCATGTTTATTAAAATGTACATTGGTAGAAGAATTTTTTTAAACCATTTTGGAACCCCAAGTTACACTGGTGATGGAACCTAGAGGGGAAATTATGTTGATTTCATGAAATGGTTGAACGATAAATTAATCAGCATGCACTTCATTCGATATTTGAACCCAGAATTTCAGATTGCAAGAATTGATGTATGGTGTCATAAGGCTCGTCATATTTTGCTACAGCTCTCAATCATCCATACGTCACATGGGATTCGAACAGTGACGTGTGGCGATGTCGACAAGGGGTAGCAATCAGTGGCGTGCCCAAGGGAGGTTGGTGTGGGTCATAATTCCCTCCCACCTTTAGGGCCCAGTATTCCTAAAAATAGAACGTCAAAGAAAGGAAAGGATTGCAAAATGAGGAAGGACTACTGAAAAGAAGCACGTGTTAATCTCACCCACTTTCGAAAATCCAAAACATGTTGATTTGACTATTAAGCCAGAGATCCCGGATTCGAACCCCGACCTGTGCATGGGTGTTATTTGTGTTTGTCCCTTCATCAATTTTATCGTATCATCTTCGCGATTAGCCAAAAGTGTAGGAAAAGCGAAGTAAAACAAACCAATGAAACAATCAAACAATGATTTGATTTATGCTACTTAGCGTCGCTGTCACATTTGGTTAATCGCGAAGATGGTACAATACAATTAATGAAGAGACAAACACAAAAAACACCCATGCCGAGGTCGGGGTTCGTACCCGGAACTCCTGGTGTCATAGCGTGCAGTGATAACCAATACCCCGCGGTTGGTTGATTTGGTGTTTAAGTCCACTTTATGTGCATAAAACCTAATCGGGACTGGACCCACAGTTTAAAATGGGATCCAAACTACTATGTGTGTCCACCTGGTACCGATCCGGGGCCACTTGCACTCCCCCCTACAGAGGTCGGCCGACAACAAAGATGAGTGGAAAGCTCGAACTATTCGGATACTTGGGTATCTGTAAAGCAAACTGCGTATTTACTCAGTGGTACGTAAATTTCAATTGGATTTTTGAAACACCATATTTTTATATGATTAACATTTTTCCAAAAAAAAATTGCATTACTTGATTTCCCTAATTTCTCCATCTCACGATCTCGTTACTGAAGGATCCGGGCTCGAGCCCTGGCCTCTGCATGAGTGTTCATTTGTAACCACTTTTCATCCGTTTAATTTAATCAACGTTCACCATCATGGCAGAAGTTAGGTAAAGTGATGGAAAAGCAACGCTAAAGAAAGGAAAAAGAAAATACAAATAATTTCCTCCCAGTGCATCTGCAAGGCACTGTGAAATCAGGAGTCCAGAGTTAAAAAATCTGCGGACGTCCATGATTAGGGAAGGGGGCAATTGCACCCCTTGCCCCCTCATGCGCACGCCTATGCCGGCAGGATCCCATTCGCAACAGATACGGCAGGCGGTGCTTGGAAGAGCAACTTTAATCAATAATCAGTAATATTGAAAATTAATATTGAAAGTTTTCCTTGCAAGTCTCCAATCGGTTACCGACGTCACATCCGTGGTGTCGTGGTTAGTACAACTCGATACGATGCCAGGAGTCCGGAGTTCGATTATTATCAGCCTGGGCATGGGTATTGTGAGTTTCGTCAATGTTATCATATCATTACTATCTCTCTTTTCACTAATTTCGTCTCCTAACAGTTGTGCACTAGAATTTTGACTTTGCACTCATCTGAATAGAAACTGACGTTCAAACCAACACTTTCCCTTTAAAACCACATTTCACTTTTTCTTTAGTGTGCATTGCCTAGGTAGCAGTAGCAGTGGTGGATCAAGAAATGACAGTTGCAATGGCCGAATGCTAATCGTCTAATAACAAATACATTTAGCTAAAATTATTTCCGACAATAAAATTATTTCCTCTTTCATCTTTCTCTCTCCTCCCATTTTCATATTCCTCTTACTCCTTCACTTTCTATCACAGTCTCTTTCACTCAATATCCCCATTTCTCATTATTGCCTCTCCTTCTCTTCCTCTCTCTTGTGGGAGTGGGACATTTGGTTGCTTTTTTTACATAAACTTCTATACAACTCATTAGACTCCTCTCAACTGCTCAGAGCTGTTTCAAGTACCGAGAACTCTAACAAAGTCAGCCAATGTGGCACCCACTCGGATAATGTGTAGGTTGTACACGGCAAAGTAGTTGTGTAATACAGACCGAATGAAAATGGTGGTGGACAATTTGCCTACTGTTTCTTTCGCCGTTGGAGTACCACGAAATTGCAAAATCATATAATAAAGTGGACATCTTTCAAAGCTTACGAAAGTTCAAAAGGGAAATCGAAACTTACTTTCAAAACAAGATTTGACGTTATTTAGCAGTTCAGTCATTTTCTATGTACATACTAGGTTTGTTCAGGTGTAAGAATTGATGTTAAAGACCAGTTTTTTGCTATTTACTATCATTATTTCTATACCTCATCATTGATATGTAATGTGTGGCTCATGCTCATACGTTTTTCTTTGGTTGTTTTGTTTTTCTCTGTTTCTATTCTTGTCATATTATGTGTAAGATTTAACCTCACTTGTCAGGTTGTTACTTTCTATTTCTTTTTCACATTACTTTTTATATTAAATTTTGTATTACTTCAACACATACTATCATACTATCATATTATCGTACCTTATCGATTTTATTGATTGCATACTCTGTGTAACAAGTAATGTGATAAATACAAGACACTGTAAATGGGCATTTGCCTGTAATGTCAGGTCTTTAAATAAATAAATAAACTATACAGAGGCCTTCCAGATGGCACAGTGGTAGCGTCGTCGCCTTGTAAACAAGGTGTCCTGGGTTCGATACCCGGTGGAGGCACATATTGGTTCGGATCCCACTCTAAACTATAGGTCCAGTCCCAATTAGCCTTACTGTGCATAAAGTGGACTTAAAACACAAACTCAAACAAACATTACAATATAAGCGAATATTTTAAATGGGAAATGAAATTAAATGTGACACATCTGCCCCAACCTGACGCCATATTGTTTGCGGGCTTGCAGCTACTAACCACGACACCAGAAAATGATCATAACTATCTTAACAAATACATAAAATTGTCACGGTATCCAGTGACATGTCAAAATGACAGTTCGATATTAATCATTTTGTTTATTTAATTATATTATGACTTGTGTAAAGTACGAAGTTTGGTTTATGTAATCTGAATATTTCCAATGCACATATGGTAAAAATTGATATTCGAGCAAGACATCGGGAGTTGAGGGACAGGTTCTGAGTCACAGCACGAACCGTCAACACGGCAAAGTACATGACATTTTTGCAATCGAAGCGGCTCGCCACGGAGGAAAGATGGACTTATTTTCGTCAGGACCAACAGAGGATTCGCTGCGGGAGGGAAAACTGCTTTTCATCGGAGCTTCACGGCAGACCAGGATTCACAGCTAGAGCCCAAGCTAGCGAGAACCGAAGACACGCCCTGTGACTGCGTTTCGAGACAATGAGCCGGGGTCATTTCCATCTCGTCAGAAACCCAAGCCAAGCCATCTTAACGTCTTTTCAACGGACACTTTTGAATTTCATATAAATCTGCAGGACTTTGAGTTTACCACACAGTTTGTCAGGATTTTTGTAGAGAGCATCTCCGCGCTAGACTCCCGTGCACTTAATGTTTTGTATCCGTGGACTTTGTTCCTTTTTGCGTACCGTGAGCGAGTTACCGATAGTGAGTTTACCAGTGTGTGCTTTATTCTGTGAACGAGAACTATCATAACCATGGCCGGCTAACACGATAGAGAAAGGGGGCCGTCGCCTTTTTCCGACGCCCGCAATGATGCACCACCACCATCCGGTGAAGCCAGCCGACGCCAAAGCCAACACCACCGACGAACAATGCCGCGAAGCCAACCATTGCCCGACGCCAAGAAGGACGATTCCAGTTCGACGCCCAACAGAATCCCGGTTTCCGAGAGAGAGAGAAGGATGATTCCAGATCAACGCCCGACAGAAGCCCAATGGGAGAGTGAGAGAGAGAAATGATTCCAGGATGACGTTTGATTGATGCCCGATACACAAGAGAGATTCCGGACCAACGCGTGAGAACGTACAGCCGACGCTTGTGAGAAGAAGGGATACGCGACGTCAAAGTGAAAGTGTCCGATATCGTCGCAACCACCCTTCGTCGCAGTCGACCTCAAATGAACATTTTCGCCGGAAAGGGACCGTGTGCAAATCCCCGCATCCAGGAAAGATGAACGATCCCACGATGTAGGAGAGTGTGGGTAGAGTATTCTTCAGCTGGTTCATGTCCATGTACGCATGTATTGTTTGTATCAACGTCGTACCGTAAAAGCCGAAGTCTCATTGATTTGCAAAGTGACTCAGGAACTCCGAACCTAACTTCCGTGTCTGATTTTTTGAGTAACGTTATATAAAAGGTCATTTCGTGTTCATATGTAATAATTTGATTGTCTGCATTTAGAGTTAGAAGCTCCTTTCTATTACGTTAATTTTCCGTGTAACTTGTCAATGTGTGGTCCATGTTTGTATAACTAACCGTCCAGTCGCGTCAATTAGCTTGTCAATGGTCGACTGATTAGTCTTTTAATTTGTTGAAAGCGTATGTTATATTAAAAGGTCGTGCGAGTGTAGTATTCTTTAATTCATAATGTTTTTGTTGTAATTTTTGCTCGCGCCGACGATTAATTTGTGTATTCCGGAGCCGATCAAGTTTCGCTTCACTATGTAATGGTGTAATTGTTCTCAATGGACGAGAGAGGCTTGTGTGTATTACCCGAGAAACTTGGTAAATGTCGTGCTTACGATTTTGATGCGTATGTTCATTCGAACGAAAGGTTTAACTACGCCGACCTAATTGTTTCAGATAATTGCTCTGGCGCATATTTGATATAAATTAGCACAGGAGGGGGCAGACTAATGACATAAATTCACGTAAATGTTTAAACAAAAAGGAAATGGTACGTTAATTAGATCCATGATTTGTATGTATATTACCATGTGACATATCCAAGAAGTGAGAATGAGAGAGAGAGAGAATGAGAGAGTGAATCAGGGGGAGCTGTAAAACGTTTGTTAATTCCAATATTTCGTTGATGCAATATATTCATATTTTTTACCGTTCGTCCGTGTTATCATTTCATGTTTTTCAGGTATCTGGTATAATGCTATTAGTGTATTATTATTGTTCGAGTCCACACAACTAAGGTAAAGCAAAAAGTGTAAAATTTCAAGGTATTTCATCTCCGCCTCGCACTAGTACGACAATAAATGACCGTCCCAGTACCGAACTAAAAAAACTGGACCGTAAGTAAATCACACGATCGGTTTCCCCTACCTATGGCGACGTCTGGCACCGTGCCGGGGTATAAAAGATATGTCATCCGGGGACCGGGAGTGGGATAAATTTACAAAATGGTTGATTGGTTTGCTCTATTTTACTTCGCTTTTTGTGCCCCATTTTTGCTAATTTGCGAAGATGGGGATGAGTGATGATATGATGATGGAATTGATGAATGGACACTAACAAACATCCATGCCCAGGCCGGGATTCGAACCCAGGACCTTTGGCGTCGTAGCGCGACATGAAATGATGCGTATTGCAATGATATTCACAAACCTTGATCAGACGGCATTTAAAGCACTATTAAACAATAACGGAGTGCTTTAGGTTTTTACTTACATGTTGAAATTTGGATAAAATGCGCGTCATAGCCACAGTAATCATGACGTAAGCAACGCCGCCACATAAGACACTCACAACTGAGCGAGAGGAGCACAGTAACGAATGCTGCATTTACTCCGTGTTACAATTGTCCCCGTTCTGCACTACACTCTGGACTGTATTTTGGAGACTAACGAGGCTCTGGCACCTTGACCTGTAGATAGGATAATCCTCCGTGGGACTCATGTTGTGTTGTCTATTTGTGTTGGTGATTGTCCTTAAACCCATTTTTATTTAATTCATCCTCATTTAATTTTTGCAGTTACTGATAATTATTTGCACAGTTGGAATATGGCAATCATTGTGTCACTCTCACAAACACACCACTTTGTGTGCCTTTTCAATATTATCCTTAGTAAAGTATATTTGGAATCAAACTAATTACTTATCTTTAGTTGTTATAAGAAAAATTGATATTGCATTGCTGTGACAGTGTTATATATTTATACGATACGATTGATAACATTAGAAAAAATACGCACGCCTGCGTGTTAAAGTGGGATCCGAACCACTATGTGCTTCCACCGAGTATCTACCGCTACGCCACCCGGGAGGCGCTGGTGTGTGTGTGTGTGTGTGTGTGTGTGTGTGTGTGATAGTGTGTGTGTGTGTGGGGGTGTGTGTGTGTGTGTGAGAGAGAGAGAGAGAGAGAGAGAGAGAGCATGTATGGGTATAAAACTCCAAGTTGCATTCAAAATAGTGTTGGATCATTATAGGCTATATAGTATTTTTTATAGCTAATAAAGTTCCTAATATCTGTAGAAATCAGCACCTATGTTTTCCGGTTCTGCTTTCCTTGCTTGATTACTTGTTCGTATTTTTCCCCTGAGTTCTACAGAAATCAAACCTTTCTACATAGATCTTTTTGGTTTGTCTACATTTTGCATTGTCATTGGTTGTCTTGTCTCGTGCCAACCCTCCGCGAGTTGAAATTGATGACGCCAGTGGTTGCGGGTTGGAATCCCGGCCTGGGCATGATTGTTCTTTCTGAGTGTCCCTTCATTAATTGCATTCATCCTCGTTGTCGCGATTAGCCTAAACAGAAAGAAAAGCGATGTAAAATAATATACAAGTAATTCCACAATCCGTATTGTCTCACGTACTTCTATTATAGTCATCCCTCCCTGCTCTTTTTACAATTTGCTGTTAGGTCTACTGTGCTTTCTACCTCCTCCTTTCAAGAGAGTATAATGGTTTGCAGCTCGACTAAAGAGACTCTGTGGAGATCACTGGGAAGTCAGTCAACCAGATTCATTCTAGAACTTAATACATTTTTTGATGTCTCTCAAGGGTCGTTGAAGGTCATATACCTATATCTTTGCTTAATACGTATGTTCCACGTTGCTCTATTCATTGATATGTCCGATATAACAAATGTATTGCACAAATGTAATGCAAATAAATCAAATGAAATCAAACATCTCGAATACAAGAAAAGTTACTTGGAGAGGAGCGGGGAGGGGTTTACTGGTCATTGAAATGAGTGGCTGACGACAAATAGCAAAAAGTAGAGTGTCTGGGTATGACGTGGTGTCAGTCAACGTAGAAAGACGGTAGCAAAAAAGTGGTTTGCAGAGCCATCTGGGTAGGATGGTAATCCCAATTAGCCTAACTTGTACATTAAACTTATGATTACCCAGATTTGGTTCAAATGAAATGGTACATGCATTTTAGGAGGGGAATGGAAGAATGTTTATTGTTTACTTAATTTTTATTAAAACCGGCCTCCGTGGCGAAGTGATTACTACGCTAAGGGTCCCCGATTCGAATGCCGGCCTAGGCTTGGGTGTGTTAAATTTCATCATATCACTCATCCTCATCTTCGCGATTAGCCAAAAGTGGCAGAAAAGTGAAGTAAAATAAACTAAATCAATCAATATTAACAAACTGAAAAATCACGTCACACAGATCTTTGGCCTGTACAAATAAACAGCACTAGAAATTATTTCCTGGAAAAGGGATAATCGTAGGTTTGTATTTTTATTTGAACTATAAAATAGGAACTTACATTCAATAGATCGAAAATTCTGGATAAACTATTGGTGTTTGCCATAGTTAAAATGTTGGATCTTCGCACAAGAGACCACTGTTCATAAAGCCACTGGCCTACGTTCTACGCATGACAGAGAGAGAGAGAGAGAGAGAGAGAGAGAGAGAGAGAGCTCATTACGCTGTCTACCCTAACTTCGCCATCCTGAATATCGTGTTCTCTCGTTGAGTCTCGTTGCATCTCGTACACGCCCATATTTTGTTACGTATGACATGATTGGCTTGGGCTCTTCTTCTTCTTTTGAGATTCTAGCAGAAAAAGAACGTGACAGCAGACACTGCCATTACAAAAATTTCCCGTCCCGACCAAAATAATTATGTCCCGCACACCCCTAGTACGTAAAAAGTACAGACTTGAAGTATGGTCTTGGCGGAAGTGACGTCACCTAGTACCAGCGGCGTAGTGCCCACGTAAGGCTTGTAAATCCACCTTACAAGTTGAAATTATTGAAGAAAACGTATTTCATTCCCGTATTTATCGTTTGAACTCACATAGCAATATCAGACTTCAAGTAGAACTTTTAACGAAACAATCGAGGACTTGTTTTGATTCGAGTTGTTTCTCTGTAAGGCTTCTTGAGAGGACTTACGTGCGGGTGAATGGAAGAAATGATTTGGACTCGCCCATGGCGGGTGTGTTTGCTTACGTAGTATCTTCTCAACCAATGACAGGGCGCCCCGATTCTCACGCACTGTAAGACGCATTACCAGTGGGTACTATCTGGCGAGATTTCTGTCCCCGCTGCGTCTGTTTGCCACGGTCGGAAGAGAACCAAGAAAATCGACTACCGTGTTGTTTCAACAATGCTTGACTGGAGGTGTAGCTAACAAAACGGGTGTCATTATAAATGTGTAAACTAACTATTAAGTTCACAAAGAGATGGTTTAATGTTGGATATTACCTTCATTAGAAGCAGCGAAGTTAAAGATAAAAGTGGAATGTCTGGCAATCCTGAATCCGGCAGCGCCCGCAAAGTTAGGCGCGTGCATCCCAGTTGCCCGTAATGTTAAAAGCATACGCGTAATACTTAGCGTTATGATTTACAGATTTGTTTTACCTTTTCCTTTGACTAAGTTGCTTGATATGCTTTTCAAAATGTGCGCAAATATCGTAACCATGATAATGAGTAACATTCTCGAATGCATTTGCATTTGCAAATTGTATCCTACGCATTTCCCACAAATGGCTTTTTAGTGAAAGAAAAAGAATAATAAGAATAAAAATTTGACATGGCCTTTCCAGAAGAAGAGTTTGCGTCTTTAACTAAGCTGTATGCGAAGTTTGTCAATTGCTACCAGTTGAAAATTGAGCTACAGGTAATTTATTCTGAAGCCGAATATCGAGTAAAGAGTGTGTTTGAACTTCATGCGTACTTGCGTACTATGCATTTGAATGAAGCTGTTGAACAAGTGTACAAACTAACAGAATTGTTCCTCACTGTTCCTGCCTCAAGCTCGTCGGTGGAAAAGTAGTTTTCTGCACTGAAGAGGATTCACACATTTCAACGCAGCACACAGACTCAGGCAAGGAAATCTGACTTGGGACTGATATCCATTGAAAAGGAGCTGCTGTAGAAATTGACCAGAAACTCCCGATTCTACGACGACGTGATTGGGGTGTTCAGACTAAAGGATCGTTGGATCGAGTTACAGTATACATGAGAATTTTCATTAAGTAATACATACATATACTATTATTGTTAACATAGAGTGTGTGCATTTTGTGTTTGAAATTGAGTATGCCCATGTATGACTTTCATTCTATTTAGTTAAAATATCTTTGGGTTTTCTTTATCCAATATTCAGATCAGGTTTATCTAAGGAAGCCTTACACCTTTCGTAGAATCACGCTACGCCACTGCCTAGTACAGTTCGAAAGCGCCAAGAACAGAAGCACGCAAGTACACAGCTCGCAGTACAGATGGTTGGTGACTAGGTCACGTGGTTTCCTCACTCGTTGTTCATTTGTTTAAGCCAGCAGCACAGGTAGATATACGTTATGAGCCAGCAAGTTGTTGGTTATAGCATGGTTATAGTTCTTCTAATGTGTGGGAATGTCTGCATTTGAAAATGCTATGTGATTTCTATGGTGAAAAACAAGTGTTTAAATGGCGAGGAAAACAACGAATACTCAGTTTTATCTACTGATCGTATTTGGCGCTGCAGTCGAAGTGCAATTCGAAATAGTGATGAGCATAATAGAATTATTTGAATAATCGAATTACAATCTATTGTTGGAGAAAATAGAAAAATATATATGAATAATCGAACGATTTTGTGGAAATGAGTGATTTTGAAGCGAGTTATGGAATATGAATGATTTTAAATCGATTATGGATGATGAATGACTTTTAGACGATTATGGAATATGAGTGATTTTGAACTGAATGAATCGATTGTGCTTGCGCATGCGCAGTGATCGAAACTATATAAAGAGCGGATTGGTGGGATGAAATCATTCGAGTAGAAGCTCTTGTGCTGACAAGAATGCCGCTCACAAGTGTGACAGCTGTACTGCGCTGTTACGTACTGAAACGTGTCGCTTCAGTAGTCGAGCCCAGGCACACGTGTGGATGTTCCCCACAATCTGTAAATCAGTTCCATGTAATCATCCTCGTCGTCATAATTGACCTAAATTCAGAGCAAATAGATGTAAAGTAAATAACATTACTGGACCCAGCGGCGGAGATTAGGGCAGTTCAGTTTCCCCCACTCTTTGGCCCCACAGCATGGCCTCTCAAGCCTTGAACACCAAGAGAAAGTGAACTGTCATTGACCCCCCCTGTTTGCACCCAATCACCGCTATTAATTTTTCATATGACTGTGTAGGAGAATGATAGTGCGACAAAAAAAGTAGGGGGAAATTGGTGATGAATTCTGGTAGTGTCAAAAGGATCTTCGTTCATAGTTTGGGGACACTTGATTCTACGTACATGTGTATGCCTTGACGAGTTACACAATTAAATTATGACCCGACGATTACAAAAAAGTAAAAAAAAGTTTTGTTTTTTTTCTTTAAAAGTTTTAGTAGTTGACTATCCCCTTCCCCAACTGATGTTCTTCGGTTCAAAAGCGTTAGGAGAAAAAATTCCGGCTTACTCCATTCGAATATAGATTACAGAATCACCAGTGACGTGAGGTGACGTCGACACTTGGTGTAGCAATCAGTGGCGAGCTCAAGGGGGATTTGGTGTGCGTCATACCCCTCCCTCTTTAGGGCCCAGTATTAAAAAAAAAAACAACGTCAAAGACAGGAAAATATTGCAAAATGACAAATGAGTACTAAGAAAAAGCACACGTAACCCCCACCCCAATTCGAAAATAAAAAAAGATTTGATTTGACTACTAAGCCAGAGATCGTGGATTCGAATCTCGGCTTGGTCATGGGTATTCTTTGTGTGTCCCTTCATCAATTTTATAGTATAATCTTCGCGATTAGCCAAAAGTGGCAAAAAACAAAGTAAAATAAACCAAATCAAGCAATCGCTCAATGATTTGATTTCATTTTTGTTACTTAGCGTCGATTTTTTTGTCACATTTGGTTAATTGCGAAGATGATAAAAGTAATGAAGGGACAAACACAAAGAACACCCATGCCCAGGTCGGGGTTCGAACCCGGAACTCCTGGTGTCGTAGCGCGCTGTGATAATCATTCTCCCACGATTGGTTGATTTGGTGTTATAAGTCCATTTTATGCACAGAAACAAAACAGGTAACAAAACACACTCTTTTGTAGTTTCTTCAATAATATTCATTTGACTTTTTGAGTTCTGAGATACATTTTCATTCCAAATTATTTCGTTATTCACTGCCGAGTTCAACACATAGGAACAAGAATACGCCCTCATCACGGGTTCGAATCCTGGCCTGGATTGAGGGAGTTGAGGGAGTGGTGTAGAGGTTAAAGTTCTTGACTATACTGCAAGTGGTCCTATGTTCGATCCTCCTTACGAGATTTCTATTCTTTTTATGTTTCTCCTTTTATTAAATAAGAGTATTGTAACATTATTTATAATAGCAGTATAAAGTGGCCACAGTATTCTGCATCTGGAATTTACTAAAAGAAATATAAACAACTAAATGAATTGGCACACATTCAAAGGGACATTTTCATGTGGAAAATAAAGGTTATAAGATCGTGAGATTGTGATACTCTGAAGATAATTGTATGCGGCATTGACAAAATATAATTAAATGACAATTTACATTTGTGGTAATTCAACACATAGTAATTTCACCTCTTTTTCCAATCGAGTTAAATGCACGGCTTCCTGGACAAATATCGAATATCATGTATAGATTTGCATTAAATGCTTACGCCGATTTATACTACCTTTGCTTTGTTTGCCACACCGTGTGAATTGGAATGATTCTGTTTGCCATTAATGATGATATATAAAATAATATAATCTCCATTTCACCAAAGATAAGAATTGAATCATTCTTATAAATATGAAATTAATTTAATTTTTAGTGGTGTAATGGCAGCTAAAATCGAAATCTCACTAGGAAGATTTTATCTTGCTTTGAACTTGGCCAAAACGCATTTCGCCTCGAGAATGTTTTAGATGGAATGTTTCATGTTGTTAATTGGATTAATGCTCCAATTCCTGACGCTGACACGATATTTTCTGCAACTGCCCCTTCTCCCCTCTCCTTCTCCTTCTTCTTTCCCCTCCTTCTCATATGTTTCTCATATCGCCATCTGTTCTCGTTTTTGTATCCATCCCACTCTTCTTCACTTCCCTCATCTCCTCTCCTGTCTTTGATTTCCGATTCCATTGCATTTTCCCATTTCCTCTTCGTTCTTTTATTTTTCTCTCTTATATAGTCTCCACTCACCACTTCTCGTTTTTGTTCTTCAGGTGTTGAGAATGGAAACACACTGACCGGTAGAGTGTTGACTAGCGTACAGAACTCTTTCATCAGCACGACCCAAGATCTTTTTTTCTAACAGTGAACTTACCAAGTATTTTGACGAGTGCGACCTTGGACCGATGTTTTGCCAGCCTATCTCAGGTTAACGTGAAAATATCAATAACCGAAGGCATAAAATTATATTCCCATCAAATTAAATGTTTGTAAGTGGTATTCATTCCAAGGCAAGTACCTGGATAAACATACCACTAATAACAATAATAATAGTTATTACTATTATTAGTAGTAGTAGTATCAAATACGTTATTATCCTCGTAAATTACACAAAAGGAGTAGAAGTCGGTGCTAAAGCATTTGCTTTCGAACAAACTATTTGAATTAATATTTGAACACGTTCGATTTCATATTAATAATGGAAAAGAAGCACACAAATTATTTTTGAAAGACGGAAAATGCTTGATAAATGCAATCCGAATAAAATTCTTTTTTTATTATTTTACATTAACATGTAACTTCCATGCACGATATACAGGTATGTTTCACACATATGCAACATGGAGCGATGTAAAATAAGAAAATACGTATGCCACATGCCGATACTAAATTGTGTAACAATACGCAATATTGACTGACGTAACTTTACCAATCTCAAATATACCGCTTCTTAATGACCACTGCATTGTATAATTTATCGCACGAACAGCGATGTGCATTAGAAACTAAAAGATCAACACAGTTTTTTGTCAAATAAGTTGGTGAAGTCCTCGTGGTAGAAATTCAGCCTGTGGTTGCTCTACCCCTTAACCCATAAACTATTATTATTTTTTATTGTTATTATTTTTTTCATTATTATTTAACTGCTTTATATTGTGTCAATGGAAATGTTTAGCATTCATTTGAAAACCCTTAACAACGAATTGTCTCTGGACAAAATTATCTTAAAATGTTTATCAGCATTCTCAAGATGTAATAAACAGTGGTCTGAATTACTAATCGGCACTGTTACGTCAGTAGAGTGTACGATATTTGGATCATCCACCCACCTCCGTGTCAGAGTGCTTTGCACAGTGCGCCAAGACAAGAGAGGTCCCTGGTTCGAATCCCGGCGTGAGCACGGGTGTTCTTTGTCAGTGTCCCTTCATCAATATCATCACTCATATTCATATTCATATTCGCAATTAACCAAAAGTGGTAGAAAAGCAAAATAAAATAAACCAAATCAATCAGTCGTTGGATCACCCACAACAATAACGTCTACTGTAGTGCAGAGGCGCTTGTGATTCAGGTAGGTTTTTAATGACTTGCGTCATACAGAAAGATATAGAAAAAGGTATAAAACGCAAGAGTTCAAAACATTTGTGGCATAGTGAGGCATCTAATTTTCTAGCTAAAACATGCACAGATGATATTTTATTGAAAACCCAGCTGACTTCAGGCAAATAAACAATACCTGTGGCGACTAATACCATAAGTAAATTATTAAGCAAGAAAAGGCCGACCCTTCCTTCGGACTTGGCGTTCCCACCCGAAATGTCCATGCTACGCCACTGGTATTAGTCAACATAGGCATAACTTAATTTCCCGAGGTATTTTGTTAACCTCCTGGAACCTGAGGAACAAGACATGAGTGATTTTTATGATTTCTCAAATTTAACAGTTATGTACCCAGTTGTTCTGGACATTATTTCTATGGGATGGAAAACTTTTCTGTTCTACACCCCCCCCCCCCAAAGTTAGACCTCAGTTAGTTAACCCACCCAGAATTTGAAACTGAAATCTGTAGCCCCCTGCTTATATCAGGCTGCCGCCATCACTGAAAAAAAATCTAGATTTCATTAAAGCCATACAAAAATAAAATCCTACATCATATTGCCTACACAACTGTCAGTTTTTTTAAAAAATAAATAAGGAAGGCAATTGACATGTTTTTAGCTTAGTTAAGAATCACCAAGAAAGGCTTTGTTGTCCTGGCTGGCTCTTTTGTGTATATTGCAGAATGCAACAATGCTCATCTGATCCGAAGCAAGATATTATATAAGCACGCAATTCTCTTCCTCCAAACCGCGACAGTTTCGGGGAGGACTAAAATAACAAAGACAATGCTGTCATGTCGTCAGTGCAATGAAAATAATGAAACAGAGCCCAACTAGGGCTGACACTCAAATACAAACACAACACGCCAAGATACTGACTAAACTTGACTCCTACAGTTTGCAATATTTTCGTAAACTGATCATTCGAGGAACTCATCGAGTCACAAAATAGATATCTGAATAAGCTATTCAGCATTGTATTAGTATCATAGTATTTACGTGGTAGAACAGCCGCAGGCTGAACCTCGCCCTTTAATAAACGAAATTGAAATCAAAATCTGGAGTATTATCATAACATAAAATTATTAACCTGGAATAAATTGACAAATGGGGAATAACGCTGTGTATTGAAGAGTACCGAAAATAAGTTTAGCTATTCATTCATTACTCTTTCTAGGATAGCCTTTTTTTGACGTAATATACGCTTGTCGACGTTTCTAAAGACAAAAGATATTCCAAGTTAACAAGCATTGACAACTGATTAAATTCTTTGCTTTAATTTTTTCGAGACTTTCGAGACGAGACGAGACTTTTCACGAGCCGTCCCGTCTCGTCTCGAATTTCAAAGTGTCTGTCCCGTCTCGTGTGTCTCGTCCCGTGAGCAACACTACAGGCCGTGCCCAGCGTAGGGGCCATGGAGGTCATTTTCCCTCCTCAAAATCTCAAATATTATAATGTGATTATATAAAAACATACGAAAGTAACATTCACGATTTTTCAGATTGTGCAACAATTGCGATTTTGTCCTCGTGGAGAGAGACAACATGAGTACTTTTAGTTTTATAACCATTTAGGGAGGGGGGGGGGGTTCATGAATGAATTGATTTTTTTTACGTTACTTTTCCACCACAACATTACAAATCTTCAATTGTGCAGCAAACGGTAGTCAAAGTGTCCATCAATACTTTCATTATTTTTTGTATTCTACATCTTGTGTTGTTTTAAGGGATGGGATTCTGTTGACACTCTTACGAAGCAAATGTTGACATCTGCTTAGTGGCGTTTTTATTTCAATCCATGAATAGGCACATTGTAGACTGAATGGAAATATGGACAATTCACATACTATTACTTTAGCCTTTGGATGCACGTTTAGCTCTAATTGCAATATTACCATAACATTTGTGGTCACATCTAGTACTTCAACAGCATTTCGCCGACCACCATGGTGGAATGGTTAGCACAGCGACATGGGCTCCGGCACAGATGAGGTCCCGGGCATTGAATGTTGCTTCATCAATTTCATCTCATCTTCATTCATCTTCATTCATCATCATCGTCGCGATTAGCCAGATATGGCAGAAAATGATGTAGAATAAACTACTAACTTAAGCTGCTCGTCAAGTCAACCTTGCAGCAGGTTTTATGTATCAATCCGCGCGAGAACTGAGCTCAGAATCTTCCGTGCCAGTCTTTCCTCAACCGCCGAACTGCTTACATCGCAGACACTGAGAAAATCCACAGTATTGCCAACCGCACAACACATCAAAACCCGCATGCATGTCAAGTGGAATGTATTTTTGCTTCTCTTTGTCTCCTGAAACATAAAATTTTAAAAGTACTTTCTGCGCATAGATTATTTAATAAATGTGTCATTACTTAATATAAATGCGAAATATCTTCGAAACATGAGAGCGTGTGTGTATATTTCGAGCACGCAAAAATAAAAATGAACAAAGATAAAAGTAAACAACGATAGGCCCTCTTGAATTTAATGACAATTTTTTTTTTTTTTTTGGTTTAGAAAGAAATACATTTATGAAAAACGTGGTTGCTTCGTCCGCAATACATCCGTTCCTGTAAGACACACGCAATTCAAGTTATACCACCAAAAAAGCATCATTTGTTATTGGTGATATATACAATCAGGTGCATTGTCTGTCGCTATTACTCTGGTTTCAATTTATGAATCACTTCACTAAACCAGGATTCAAATCTTGGTCTGTCCATTTCTTGCGGATAATCACCCTTCCCTTTCTTTGCTTGGAACAGTAAATATGCACCTTCAACAAAGCTTTCATTGCCGCCAGTGGGTGAAACAATAAGCCTCCCCCTTCCCCTCATCGTTGGTTTCTTCAGCCCTGGCGTGGTTTTGCATGCTGGTATCCTTCCATGTTTTATTCCCCCTTCCCCCACCCACCGAGTTGAAGGACGTCTCGTCCAAATAATAAACATGTTTCTTCTCACTGCGATATCTTTTAATACCGCGGAGATTCTTTTGTCGTCAAAAAACAAACAATCGTTTCCTCTTGCTAAACTCAAACAGCAAATCATTCAACACCCGTGATACAATTCGTGCGCACATTGACGGCAAATCACCTCACGCCCTGTTTTACTTTGATCTTGTTGCCGCAAGGAGGATTATGCATTCAAAACAACTTGCTTGTCTTTGAAGAAAATTTCCCTTCGGACGAAGTCCAAAATAACATTCGGGTAAAACCGCGCGCTGAACAGTAGATTCAGCCATTCTCGCCGCTCTACAATAAACATAGGGTTAAAATAGTGGGATGTGCAACACTGGTATCGCCGATTTCACGCGTTCTGCAACGCATTCAGTCTCGCTCGACTCGCTCTAAAGTTTCAGTGTCTCTTCAACGCACTACACATTGCAGTTGGCGAATCTACGGTTCCAAGTTCGTCTGCACAGTGATTGCAACCAATTAAGTCCATACCTGCTAATGGATGTACTATTTTGTCTGTATATTACAAATTAAATAACTGTTTTCTTGCAAGTATGCAGTTGTGTCGGAATAGAACCCGTCTCAGTGGAACTATGTTCTTGCGCGCACGTTTGGAACTACATATGCGAAAACCTGCTGCAAGGTTAACCTGACGCTTGGCTTAGTCAAACCAACGCATTTCGGATCTGCCCCACTCCCTTCAAAAAATTCCTGGGTACGGGCTTGATCGTTGGTATGCAGAAAAAGCGTCTATCTGTTATTAGAAAATTACATGAGAAGCGGAGACTTGTATTTGAGCAACCGATCATTCTACAATGAACCACTGCGCTTAAATCTTCCCCGCCTCAATATTACAACTCTGTCCCAGGGATACCTGGGACGAGCGAAAGAAAGCAAGTATCTGCGCAAATAGTGACTCGCGAGGGCTCGACCAATGAATACATGGGATTGCGTGGAGGGGGGAGAGCGACAGCAGTTACCATCCTTTGCAGCAGCGTTCGCTCCGCCCACTCGCTTTCTCTCATTCTCTATCGTTATGCGTGGCCTTGCTCTAGAGATTCGCGGAATAGAGCATAGTTCATAAGTGTTTACCTAGCAGACTCGGAATCATGGCGGCTCCATCCCATGATATATATTTCCATGACGTCAGTGAAACGTACTTATTCCATGTTGAGTTTCAGTTCTTGACCCTTCTCGTAACCCGTTTACTGTCTACACGCACAGTGTTGTGAGATAAGAAACGGCCTTGGAACGCTTGACTCACGTTTGAACGTGAACAAGTCAGGCTTGTATTGTGGCTTCCCTTGAAAAACATTTTATTTTCTTCATCGTTTCCATTCCAAACGTAGAAATACGTACTCCCTCTGTCCCATAATTATTGTCCGGTACACCTTTGTTTGTTGTCTCATAATAATTGCCCGATATTCAAACTGTGACATTGGTGTATACAGAAGAAGAACATGAAACAAGGGAATGAGCCATACAACATTACTACTCAAGGATCAGTACAAATTGTGCTTTTCATCTGCCTCTTCGTCTGTCATTCCTGTACTACCATTTTGGAATACCGGACTATAATTATGGGACAGAGGGAGTATATAGTATACGCTTGAAATTCTACCAGCGTTTCTCTGTCATTTAGAACCAAGTATTGACTACTGAACAAAAAGTTTGCGATTGTCCATAACCTAAGTAACAAACCTAATTGAACATAAGGGGACATATGCAGCAAATAAAACTTATCAATAATTAAATTTAATAAAAATATTTTCTAAATTCTCCCATACCGTGGCCGTGCGGTGTAAGATGTCAGGCTTTGGGCTTGAGCTACTGATGGTAAAGGGGGGGCAACAACTTTTCTCCTGAAATTTCAGCTTGTGAATATGATCGGTGGCCACCCACCATCGTGAGGAAATTAGGTGGCTTAACCCGGTCATGGAAACCTATAACAACAACTGGGGATTTCTCGTGCTGACCACACGTCACCCCGTAACTGGTTGGCTGATCTTCCACCTTGGCAGGATTGAGTCAAGACCATCTTGAGGTTAGATAGATAAGATAAAGATTGAGGCTCGCAGCCAATAGGTAAGGCTTGCCCCTCGCGCCACGGGTTATTATTATTATCATCTAAACGCTTTCCTCAGATGTATACGTGAACACCATATGCAATATTTCGTAATATTCTCTTTGTTATTTTAAACTCAATTAAAAAAATGTGTGTGAATTAAATAAGATACAAAGAAAGAGGAACGACTGACTGGTGGTTGATCTTAAGAATTGTGGCTCTTTTCAAGAAAAAAAATAACGATTTCATCCAGCTCCTACAAGTATCTATACAACCACTCGGCTTAACGTGATGTTTTATGAATCTATTTTTCAGTTTTTTTAGTTTTTCACCAGTCTGCGAACTTTTATGCATATTTCGTATTTTTCTTATACAATAACAAATAACATGCCATAAGTTTTTCAGGACGTAACATTTTCGTCAATACACAACAATTTCGTCCATTTCAGTACTGTATTACAGGCGTTCTACAGTGTTGAAACCTCTGAATATTTTCCTTTAATAATGTCTAATCATAAATATAGGTTTGAAGAAATAACTCGTATATTCTCGTTTCTCTGCACCACTTTAAAAATTATTTCTCAGAAAGCTGTTACATTATAAGAAAAAAGGATCTCAAAATAAAATTGAAAGTTCAAATATAAATTTCGAACAACATTTACAATATTGAGGCGACAGCATACTGAAAATTGTTGTTCCAGTGTATATTAAGGACGTGGAGTTCTAGTTAGGGTTAGACTCCAAGCGGTCCCAGGTTCAAACCTCGCTAAGAGACGTTGTTGTTTAAAATCTCCCTCGTTTTATTGAAACAAAAAACTTATAGTTATTGATTTTTTATTATTGATTTGATTTATTTTATTACGCTTTTCTGCCACTTTTGGCTAATCTCAAAGATGACGATGATTGACAGATAAGAAAACAGAGTTTCCTACGTAGCAGGCCTGTAAACAGGATTTTTTTGAGGGAGGGGTCAGATACGAAAATATGTTTATATATATATACCACAGAGAAATAAAATATATGTGATTAGTCTTGCATTCGTGCCGGTCTCCGTGGCGGAGTGATTGTCGACCTCCGTGGCGAAGTGGTTAGCAGAGCGCGCTACAACGCCAGGGGTTCTGGGTTCGAGTCCCGGGTAAGGCATGGGTATTTGTGTTCGTCTAGTTGATAAGAGACAAAAAAAAATGTAAGAATTGTAAAGTGTAAAAGTGAGAAAAAGAGTGAATGGTGGGGGATACCTCCGTGTAGGAGGTATTTCCTTTAAAAATAAAAAATAAAAAAAAATAAAAAAAAGGGTGGTTAGCACATCGCGCTACAACGCCAGGAGTCCTGGGTTCGAATCCTGGCCTGGGCATGGATGTTTGTGAGTGTCCATTCATCAATTTCATCGTCTTCGCTTATTAGCCAGAAGTAGCACAAGAAGCGAAGTGAAATAAAGTAAATCAATCTAGAATTCGTGTTTTATCTCTATTTATTTTGAATATGTTGCTATGTACACTTCGCAACATCTTATTTGACCGCCCTGAAAAATTTCAAAGTCCGGAATTCGTAAATTTGGCAGCATAGCGCTTCAGAGCCAACTAAGAGTAGCCAACTTTGCAACTTTTCTTCTTCCTGAATGAAAACGCTCTTGTGATTTTCTTTCATTCTTTCACATTCCACAAAGTAAAGATACCCTAAAGCAGTAATAAAATATATGAGTAGACAAAACTAGTTAAGTGGAAATACGAATGCTGAAAATATTTCAAGATTCTTCGTTCTGAATTTGAAAATAGGGAAATTTATGTGCATTGTGAAACACTGAACAGGTTCTCATCCACCTGGAAAGAATTGCGGTCACATTTGAATGCAAGAAGGCAAATTTATGATGATTTTATGCGAAATTTTTAGTAAAGATACCTTGCACAACACCACACGATTCTGCAGTGTGTCTTTTCTTTGGTTCTTGGCGAAAAACGGTTCGAAACTCCGGCACAATGTTGCTTCATCTGAGATTAACGTGCTTTACTGAGCTCTTTCTTAGCAATCTCCTGGAGTAGTTGGTTAGATGACAGCACTTTCGTTTTTTTACTGTTTTCGTCAAGATCGAAACATCGTAGGTTCAAATCCCACCCTTTCCTTATTATTTTTTTCCTTTTTATTTACCGAGTACGAAGTGTTCTAATAACGTAATATAATATTATATGATATTACTGTAAATATTTATGCGATGCATGCTCAGTGGCGGCGATTGGGTTTCAAAACTGATAGGGCAAGGTAGGGGAGGGGGGCAAGGACAGTTCCTTTCCCTTGGTAGATAATGTTAAGTATAGTGCGGGGTCATCTGCCTCTCCACACTACATAATCGTCGCCACTGTGCATGCCTCAAATAATGCTTCTACTAATGTTTTTAATCTTTCAGTGATTGGCAGGATTTTAGGAAATACTTTTCCTTTCATTCAGCTATTATAAGTTAACACATATTAAGAATTTACATGTCAACTTTCTGCATCTGGAAATACTGGACATAAATCGCATAAATATCAACGGAAATATCCAAGAAACGTAGATAAGCATTCTCGTCCATAGCCGTTTACTTCCCGAAAAAGATTTTGCAAAGAAGTAGGTTTGAACCCATGATCTTCCATTCCATAAGCAAACGATCCCCCTACACCACACGGTTCACGTTATTTTATGCACTCGGTTCGGATCCCACTTTAAACTGTAGGTCCAGTCCCGAGCATAAAGTTGACTTAAAACACCAAATCAACCAATTCATCTCCTTTCAGAGTGGGAATGATACTGTAGTCGGCCAGCATCCGAAAATACAGTTCTGCTTCGCGTACACCAGAGTGTAATTGCATTTAATATTGTGACTAATTTTACTTTAAAACTACAGATTAAAGCGATAATAGGGTCCAGAAAAAGAACCTCAAAGTAGATCTTCAGACAAAGTATTTTAATCCATTGCCAGACATTTCAGTTAAGAATAATATTATGCTTTTTCCATTGACCGTATTTTCGATTCATGGTGAATTTGCTAAAAGGACCATGTCAAGACATCTAAATATGTAAGTTTTACTAGTAAATGCATTTAAAATGCACGAAACAACAGGAGAGGAGAAAAGTAAACCTCAAAAATAAGTAAAAATGCAACAAAAACTGTTAAAAATACTGACAAATAAACTAAAAGCCAAAAAGGGCCGAAAAATGCAAAAACAAAATGTAAAATAGAAAGTGTTTTCCGGCTCTAACTGAAGGGAAACGGACATGATATCAGGTTTAGCATTGTTTTTAAGGGTCAGAAAAAAGTTGATTTTTCATCAACTTCCGGACCCTAATTAGTAATTATGACCATTGAAAAAGTTGGAGGTAGCTTACTTAAAATTCTCTTGCTGAGGGATCGTATCGTCCCATATCTCCACTTTATAATACAGAAAAAATCAAGTTCATATTTCAAAAATATGTTTTTCATAGTTTGAAGTTCGTTAGTATTATCTTTCAAGGTTTCCATTGTTTTAATTTCAAACATATTTTATATTTCATACGTTGAATATCCATTTCCTCTCTCTTTTCATACAGTCTTTGGAAAAAAAGCTGAAGTTTCTTGTCAAACGGGGTCTGGTTCAAATGATTCCTTTTCGCTCTCCCGTTCCTACTTTAAACAAACAACAACATACTTCTTAACTAAACGATTGCTTGTTCAAAACACGGAATTTTTACACAATTTACATGTGTAATATGACAAAACGCCAATTGATATGTTCATCATTTTTCCCTTTCAGCGATTCTCGATTTTATCTGAATTCGTTTTCTCATGAAAATTGCCATGAGGAAATCATAGATATGACATTATGTGTGAATTGGTTTCTTCAAACTGGTAGCAAATTTTAACATGATCTATCTGGAGAAGAGGTAGCGTGCTTGATATTCACGAGGGAGGTCGTAGGTTCGATTCTCCACCTAGGCAGGAGTTTATCGTTGGGTGTAAAGTTTATGCACCGTGCTAAAAAGTTAACATTGGTCTCTGTATTTCACGAGGAAAGGAAATAGTAAGAGAAAGTTACTTCGATGATAGGAGGAAGTCACATGCCACGTGGAATGCGCAGAATCAAGTTACATAGAGCTAAGTCTGTAATGGTGGTTTCGAATATTGCAAAGTTAGTGGGGAAAGTTTGTTATATCTGATACTCGTACTTTCTGTTCAAAGAAGACAAACATTTTAGATACAAAGCAGTGAGGAATTAACGATCATTATGAGGTATTGAATTTTTTGTTTGTCACTCACTATATAAATACTTATTAGTAGTTTCGTATCGAATCGACCTTCGTCGCAATAACAATTTACTTACATTAATTAGCGATTTACTATTACTTTTAGACGCACGGTAAGATGGTGGTGAGGGGATTGAAAACAATAATTACGAAGGAACGGACATAAAATTACCAATCTTAGCAATTTGAACTCATTAAACGTTCTCCTTCGTTACAGTACTGCACTACATCACTACTTAACATAACTGTATATCTTCTTTTAGTATATCGAAACCAAATAATCAATATTTTAGGTGTCATTACATTTTGCATCCTGAATACATATATATGATTTGTGAATTAATCATGATGTGTGTGTTAACACAACATAAGAACAATAATTAATAAGAAAAGTTTTAACTTTAAATCCTGGAAATCTCCAACTCCTAAGGTAAAATATGCGCAGAAGGGACGTCCTTCAAGTGTGCATCGGATTCATTTTTTAAATATTCTAATATCAACGGTATCTGTTCAGCAAACAGAAGAAAATAAAAAAAAGAAAGAGGAGAGGGTGGGATTTGAACCGGCGACCTTTCACGCTTGACGAAAAATAAGGATAGCAGCGCCTAACCAACTGCTCTACGTTAACTTAATGACGTTATACTCTTAAAAATATGTTGACCTTTATGAAGACTCCCACGTTCCTGTGTTTCAAGCACATTTTCTCGACAAGTCGTGTAAAATATATGTTTTTGATAACTGTTCGATATTATGCAAGGTATTGTAAATAAAATGTCGCATAAACTCCTCACAAATTTGTTTCTTTCTGCACAAACTTGATGGCAATTTCCTCCAGATGGAGAAATACTCTATTCAGTGTTTCAAACCCACAAAATTTCAAGTCGAGCAAGCAGAATCGTAAATATCCTTCAAGGTTCTTTTTCCAATTTATTATTTCTGTTTGATTGTGTATTATAATAGCGGTTTATAGTTTCTAAGTTCATGGAAAGTGTTAAATCGGAAACCTATCACAGCAGTGTTTTTCGTCTAGTGGAAGGACCTACTCAAAGTTGGCTACTCTCACCTGGAGCCGAAGTGCAATGTTGCTAAGTTTACGATTTCGGGACTTAGAATTCTTTCGGGGCGGTCAAATAAGATGTTGCGAAGTGTACAAGGCCCTTGGCCAGGATTTTTTCTAAGGGAGAGGGAGTAGCAGAATATATGGAACAAAGTGAGGATCAGAAATGCTGTGAAGTTGATTGAATTATGTTATTTTGTGTTGCTTTTCTGTTGGAGTATTAGATGCGACCACCAATATTACGGTAGTATTGCAGTTAGAGCGAAACGTACAATTGTAGAGTTGCAACAGATGGTCCAATGTAACAAAAAAAATCAACTCACCGATACATACACATCTCACCCTAACAATTAGTCACACAGTCGCTTACAGACAAAGATGCAACTCTTCATTGTTTACATTTCTCCAGGAAGAGAGGGCAGCTTCAGTAGGGGCTGGGATTTCGGACGACGAAAACCGTCGTCCTCCCAGCTATGGTCCTCCCATGCGTGTTATTCTTCCCAGCTGCCTCGCCTCGCTCCTCGCCCAGCCTCACTAGAGAATGTTGACAGGGACGAAAAGTGCATGCGCAAGATTTCTCTCGCTGCGAGAGCCAAGTCTCGCATTCCCGCAGTGGCCTGCAAACTTCACAACTAGTGTTGCCCACGGGACGAGACGGGACAGGCTTTTAAAAATTCGAGACAAGACGAGATTGATCATGTGTCCCGAGACAAACGAATATTTTCGAAACGAGACAGCATTTCACAGCATTTCCACGAGACGAAACAGGCCAAAGTCTCGTCTCGTGGGCAACACTATTCACAACTACGCGCGATAAAAAACAAAGAAAACCGACTACCCAACGATCTGTGAGGAACGAAATATTTGCAATGCAGATAATGCGAAAACCATACATAGATGTTAATGTAATGTCTGTTCACTTGTGGTTACACACGGCAGTGGGGCGTCTGTATCGTCCTTATGGGCGGCCGCCACTGTTCATGGCACCGTGCTATATGCACAGGAAACTTTCACTTTACCTTTACTTTACTTTCACTGTGTACAAGGGTCGTTCAAGGTTGACCGGGACTTTCGTACGTAAAAAATCGATGAATAGCCGGATCATGATGAAACGTGCGGGTGACGTAATTAGTGTTGCCCACGAGACGAGACGAGACGAGACTTCGGTCTGTCCCGTCCCGTCTCGTGAAAATGCTGTCTCGTCTCGTGTCTCGTCTCGAAAATATTCGTTTGTCCCGTCTCGTGTCCCGTCTCGAAGGGTTCTGTCTCGTCTCGTCTCGTCCCGTCTCGTTTTGTCCCGTCTCGTCTCGTAAAAGTGATCCGGGATATCATGCCAACAAAAGTCAAAAGTAGCAGAAACACGAAATATTTTTGCGGAAACTGGGATAAAGCTCCAAATATTTTACCCATTGCGTGGTGAGAATAAATAAGGTTCGTTAATCATGAGGACATTAATATTAAAAGTACAGTTTGTTGGTCACTGATTGCTAGGTATCTTATGAAATCTACTTTGTGGTTTTTCTCGCTTCATACAACTGTCTATCCATCGTACATTTATACCAAGTTTGTTAGAACCTGTCCCGTTTCCCGCGCTAGCGATCGCTCGACAGTTTTGGTGCCAATGAGAAACGAGAAAAAAGTCGTCTGCTGGGCAGCGAGGAGCGAATGGAAGCCAGGAGGAGCTTACGTAGACGTTGTTGCCACGTTGCGTATTTTAATTTGCTGCCTAGCTTTGGCTTTCCCCAGCACGGAGTTCAGGCGGTCTTCAGCAACAACACCGCTTGGTTTATGCTAGAAAAGCCAGCGATCAGCTACCGCGGGAAGCCGGACAGGTTGTAACAAACACGGTATAAGTGAGTGCTCTTTTTCATTATTGCTATACCTTTTGGAAGTCTTGAAATGTTTTCCAATAGACCTTCTTTCTTTCTGAATGTCGAACTTCCATGCACTATGAAAATGTACATTTTTTCTTTAAATTCTAAGCTTGGCGCTGGAGAGCAACAAAAAAAGTTTTTAAATGTGTAGTACGAACACAAAAGACTATTTAAAATTTCAATATTTAGTATATTACAAATAGAAAGCATTTATTGTTCTTAATATTGTTAAACATCTTCTATGACATAAGTTTCAAAAAGTGTTTCTTTGTGATATTGTGCTGTTTCTTATGCCCAGCTTATGACGCACATACTTCTTTGTTTTCCCTTTAGCCTCTAAGTCCGGTACCACCACCGCTTGATCTAATTTATCCTTCGGCAGGCACGCATCTAGAAATATATGTCGGGGGAGGGTGTCTGAGCCAAGTGTTTCAGAAAAAATGATAATAATAACATTAACGACAACAATTAAGCAAATGTTTAAATTAATGCATTAATACAATTCATAGGTCTATTCACTTGAATATGTAAATTAATCAATTCTATTATTGTTATTGCATGACATGTTACAAAGATGGTAGAAGAATAGTAATATAACAGCACGAATATTAGCTAATATGTAGCTTACGTGTAGTTAAGATCGTCAAAATCTGCATAAAAACAGCTGTCCTGGCAAGAAAATTAATGTCAAAAAAGGTGATGAATTGAATATTTGCTGAATAACAAAAAAAGATGTTACATCCAGTTGACGAAAAATAAAGTTCCTGATTAAAATTTTATGCTCATTATTATAAGTAGTAGCGTACATAAAACTTCATTGATACTGTCATTCAAAGCAGTATGATCCCAATAGAATCCTTGTTTTCTAGCAAGTTCGGCAGGAATATGTAACCCTCGATTATGCTAAACAAATATACTTTTTGTTTAGCTAGAGCAAGGCCCCAGGAGGATGCAAGAAGAATTTCCTGCAAAAGTGTATGTTTTACGAAGCGAAGAAACGTGACAAAACCACCACGTATGGAAGGCAAACCTGCATTAATTTTATATCGCACGTTTACAGAGCCGTGCCTCCTGAAGTTATAAAAATCCCAACTTCAATGTTTAGATGCATCATTATCAGATTATGCATATAACGTGTTATTGGAATGAACATATTTGTGTAAATTGGGTGCCTCGTGCCTCCCCGATGGCGTAGTAATAACGTCGGGGTCTTGTAATGAAGGGTCCTTGCGTCGATACTCAATGGAGGCACAAGGTGGATCGGATCGCACTTTAAACTGTAGGTCGGCTCGCGATATAGCCTATTTGCGAATCAAGTGGACTTAAAAAAAAAAATATATATCAACCTTAAGAATATTAGAATAAACTAATTCACCCGCAGGTAAGTCAAATTTCACATATCCTTCTTCATCCTCGTTCATAGACTTCCTGCAATACTCTTGTGTTGCATCCCACCAGGTGCGAAAAATGTGAAGTTATTATTTCCCTGTACTGCGTTATTTCTTTTCATAACAGTAAGGCTAAATTCTCGTTTTATCTGAACTTTTAAAAAATGTGCAAAATACGTCTCTATCTTTAAACAACCACCCTTTCCAATGTATGTGTAAAATAATCCCACTCTGTCTCAGAAAACCTCTTCCTAAGATCAAATGAAGGAAACAACTCTCAAGTCTCAACAATTATAATTTTTTGCTTAAATTTCCTATAATTTACACAAACAGTAGCACATATCACGTCCTTTGGTGCAACATTGTGAACAGCTAATGTTACTTTCCTCGTCCTAATAAATTTACTTCCAACCAGTGACGGCGCCAGGGAAATGTGACGGAGGGAGGGCGGAAGGGGGCAACAAAATATTGTAAGGGGGCAGTCACATTAAAACGCCCTAAAACACTACACATATATATACTTATATAATAATAATTATTATTGTTATAATTATTATTATATTCATGTATGGTGTTTTGTGTGTGTCTTTTATTTAGAGTGGACGTTTATTGCCTAAATTTACTTCTTGATTACGAGTTTATCTCCACATGATTCATTTTAATAAAAACATTAATTCTTTTTTATTGGCAAGTTGCGTTGTCTCTAGTGGCCTATTTCAGTATTGAAAGACATTCATAATTTTATAATTCATCGTCTTTCTTGAGATGAAACTACTGATATAAATATTTAAGTTATAAGATAATAATATAAATGATGAAAATAATGCTTCTAAGAGTTTAATTTTCTTGCAAAATAAACGTGACTTTGGAAGAAATGAATTTTCTTAAGTATTAGAAACAAAGTGAGGCACTTAGTGAAATGCAATTCTCCTGTAGGAGAATTCTGCTCTATGTGCTTTGGAGAACACATTGCGCACCTTTGGTACGTTCAGGACTTGACATTTCTTCTCAATGGCAAGAACAGCCAAATGAGGCAGTTTGCATCCAGCATCCTGTTTCGAGCAAGCCTTTTCAAAGATTTTAAGGACAACCATCTTCGTAACGCTGAAGAGTTTTGGGCAAAATTTGTGTTTCACCTTTCAGGGAAATGTTATCACAGGATAAAAAAATCAGAAAAGGTTACAGTTATCTCATAATTCAAGAAATATTCTGACCCTGGCAATACTTACTCTTACTCTACCACTCCAACGTATGTCTGTGCTACCCAATTACAGGCACCTATGGAGTTCGTGGGAAGAAGTTCTTCGATTTTGATATGTACGAGAAAGAGCGAACCTGCATCTAATGATTGAAGAGTGGCAAATCCTAATAAGCGTTCTTTTACCTGCCCGCGATATGTTTTGAATCGAATTTTAAGTGTAATTTGCATTTTAAGGTTCACGTTCAATACATTTCCAAATAATATCCCCTCATTAACTTCAAGAGTATCGAATAAATTCCCTTTGTTAAGGTTTCCTCAGACTCATCATCTCGAAATTCAAGTCCCTGAATAGTAAGAAACCACGATGAATCCACAACAACTGACATGTAGTGTCTGGTTTTTCTCCGATCACCTTTGTCCTGGGTTCGATACCCAGTGGAGGCACTTTAAACTATAAGTCCAGTCCAGATTAGTCTTACTGTGCATAAAGTGGACTTCAAACGCCAAATCAACCAACCAAATAAATCTTGAATCAACTTTGAATGTCTTTTAATAATTAGCGTTGTCACTAACGACCACGATTAGAATAATTTGCCCGTACTACAGATGATGTCTTGTGGTCCTGAAAATATTCGTGATGTTTTAAAATCATCCACATTCAACACTTTTTCCCAGTTCTTAAGACAGGTTAAAACTTAGGTTAATCTCGGCTATTACAGGACATAAATGAATGAGAAATCACCTATGTCCAGGTCGGCGCTCGAATCTTTGACGAAGCAAATTAATATTTGTTAATCAAGTTGGTATTATAAGCAGAAAAGTGATATCATGCAGAATACACCACTTTGAAAAGGTGAAAATCGTCATACTCTTATAAATGAACTCTCTTATTATTCGATATTTAATTAACTTCAGTTGGAGGGCCCCGGGGGGGGGGGGGGCGAAGTGTCCGACATGGGGCGTCCCCTTGCCTCCTCTGGCGTCGTCACTGCTTCCAACCCTCTAATAACTTCGCTGCTGATAGCCTCACCTTCGAAATGGAAGCTTGTGTGTCGGCGATTAATACAAATAACTTGTGTTCACTGTCCCTCTTTCATTCAAAGTCTGCCGTTTTCCTTTTCAGCTTTTCCTGCAAAACTTCCTGTCAGCAAGCAAAGCAAATTACAGAATTTTTATTGCCCCTCCCTTGCATCAACTTTCATTCCTACTTTAGGCCTGGATTTATGGCACGTACCCGCTACTGCAGGTCAACCTCGCCCTATGTTTGGTGTTTGCCCCCTGAAGCAACGGTGTCCATTGTTCAAAGCGAAACTTTTGTCAGTGGGGAACGGCGAAAAATAGTTTCGGAATACACCCTGGTCGTAAACAAGCTCCCACCACCCTGACATTGCTGTCAGCTTCCCTGTGAAGTTCGATAAAACTACTTTGTGAAATGTGTTTAATAACGAGTGAAAATGTAGACAGTAGATACTACATGTATTTCGCTCATAAACTTGAAGGCTAAATTTACAGAATGAAAAGAACAGCTACAACATTCCTTCATCTGATTTACAGAAAGGCTAATCAGGACTGGACCCACAGTTTAAAGTAGGGTTCAAATCACAATGTGCCTTCACCGGGTATCGAACCCGGGACTCCTTGATTACAAGGCGACGATGCTACCACTGTACCATCGGGAAGTCCCCTCATAGAACGAAGTTTCCTTCTACGAAGATTATACAGAACTTAGTGCACTTCCTTCATTGAAAATCTATTCTATATCAGCCTCAGTATTTCGTTATTACAATCCAAGGAATAGTATTCTCCTTAAATAAGAAATAAAGAAATAAAAAAAACCATTGGAAATACTCTTCAAACGGACGTAAAAAATCGAATCCAACCACCTGCAGAATGCCTGAGGGAAACAACAAGAAATTTCTCAACAAAGACATATCCGAAATTTCCATAACATTCTAATAATTTCGCAACCCGTGCAAATAATCATGTGGTAAAATCTTGTCGTGGTTCCCTGTAAACACTAAAATCACCAAATTAGTTCTTTCCAAATTTCCCGTATTTTCTCCTCCTCTTTAGCTCTGAGCTGTTCGGAGTGGAATAATGCAAGATTATTTGTCCCTAATTATTTCTTTCTCTTAGTCTTGCTAATATCTTGGACTCCTTAATAACTTTCCCAACAACTCCTTATCAATTTGTACTGCCATGTTTCCCACAATGTTTTTCCTACTTCCTAATAACAATCACTTCTGTACACCCTTTGATGTAAACATTAAATAATAAAAATAAACCTATCCGTCGGTCCGTTTATCTTTCCAACCTATAGAGCTGAGACTATTTTTACAAGATAAACCTCGGACGCAGACATTGCACGATCTTTTGGCTCCTCCTTCCACCTTCTCTACCTGCCCTTTTACTTCATGTTATTCAGAATTGTATTAGTATCTGGAGTACTATCGTAACATAAAGTTATTAACCTGGAATATTTTTTTTTAAAAAAAAAATGAGGAGTAACGCTGTGTTTCGAAAGAGTATAGGAAATAAGTTTAGGTATTCATTCTTGCCTCTCTCTAGAATAGTCTTCTATTGACTTAATACACGCTTAGCAACGTTCCTAATTGAAATACTTTATTCCAAGCAAACAAGTATTTGAAACTGATTTAAAATTTTGCTTTTATTTTTTCGAGACATTCGAGACGAGACGAGACTTTTCAAAAGCCGTCCCGTCCCGTCTCGTGTCTCGTCTCGAAAACGAGACGAGAAAGGCATTCCGTCTCGTCCCGTCTCGAATTTCAAAAGGCTTGTCCCGTCTCGTGTCTCGTCTCGTTTTCGAGACGAGACACGAGACGAGACGGGACATGTCCCGTCCCGTGAGCAACACTAGACGTAATGTATTCCTTCGCGAGTAACTAGCGCCCGGCATGACGTATTCCGTGCATGCGCAGCAGTTGCGCGAACATGGCGGCAAGCAGTGTGTCTGTGGCTGTGGAGCAGCGGTGTGTAATCAAATTTCTCGTGAAGGAGAAAGTGAAACCAGCTGAGATTTTCGGACGATTGCAAGCACAGTATGGTGAACAAACGATGTCGCGGACAAGAGTGTACGAATGGTGTGAGCAGTTTCGCGAAGGACGGGAGCTGGTGACAAATGAAGCGCATGGACACATTCGCCCGACTGCAGTCACACCAGTAAATATCGCACGTGTTGAGCAAATTATTCTTGAGAACCGGCGAGTAACAGTGCGGGATATTGCTGCCGAGGTGAATATCAGTGTCGGGAGTGTTGAGACAATCTTTCACGACCACTTACGCTTCCGCAAAATCAGTGCAGTGCAAGGTGGGTTCCCCACCAGCTGACATTCGATCAGAAGTGGACACGCAGGACGGTCTGTGAACAGCTTCTGAATCGGTTTCGAGCAGAAGGTGATGAATTGTTGCAATCCATCATCTCGTGTGATTAAACATAGTTGCACAATTGAACCCCAGAGACCAAAAGACGCAGCATGGAGTGGGAAGAAATTCACGACAGACGAAGCACTGCGGAGCGATGTCCTCCAGTGGCTACGACACCAACCAAGTTCTTTCTACGCCAAAGGAATTCGGGAGCTGCCAGAACGATGGCAACGGTGCCTCGGCGCGCACAGAGAATACTTTGAAAAACTGACATAGTTTGGTGTTTCTTCTGATACCTATTTCCTCTGCAGAAATAAAAGTGCCGGTCAACCTTGAACGACCCTTGTATATTGTATTCGTTTCTGTACTCCTGAGAAACTACGTTTAGTTTTTAGATACACATATACGAACCCTCTACTATGTCAATGGCTAAGGACCCCTAAAGGCTTACTTCTCTCCGAGTTCCCCGGAAACTGAAGGGTTTTGCGGGTTGTAGATCCGGCATTGCTTACTATAATACAACAGTGCAACAATGCGCACGTGATAGTCGTTTCCGTAGAGTTTATCTTACAAAAATGGCAAAGAAAAAAGTTGCTGTGTGTGAATACTTGCAGAATTGTTTGGCTTTTTAGAATTCTCAAAGCCAAAATTTAATCAACATGAAAACGAAAGTAAGTATACGGTAGCTTGTATTATAATTAGACGTATAGTCTGTACTCATTCAAACCAAGAATTAATGTTCAGTAAACACAATAAGTACCAAAATTCGCGGAACGTGTTGTATTATCTACATATGAAAAAGGGCACAACGTGAAAACCTGAAGTCGAGTAGAAAAATGCTTATGTCTTGATATGTCAGCGTAGTTATGGTTCATAATCACTCAATTTTTTTTGTAATTTTTCACTTAAAGAGGTTTGAAAATGCTGATTTTCATATAGAAATGGAAGTTTTCTAATGAGTATACGAGAATACAGCATTAATGTTTTCTGCAACTATTTTACACAATCGATGCCAAAAGTTAAACAAAATAATGTGGAAAGAGGAGGAAATTAGAATATTTTCATTCCTAGTTCAAACCTAAAAACAATAGTTGTACATAGGCTATATTATCATAACTTTTACACCTTGTTAGTAGGATGGAATTAGGATATGACCCGGAAGTAATTACTAAAGAAATGATCTTTCGAGGTGTTGTTCATCTGCGTACTTCAGAGCAACTTATAGCCAGAATGCTAAAAACGTACGCCTTGGGCAAATCTGCATATCTAAGGAACAATATTTGAGACTAATGAATATTATGAAGAACATAAAGCTCTATCCAAAGGTTGTTTCTCATTCATGAATTGTAGCAGTAGCTGGAATGTGTTGCATTTCAATGTATGAAGGTATAGTAGAGTCTAAAGTCCGAATTGTAGAAGTACAGGGTGTCTCATAAGTCAGTTGACCAATGGAACTAATGACGGAATGAAGAAATAATGATCGAAATAGTTCACAGATAGTTATATTTCGTGATCACTGATAGGTTGGGGTTGCCTTCATTTTATTGACACTATACTTGAACCGACCCCCCAAATCAGGGTGTCCATCCTCCCCCAAGAACATGCATTCATTACCCCCCAAAAATAGTTTGGATGAATACGTAATAATGTATTGTTATTTGAATACCTGTTAAATTGCCCATATTTTTTTAATTGTTGAAATTTCGAATTAGCGGAAACCTAGATGTCATAAAGTAAATTATATAAATATGTATTTAAATAGTGTTTGTGGGTGGAGAATTAGATTTTAAAGACCCACAATTTGCGTATTTAACCATTACCTTCTCAATGTGAAAGCCTCATGGCTTGCTCCGGTCACGTGACTAAGCGTCATCAACTGGAGGCGAGATAGCCACCATGTTTGATTTGCTTCTTCGGAATCAATGTTGGACCTTTTCAGTGAATATGGAATTGTAATGCAAATTTAAGAACTGTAATCGAGTTTATATGACGTGTAAATATGCTTAAATGTGGAAGAGGTATGGTGTATAAGTTTTGGGTACTCAATTGCAGAGGCAATTACAATGAAAAAGGTAAGAGTAACTTTCACATTTCTTCAAGATGTTGTAAAAAATGAGAAATTTTTAGGGGAATTCCATGTGATTCAGTCACTACGAAAAATTACAAGTAACAAATGTTTTATACTAAAAAATATATAAGAGTAATAGTTCATGATGTAAACATTTTATGTGTCCGGAATAGGCATCAAATATACTCGTAAATGTGGACATGTCAACATTTTTTTAGAAATATCAAATAATTTACCCTGAATTACAAACGTTGGTTAATATTACGTCTACCAAAGCAATTTGTTAGTGTAAATTTTATGCAAGCATTCGATAAATTATTCATATTATTTACACAAATCTTCAGTTTCAAAATGTGCTTAATGAAAGAAAGCTATACAACGGAGCAAAGTTGATACATGTGAACATTTATTCTTATTTTATCCCGCTTTATGCATCTTTATGATAATCGGAGGCTAATGAAAGATATGTTGTACATTCAAATACAAAGTTGCGATGTGTAACAAGAACTTCGATGAAATATTCGTGTGTAAAACTATCCAAGAATATATTACTTAGGTTTCAAATAAGAAGGTAAGAAAAGGTAAAGTGTTCCCCTGTGCATAGCACCACGCCATGAAGGCGTATAGGGGGTGTGAGGGTAACGCCCCACACTTTCTTGATCCGGTCGTGAGTGGGGGTGATGTGATCAGCATCACGCCCCTGACCGCCTTTACCCCCCAGGGTTTCCCCCAGGTACCCATGTTATTCGACGCTGGGTAGGCGCCGGGGCCGCTTCCACACTTAGGTTTCAAATACAAATGTTTTCACACAGAAAGCATTTTGTTACCTAGCTATGTTAATATGAACCACAAATGTATTAAATTTTTAAAACTGTTCCATATGAACTGCTTTTTATTTTTTGTCCTTGTGAAGCTTCAATGTTCGTAACTTTGATTATTAAATCAGTGATAATGTTTATTGTTTCATAATTTATTAACATTCTTCACGATTTTTTTTAACAAATGTAAAAATCAGTGTAAGGAAATATTCCAAATGTATATTTCCCCAAGTGAACGTTAAAATGGAAATATTAATCTGCTTTTTTCTTCAATGAAACTCTTAAGTTATTGTCACAGATCTTACTAACGACAATGAAAAGATTCAATTTGTTTATTATCTTTCGTTCAATAAAGTCAATAGGATCGAAATTACAATGTGACAAATGATTTAGGTTTAGTCTTTATCACAGAAATGTAACATTGCCCTTGTACCAATTTCTTTCGCTTTTGCTGCAAGAATATAGAAATTAAGGATTTGTATTGAGATTGTATAGCTACACAGAATATCTGCATTAATTGGTTGATTAATTATGGGTAAACTTAAAGACAATTTAATTGATTAGGTAACTTCGAAAGTTTACGGTCAACCTAACATGTTTTTTGTTTTATTTAATCAATTGATTTTACATACAAAAGTTCATAGAAAAGCGGTTACGAGTTTTATTGTAGCTGACCAATATTCCCGATAATATTTTTCAAAGATATACAATGTTTAAATTTTTCCGCCAGGAAGTTTCTAACGGTTTTCAACTCTTTCTTTGTGCTATGGTAGGAATTTTTGTGGTGGCCATAGTGACTTCCTGAATGAAAATTTTGGTGTAAATATTCAATATTATATTTTTTTCTTCTAACTATATTCGTCGGGAGGGTAAATGTCAAAATTTAACTTCATAAAAGAAATAAATATACCTTAATTATCTACGGTAAAATTACGACAAGGAGTTTACAGCGTTAAGACGATCGCCTCCAGATGATGACGTCTTTACTGAGCGCTGTGGCCTGAACCTCAAGATGGTCTTGATTTAACACAAATTGTTACACAACTTAAAAAAGAAAATTCAATCTGGCAAACCAAATAAATTACTGCAGTTACCTGTTAACCAAACACTGACTTGTTCATGTGACAGATTAAATTATTGTTTCACGAGAAGTCTAGAAATGCCTAAGATCGGGACGAGAATATACAGTGGCGGCGATTCGGAGGACGTGGAGGGCAGTTGCCTTCCCCAAGTTTTGCCACTTTGCCCCTGCACTACGACCTCGTCTACCAAGGAAAAGTAAACTGTCCTTCCCCCAATCTCCGTTACACTAAGCATTATAGTTTAAGAAATAATATTAGTAATAAATATCGAGAATATTCTTTATTCTGTGCGGGCCAGCTATAATATATATCTTCGCAATCACCTCATAAAATCCTTTTTAGAATCGCTCGCAAGGAAACTTTTATGTCCATTTCTTTACAGGCTTGCAAGGTTATTAATTTAATGGGGTGTCAATACTTCCATAGTTTCCATCTTTCCTTTTTGGACGTTCGGCACCGAAAACGTGTGCATAGCATATCGTTGAATGTAGTTCCTAAAATATAATGTTCGACCCCTTCCCCTTACTACAGACATCCATTGACCATCTAAGAATTGTTGTTTTAAGTTCACTTTATGCACATAAAGGTTAATCGAGACTGGACCTACAGTTTAAAGTGGAATCCAAACCACTATTTGCTCCACCGGTATCGAACCCGGAACCCCTTGGTTACAAGGCGACGACGTTACCACTACGCCATCGAGGAGGCCCTTGACCATCTAAGATTTACCACCTTTAGCTTCATATTTTCCCCTCAAATTTAATATTCAATATTGATATATTGAAGAGTAGATATTACCCCTACAAAGAAAAATACTAATAATTCTCAGTCTCAACAGCAGATTATCCGCAACAGTCTGAGACGTAATAGCAATACACAAGAGTTTGATATCCCCTCAAATTTAATGCTCCCTCTCAACTAGAATTCCCGTCATAATCTAAGACTTAACGCTTATATTCAATAGTTGGATATTGTCCCCCCCTAACGTTTAATTCTCAACAGCCCCCCCCGCCAGGAATCTACGTGTCAATTTAAGGCATTGCCCCCAGATAATATTACCTGTTACAATTCCCTTGGCATCTGCAAATTTCTATTTACTCGTACATAACAGCAATGGTTAGTACATAACGTAATTCCACTTGTGTCCAATTCTGAACTTTTCACATCAAATTTCCATCACAAAAATCCCCCATCCCCCCAAAAATGGGTGGATGCAATGTGCGTCCACAAACTCGCTTGTGGGCACCCCTGCCTATAAATACTTACTTTTTTTCATCTATGGATTAAATATGGTCCACCTAAGGTGTAAACGTTTTTATATTTTGTTAGAAAAATATATAAATGTTGAATTTTATATTATTTTATTTTAAATCCCCTCAAAAATATCGATGGCGCAGTCTGGGCCATAATCCCTCCCTGTGGGCACCCCTGGTTGCTTTGCAATTTCGCTTTGTGAGGAATGGTTTAGGAGATGGTGTACAGTCACGGACACTTCTGATTTGTAACGACCTTATTGAAGAAGCACTGAAGCAAGCCATCCATGTCTGACCACCAAGCGCCTTGTGACTAGACAACCCAACCAGCATTGCAATTCTGCGGCTTGTATACCAGTCACGGGTATACATCTCTGTAAATTGAGTAGTGATGCCAAGGAGAAATACGAGATGAAGATTGTCGATCGTAATGTCTCGTGTTCTCGACATGGAATATTACTTGGTCCACGTTACGTTCCATTATTTAATGTTGTTTAGGAACGAATCTGACGAACTGGGTTTATATTTTCACTCCTTGCATTACAGTAAATTCCATATTTTACAATTATATTAATGCTTTGAACGAAAATAATGCCCAGAAAAACATGGAACACACGTTTACACCATTCTTCTCACACACATGCACGTGAAAACAAACACACAAAGCTAAGTTTTAACTTCCAAGTGAATGTCCAAATAACAGTAAATGGAGAAGCACGATTAAAATGCATTTTCGTCTTCAGGTGTTGAGGAAGGAAACAGACTGACTGGAAAAAAGAAAACATGGTGCTATGATAGAGTGTTGGTTAGCGTACAGAGCTTTCATCAGTGATGTATCCCTACCAAGGACAATTTTTTTATTCTTTTCAATTAGTGAAGAAGTATGTAATATTGGTTTCTAGGCATTTTGACGAAAGGATACGCTTCAAATTTGTTAGTTTAATCTGTATTTTCATTCTTCTAATAAGTTATCTTTCGCAATGGGATATTGAGATTCTCTATCTAGGCGATGGATATCTTCTCAATGGTTACGTAGCTACGATTCTCCAGTCCCTTCCACCCACTTGTCTTATTTATTTACTTCATTTCATATCTAACGAAAACACACAGATATAGTTAGAACAAGAAACACACCTCATGTCGAAGGTTCCAGACTCGAGTTCTGGCTTTTTTTTTTGCGAGGGTGATTGATTATTCTTGTGTGTCTGTTTATCATCTTTGTCAAAAAAAAATATTCCTCATTATTGCCGTGATTAACCTAGGGAGAGACCAAAGCGACTGAAATAACAAAAGTACAGAAAATGCAAGACACATCTGCCTAGGCATGTTATACCTTGGGAATTAGCAATCTGAAAATTAACTTGCGTTTCAGTCGACTACTTGCGAAAGAGTTTCGTGTTGTCTGCTTTGGAGTGTTGGTTATCGTGTCGGACTAGCATGCGGGTAACCCGAGTTCGAGCCCCCCGGAAGGAAAGTTTTTTTTTTTGTCTAATTTCATCCAACCTTATTTATAAAACTGAGGTTTCTGCAAAAACCTTTTGAATTGCATGCCACTTCGTATGTTCGTAATCTGAAAGCAGCAAAGATGAAAATTTGATGTTCCGAAGCGACGATGTATTTGTGTATGTGTTGAAAAAACGCAGTTATTTATTAGCGAAAAACATGCAGCCACGTGATCATTGAGAACGCTTCCTACTTGTCAGTGCTAATATGGCAGTAGCTACAGTCTGTCAACACACACCAACTTTCACGTTTCCCGTAAAATGATTACCTTTCCACGTTTCAAAATCATGAGTGCTGTCTAAAGCAATACTTTGATACTTGCGTTTGCATGTTCGAATCTAAAGTAATACGAAACTTTTTTTCTCAACAAATGACATAGAAACCATTAATAACTGTTTGCAATGTGATATTGATATCATATATGGAAAGAATAAAAATGGAGAATTTTGCTTAAAACAACTTATAAATAGGGAGCGGAAGTTGATGAAATGTCATAATTTTTCTGACATTTCGGACACGATGCCCATTAAATATACTCAATATTACACTTCATCTAGAACCAAAAAAAGGTAATTTTAAAGTGATTTTTTTTTGCATTTGTTGCCATTTGTCAGGTTTTAGATCATTTTCCCCGATTTTCGGCATTTTCCCGTCATTTTTTGCAATATTAATATTTATATTTATAAATATTAATATTTATAAATATAATATTTTTATTACAATATTTATAAAAATAAATTAATAAGAACATGTTAAATTTCATGTATACTTTACCCTATCATGGTAATCCTTTTTCAGACATCTTATTTATAAAAAAAATATAATAGTGGGCTAATAATATTATTTATTAGACTTTTATTCTTATGATTAATAAGTAGAACCTATTTATTAAATAATATAAAATGCTTCAGAATTGTTTTTAATTTTATCCAATTTTTTTTTAAGTTTTTGTAGTCTAACTTAAAGTAATTGACTTAATTAACATGTCATTTTAATACTTATTGAACCTAGAGAAAAAAAGAAGTTAATATATCTATATACAACACAATTTTGAGGGAAAAAAAATTGTGTTCTATATAGAGCGGGAAAGTGAGTAAAAATAAAAAGGGGGGAAGTTTTCGTGAGATAATTTCTAATTATAATTTAGTTTAATATAATACATATTATTTAATAATAAGGAACCTCTCTTTATATTTTAAAACTAAAGTTTTATTCTAGCTTAAATCTCCCTAGTTAAATTTTACATATGTATTTATTAAAGAGACTAAAAATTTACCCCAATTTTTTATGGGTTGAGACGGTATATTTGGATTTAGTTCGCAGTGTGTAGGTTTGTTTAATTTTAATGTAAATTAGATTACAGGATTTTAATTTTTAATATTTATTTTGTCCGGCTAAATTCGTGCCAGCTGCCGCGGTTAGACGTGGGGACATAAGTGGAGAGTTGTTGGCTTAATTGTAGTAATAATTGATTTTTGGTTGTTTATATTTTATTTATTAGGTGAAATTTTTAATATAATTTGTTCTTTATTTTTATTAATTCTATAAAGGTGATATGTTAAACTAGGATTAGATACCCTGTTATTATCATTGTGAATTTGGTTTGAGTTGTATTAGTTATGATCTTGAAACTCAAAGAATTTGGCGGTGCTTTATTCTATTTAGAGGAACCTGTCCCGTAATCGATATTCCGCGTTTTATTTGACCTATTATTGTAAAATATCAGTTTGTATACCGCCGTAATTTGAATATTTAAATATATATATTCTTTTTTTCTATTGGAATGTATTTCAGGTCATGGTGCAGCTTATTAGTGGGTGGAGATGGGTTACATTATGTTGATTTGGATAATATATTGTAATTATATTTGAAATTGGATTTAATTGTAATTTTCTTTTAGAATAACATTTTGGTTTATTAGCTCTAGGGCATGCACACATCGCCCGTCGCTCTCATTTATATAGGTGAGATAAGTCGTAACATAGTAGGCGTACCGGAAGGTGTGCCTAGTTTGAATAGTATCAAAATATTTCTGTTAGAATATTCATTTACATTGAGTAGTTAGTCGTGCGATTCGGCATATTTTGATAGAAATTTTATTACTATTTGAATTTTGTTTATGAATTGTTTATGTATGAAAAGGAATTTTATTGGGGTTAGTTATATATTTAGTATATATGAATTAGTTTGTTATAGATTATTAGTACAGTGTTGGGATTTATTAAATATATGAAATATTGATTTTTATTATAGGAGATGTTAATAATCGTACCTTTTGTATCAGGGAGGATTAAATTTTAATTGAATATTCTGTTTTCTCGAAGGGTGAGGGGCTAGTAGGTTAATTTTAAGGTAAAAGTGTTATATTTTTCTGTTAAAATTGCTACTTGTAATAAAATGTTATTCGACTTACCTTATATCTAGTTATTAGGGAATTATATTTAATATAGCTTTACATTTTAATATTTTTTATATTAATATATATTATAATATTAATGTTTAGTTACGACTAGGGGGATGTGCTTCTAGTTAATATGTTGGTTATAACTTTATAATAAACTATTATATTTATTGGTTTGGAGATTGCTAATTTTTGTAATTTTGTTACAATTTATTTGAAATTTTATTAAAAATTTAGTTTGGTTTTACTTTCTTACTTAATTATATGTTTTAATTGGTTTTATTTTGAAATTATGATTCTATTAGTATATTTATTTAATTAATTAAAGGAATTAGGCAAAATTTATTCTCGCCTGTTTATCAAAAACATCTTTTCATGGTTTTTATATGAAGTATAACCTGCCCAATGACATTTGTTTAATGGCCGCGGTATTTTGACCGTGCGAAGGTAGCATAATCATTAGTCTTTTAATTGGGGGCTAGAATGAATGGTTGGACGAGGAATAGACTGTCTTTAGTTAATTAATATATAATTTTACTTTAAAGTGAAAAGGCTTTATTTTTTTAAGGGGACGATAAGACCCTATAGATCTTTATATTATTTTAATGATGTTTTGATTAGCAGTATAACTATACATATTATTAAATAATATTTCGTTGGGGTGATGGGAAGATAATAATTAGCTCTTTTTTTATTTAATATTCAATAATTTTTGTTATTTGGGATCCATTTTTAGTGATTTAAAGAATAAGTTACCTTAGGGATAACAGCGTAATCTTTCTTGAGAGATCCTATCGACAGGAGGGGTTGCGACCTCGATGTTGGATTAAGATATCATTTGGGTGTAGCATTTCAAATTTGATGGTCTGTTCGACCTTTAATTTCTTACATGATCTGAGTTCAAACCGGCGTGAGCCAGGTTGTTTCTATCTCTTAATATTAAAAGTGTTTTAGTACGAAAGGACCAAATACTTATATTATATATGTGATATTGATTAATAATAATTACTATTATGGCAGAGAAGTGCATTGAATTTAGAATTCAATAATGAAGATAAATTTCTTTTTATAGTGGATGATATTAGATTTATTTATTGGAGTTGTTTCTTTTATTATTTTAGTTGTGTGTGTTTTAGTTAGAGTTGCTTTTTTTACTTTATTTGAGCGTAGGGTATTAGGTTATATTCAAATTCGTAAGGGACCTAATCGGGTTGGAATTTGTGGTATTTTTCAGCCTTTTGCTGATGCAGTTAAGTTATTTACTAAGGAACAAGCATTACCTACTTTGAGAAATTATTATCCATATTATATGTCTCCAGTTTTTAGTTTATTTTTATCTTTGGTTGTTTGAGTTGTTTTCCCATATCGCACCTTATTATTTAATTTTTATTTGGGGGTGTTTTTCTTTTTATGTTGTAGTAATAGGAGTATATAGAGTAATATCTGCTGGGTGATCATCTAATTCTAACTATGCATTACTTGGGTGTCTTCGAGCAGTTGCTCAAACTATTTCTTATGAGGTTAGATTGGTATTAATTTTATTATCTTTTATTTTTTTAATTGGTGGTTATAATTTACTTTTATTTAATGTTTTTCAGGATTATTTATGATTTATTTTTATTGCTATACCGTTGGCGTTAGCCTGATTGAGTTCTTGCTTAGCTGAAACTAACCGAACTCCTTTTGACTTTGCTGAGGGGGAGTCTGAACTTGTTTCTGGATTTAATGTTGAGTATAGTGCTGGGGGGTTTGCTTTAATTTTTATATCTGAATATGCTAGTATTTTATTTATAAGTGTTTTATTTAGAATTTTATTGTTGGGGGGATACCACTTTTCTTATTTTTTTTACTTAAGGGTTATTTTTTTAGGATTTATTTATATTTGAATTCAAGGTACACTACCACGATTTCGTTATGATAAACTTATATATTTAGCTTGGAGGAGTTTTCTTCCAGTTTCTTTAAATTATTTATTTTTTTTGTTGGTTTTAGGGGATTGATTGTATCAATTTATGTTTAGTTGCATAATAATTAGAATGTGAAGACTTCTAGAATATTTATATTCTATTTTATGTTTTCAAGACATACACTTAAAATTTCAGTCAAGAAGTCATTTTTTTAAAATTTTATCTCATAGTAGTAGGGTTGCCGGGGATATAATGAAATATATAAAATATATAATTGTTAATACTTGCCCAGTAGTAATATATGGAGTTTCTACGGGTTGGGCTCCAATTCAGGTTAATAAGATAAAGGTTGCAAATATTAATCAAAATAATACTTGATTTAAAGGGTAAAATTTTAGTCCACGAAAATTTCTTTTATGATGTATTGGTATAATAAATAAAATTATAATAGATAGTACTAGTGCTACTACTCCTCCAAGCTTATTTGGAATTGATCGTAGAATGGCATATGCAAATAGAAAGTATCATTCTGGCTGCATATGTACAGGGGTTACTAGTGGATTTGCAGGGGTAAAGTTTTCAGGGTCTCCTAGGGTTGTTGGAAATATTAATGAGAGTTGTATTAATCTTAAAATTATAAGTGTAAATCCTAATGTGTCTTTTATGGAGAAGTATGGATGGAATGGAATTTTATCCATGTTACTATTAATAGATAGTGGATTGTTAGATCCGGTTTGATGCAAAAAAAGTAGATGAACTATGGATATTGCTATTAAAATAAATGGTAATAAAAAATGGAAGGCGAAGAATCGAGTTAGTGTAGCATTATCTACTGCAAATCCACCCCAAATTCATTGAACTAGTATAGTTCCTAAATATGGAATTGCCGAGAGTAAGTTAGTAATTACTGTGGCACCTCAAAATGATATTTGACCCCATGGTAGTACATATCCAACAAATGCTGTTGCTATTGTTACTAATATAATTATAACCCCAATAGATCATGTGTGAAAATATAAATAGGATCCATAATATATTCCTCGTCCAACATGTATATATAGTAGAGATATGGAGACCATTAAACCGAGAAAACCTCGTCATGTTAATATTCACACTTGTTTATTTCCTGAACTTGTCCGACCAGCGAGTGATCCCAAGAATGCGCTAGCTTGTAACTTCCGTAAAAACCAGGAACTGGAAAGGCAAACGCGTGGATCTAAACAGGATCTACCGCGTTCGAAAGGTTTAACAACCTTTCGACGCCTATAATGATAAAAGCAAGCTCCTACCCGGAGCTAGCTCTCTTTTGATTCTGACACTCATCGACGCTACATGGATAACTAGTCCGATTACAACACGTTACACTGCTAACTACGACGATGGAACACGGAGTTACCGCTGCCTAGCATGCTACAAGGCGCAAGGGATCGCTTGGCTTGGTGAACTGAGGGTCGCTGGATAGAACCTTGGAACTGTCACGATTCGGTCTGCGAGAAGCATTAGGACAAGACAACACACACATCTACCAGGTATGAACAAGCGTGAATAACCTTTTCACCAACTTTCCATATCTCTACCCTCCTACGGAGCAGGTTCAGCCATCAAACATTATTAAGCTCTACCTAAATGTTTAAATGAAACTTCCCTGTACCTCTCTAACCCCAGGAAAACGGGGTTACAACATGGTGGAGGTGCTTCAGGCCCTTTTTGCAATTAAGTACCCTCCTGTACTAATTGCTTTACATTAAATTATTCTCCCCCCCCCCACTTTGGGAGCATTTTTAAAGTAAGTTTTTAGTAATTCCAACTCATACTCCCACAGTACGCTTAAGATGCGTCAGACCCAGTGACAATTATGTGTATTACCCTATGGACAACAACCTCTCTTTTTCTTTTATGCCGAGCCTCTCCCTTTTTCAACAAAATCTAGTTCTTCTGCATAACATGTATTCAAGCATCATTCACACAGGAATGAGAACACTTGCTTATACTTATTTGACCAGCGATATATTCATGACGTAAATAACTGTATACCCATACTTTCATTTGTTCTTTGGTCAGAACGACGAACCTTCGTTTATGAATACGTCACAGATAGCGTTGCACGAACACCTAGATTCCTCCCTCGACCAAATCATAGAGTTAGCAACTGCAATCACGGCAAATCCAATAAATCCACGACCTTTATCCCCAATTCCCTCCCCTCCACTAACACGGTTAAGGTCTGCTAATAGAAATTACCCTCAATTTGTCCTTGGACTACAAACACCCAACAAAAACCAACCCCAACCCTTAGCGAGTACCCCGGCTCCCGTTTCAACTTCCTCTAACACTGTTAATAACTCTGATCACTTAACTGTAGAAATTCCCACCACTAACATGGCCACCCCAATTCCAACTGCATTATACCCGGCACCATTTAGCGGAAATGACCCTAAGCACATTGATTCATTTTTCCTCAAGTTTCAAAATGTAGCACATGCCGCAGGATGGTCGGAAGCTAAGCGAAAAGAGATGTTACCTTTATTTTTGACTGACACCGCTTTAACTTATTTTCATGACATACAGAAACGACCCAATTTTGTAGACTTGACATACACCCATATCAAAGACGAGCTAAATACGCTATTTAAGGGATCATACTTGTCAGCAGATCCTGTACAGATAATTCTCCAGAGAAAACAGGTGGTAACCGAGCCCATTCACACCTACGTTATTGCTAAAAAGGCATTAGTCCAGCAATACTTCCCGAACGCCACTGAAGAACAAACTCTCTCTTATATCATCACGGGACTGCGAGCCAAATACATTGGCTGTTTAACCAACAAACATTTTGCTAGAACAGAAGAATTAATTGCCCACCTACAGAATTTCGAACGCCAGCAGTCATTAATTAATTCCCGTATGTTGGAAGAGAAATTGGAAATTGATCAGGCCATCGCTCAGGCGAGCTTGCCCCAGACATTCACCCCGTCACCACTTCACAGCTGTTCGCATGCACAGGTCTATTCCCCCCTCCCCAGTAATTCTCACACCTTGACTCAGCACTTTGTACCATACAACCAATGTCCATCTCCTTCTCTCCCACCATTGACACATCAAGTCCAAAGTCTACAGTCCAATCCCGCTTCTGTAAATAGTTCCCACACAGTGTATCAAGGAATGTATCATATACCGAGTTCTGATAGTGCCCGCTGCGCGGCGATACCAGCCGTACCCAGAGTAGAACACGCTCCAAGTGCTACCTCTGGTGACGAAATAAACAAACTCTCGTCACAAATGTCGAGCATGTCTCTCTTTTCGAACGAAGAGATCAATGCGAGTTCTCTCTTCAATCTTTGCTCAAATGTGCTGGAATTTGCGAAGACGGCTAATCAAAACGCACATAACAGAGGTTTCAACAAGGGGAATAATAAGTCCTCTTCCTACAGAAATAATAATAATTCTAGAGCTAATCACAGAGGTAACTTTCGATCGAACTCAAGAGGCCAGTTCAGAAGTAATGGTAACAAGAGGTTTCAACGTCGAGATCAGGCTAATCGCGACGATGCAAATACCTAAGCCTGCAAGTTTTGTGGTCGTTATAATCACGAGAGCGACAACTGCTTTTACAAGCCACAACGAGACAGTGTTTTAAACTAAAATCGTCTTCGACTTGCAGGAACGAAATCGAAGATAATACCAGATTAGATAAAGTTCCTATAATTGAGAGAAATGGCCTATACTTTATTAATAGTAGCATACAAGGAAAACAGGTAGATTTACTTATTGACGTGGGTTCCCAAATCTCAATTTATCCTTCCCATCTTCTCCCTACTGAAAGAAAAACATACAAAGTACAATCCACAATCCAAGGTGTGTCCGGATCGAAACTGAGTGTGTCTGAAATTGTCGTTCTTCCTATCATAATTGGAAAGCGTAAATATTCGCACCCATTTAGAATAGTAGATTCAACTAACGTCCCTCCCCTTTTAGGAAATGACTTTTTACGAACGCAGAAGTGCGAAATGTCGTTGAAAGACAACACAATTACTCTTTGTCATTTAGGACGTACTCCTAATTATAGTATTTTAAGATCAAAGTACAAGACTCACCAACTGTCCCATGACATATTTACCCAAATTGAAAATGTAAATGTGTATGAGGGAAAAGCTACCCTTTCAAACACAGTTCAGTTAAGTCCACGATCCAAGACTTATATCAATTTGAACATTACCACTACGACACCTAACACCCCTAAGCCTGTACTTTTTACCCCATCTGCTTCCCTTATGAGCCAGCATCCAGTAGTCCTTCCCAATGCTGCAGTAAACCCGCAGTCACCTGTCATTCACATACACAACCCTACGGAAACCACAATCACTTTGGAAAGTGACACAATAGTAGGCGAAATATCGACATGTGAAATTTTAACTGACGTTACTTCCGTTTGGGAAAAAAGTGAAGATGTTGCATTTTCATACTCTTGTAATGAAAATACTACAGTAAAGCAACAACTTAGTGACAGTCAAAATAAATTTGACCCCTCCCTCCTCACAGTTAACCCTGATATTCCCCGAGAAGAAAGAGAAAAAATCCTAAAGCTCGCATACACGTATGCAGATATTTTTCTCTGGCCAGGGGATAAATTGACTAAAACTAATGTTTTGGAGTATGATATCAAACTGACAGATGACACCCCAGTGTATGCCAAAACCTACCCTATTCCTTTTCATTACCGAGAACCCATGAAACAGGAAGTTCAGAAATTACTAGACCAAGGTGTTATAGAACGCTGTGAAGGGAGTCCCTATCGACACCCAGTCCTATTAGTTAAGAAACCCAATGGGACTTACCGTTTTATCTCTGACCTCCGCGACCTAAACAGGATAATAGCTCCGATTTCCTTACAATCCCCAGACATAAAAACCATCATGACAGAGATGGCTGGAAAGAAATATTACTCAATTCTAGATCTGTCCAGTGCATTCTTTCAGGTATCATTAACAGAGCGTTCTAGGGACATTACCGCCTTTTCTATTAACAATCTGGGTAGTTTTAGGTATGCTAGGTTATGCCAGGGATTGAAAACATCCCCCGGTGTAATGAATCGCGTAAGTGAACTTGCCCTTAGCGGAATAGACAGTTCAGAACTTTCTGTTTACACTGATGATATTATTATTTACAGTTCAAATCTCCCACACATGCTTAACATACTGGACAGAGTGTTTCAAAAGTTACGAACAGCATCCCTTAAATTATCACCCTCTAAGTGTAGGCTAGCTTTTACCGAAGTTAAAGTCCTTGGTAATTTGGTATCTCAAAAGGGAGTTAAGATTTCAGAACACATTCTTAAAGCTATTTTGGAATATCCCACCCCTACCACCAAACGCAAGCTTCGTAGTTTTCTAGGACTTGTCAATTTCATTCGACGATTTGTGCAAGGTTTTGCAGGACCCACAGAATGTTTATTTAAGCTTCTTAAAAAAAATGTTAAGTTTCAATGGACTGATGAACACCAGAAAAGCTTCGAAACACTGAAAGAAATGATCACGTCCGCCCCTATCCTCCGCCCTTATGACCCTAAACGCCCCTCATATGTATACATTGACGCGAGCGGAATTGGCATCGGAGGATCGCTGTTACAGCCTGATGACGAAGGAAATTTACATCCATGTGCCTATTGTTCACGAGCCTTAACAGACACAGAGAAAAGAGCTGACACATTTTCACTCGAAATTGCAGGTGCATATTATGTTTTGAAAACTTTCAAATTTTTTCTTATGAATCAACATTTTGTGGTTCTCACAGACAACAAAGCCTTATCCTATCTTCGTTCAACTAAACACCATAGTTCTATTTTAGGAAGAAGAGCCCTTTATTTTCAGAATTTTGATTTCGAAATAAGGCATGTCAGCGCTAGTAAAAATGAACTTGCGGATGCACTCTCCCGTGCAAGTTTACCGCTTGACAAGACTAATCCTGACAAGAAAGATGATGATGATGATGATGATGACTTATTTTTTCATCAAGTATTTCATGCACAAGCAGCAGATTTTGATATTAGTTCAGAACAACGTAAAGACCCCTATTTCAGAGACATTATTGATGTATTAGAAAACAAAGATAAAGCTAGTGACCCTAAACTAGAAAAGCTTTCGTATTCTTATGTACTCAAAAATGGAGTCTTATATAGGACTAATAAAATCAAAACTGGTAATAGGGATAGACTTTGTATTCCTCATGCAGTAAGAAATCAAGTTTTCGACCTTATTCATGCACACAAAATGAACGGAAGTCACCAAGGTGCTCAAAAGACATATAATTTAATGCTTATGCGCTACTTCTTCCCTAATATGAAGAAATTTGTGTACGATAAGGTTAGACATTGCATCCCTTGTCAGATTTCAAAGAAACCACAAGGTTCTAAACCGCATACGCTGCAAACATTTCAACCAGCCCAAATTCCTTTCCAACGAATTCATATTGACGTATGTGGTCCTTTAGTCTCTTCAAAAACGCACAAATACAAATATTTCCTATCAGTAGTCGATAGTTGTACAAGGTATGTAATTACAGCTCCTTTGGCTAATCACGATGCACAAAACATAGCAACAGCCCTAGTTGAGAAAGTCTTTTTAGTTCATGGCATCCCAGAGACGATCTATTTAGATCGTTCAACACCCAATTCAAGTTTACTCTTACGAGAGTTAGCTAATCTTACAGGCGTACAACTAAAATATGTAGATACTTGTGCCCATTTCACGAATGGATTAGTTGAAAGTTCATTTAGTTACTTGAAGAAAGTTATGAGAGTTTTTGTATTAGAGAAGAAGGCTTCGTGGTGTGACTATTTAGCTAGCGCAGCGTTCAGCCACAACGTTACAATCCATTCTGGATCCCTCCAGAGCCCGTATTTTACTTTATTTGGCTACAACCCAAGGATCTTAGCTGACGCTGTCCTTCCTTCGAACCCCGACAATGTTTCCCAGACGAACGCACAGAGACTTGAACTCCTGACCTCCATACGAAAGACCGCACATGACAACTTGAACAAGCGTTACGAACAGCAGAAAAAGTACGCAGACAGCACTTCTAGGCAAATACAGTACTCACCAGGACAACATGTATGGATTCTAGATGCCACTCCAACTCCAGGCGTGTCAAAAGCCTTTGCGTCCTCTTATAAGTACAAAGGAACTATTCTTCGCAAAGTTAACGAGAATTCCTACGAAGTAACTTTCATCGACGGCAGAAGTAAACAAAAGACTGACACTATTACTATTTCTAGACTCAAAGCCCGCTACGACTAGTGCCATGATAACCCCACTAACATTCATTAACACGCCATTCCGTTGTCACTCGCTTTAGCCTCCTCGCTCCTCGTTGCGTACATTGTACATGCATGATCCAGCATTTTCTCATGCTCATCCACCTCCCCCCCTCCTTCCACTTCTCGTGCACGCACTGCATTTCTGCGTTAGAACGAACTCATTTTTATTTTTAATACAACATGGTTATTTTTATTTTTAACAAGACCAGGATTATAGAATGCTATCTCAATCGTCGGAACATTTATAATACATCTCTTGCCTAATAATTATCTTTTTTTTACAGATATTTTAATGTTATTTTATATTTTGCGTTTAAACGCATAGTAATAGTCAGAACATATCACTTAGCTGATTTGACTAATAAGTACTTAGTGTGTTTATGATCCTAACTAGCAAATATTTTTTTTTCCCCATTTGCTGGTACATATACGCTCAAATGAAGAAAAAAGTACAAAGAAATAAAGAAATAAAGAACGAATGAACTAAGATAGAACAAGATCAATGATCTAAAGAACAAATGAACTGCGTAGAACTTGCTTGAACAATTGGCTTTTTGGCCATAGCAATTTTTTTTATTTACGCTCAGGTGTACCGCGAACTGCTTCTTTGAAAGCTGCAATGCACTAAATATGTTAATAAAGCATATAATAAAATAGGCAAATGTTCCCACTCTCTTCTTTAATATTATAGTTCCAATATTGATAGCATACAACATGGTATAGCTCATATCCCATGAAATTACAATCTACTGTATTTTTCAACGAACTCTTACCCAAATCTATTACTTACTCTTTTTCACTTCTTTTTCAATTTTTTTTTATTAGCAGCGAATCGAAGGCGCTTAAACCTTTGTCCACAATACACGTAAAATTCTTGCAATTGCTTTTATAAACGACATTTACACATATTACAGAAGGAAATGTCTCGTAATCACTTAGTTCGTTCTATTATCGCTGAATTCTCCCTTTCTTTTCTCATTTCAGACCCCTACAAACAAGATGTCTCCAGCTCATTATGCTATTATCGCATCCATCGTAATAGCTCTTCTTGGCATACTTATTTTATTGGCATTATTAATAATATCTTGCTGTCGTTCCCCCAAATCACCTGTCACCACACCCCAACTACGATTAGCGAAATCTTCCATCAGTGCCCCAATTGCCTTACAATCACTTTCACATGCCCCGGAGACAACAGTCATTCCCACACCACCCCCTCTTCCACCGACCCCTTTCATCTCTGGTACGAAACAAATAAATATTTCCACTCAATGTACCACCATTCTTTCGAAAGGACGCCGACTTCCGGCACCTCAGGTCAAGCCACCGTCGCCCCCGGCCCCTAATCCGGCTAGGCCGATTATTCCACCTATTCCCCCCCCATTCCCCCCCGGCGAACTTTCCCGACAACATGGTAAACCTGTTAATCAAAAACAGGTCCCCTTAAAAACTCTACATCCTATAAGTAATAACGCCCCTTCGCCGTCATTCAAATCAGATATTACCTCCCCTCCCCCCCAAAATAATTCACCAGTTTTAACTGAAAGTCCCTTTTCAATCGATTTTATAACCCGTCATCACTTATTGTAAATCTGCTCCACTACCTTTTGCTTTTTCCTAATTTTTCCCTTTACGCTTGTTTCATTATCTCATCGCCACGGATGTTCCTGGACCCATGACGACCACCGGCTTGTACCATCGAGCGACAGACCTAGGCTCATCGCAGAGACCAACAACGATCTTGTGGAGTTCCAGCACCAACAAGGACCCGTTCCCGTCTGGACCCATGGCTGATTTTTCCGTCTCCTACGCCGCGACCCAGACGTGGAGCGCTTTACCCAGGACGTCTCTTGACCCAAAGCGCCATCGCAAATTTGACTTCCAGACTCAACTTCGCTGACGTCACGGCGATCTTCATCGACAGGCCACGCCCACTCCGTGCATCCTGCACTTGTTTACTGACGACACATGATACTTATTGTTATCTTACATCGGCTACAAGTGTTCCGGTGCTCAGCTACTTCAAGTACCGTAAGGCACACGCAATTAATACAAACATATGTCATTTACAGTGCCAAAGTTAGTGCCCATGGGTGCTACCCATATTGGATTAGAGATACGTCTCTTTCTTTTGTGTTTTTTTTTATTATCGTCAGCTGCACAGCACGTCCAGCCTATGGCGGCATGCAGTTTACAGAGTTGCCATAGGTAACATACCTCAAGGCTCCGCCCAGCATTGTGTATGTTCCACCGAGTGTACTTTGAACTCAGCAAACAGTAAATACAACCGCTTGCGGTTCCCGGCGTTTCTTCACACTGTGCTGACGTGTGTTTTTTTTTTATTATTATTGTGCTGTCATCACTCAATCAAAACTAGTTCAGTGTTACACTTAAGTAATTATTTTATCCATGCCTCAGAACTTAGTTGTTGTGCTCGTACTTTTTGAGTATATACGAGGCTATGACCTACAATTTAATTTTTTTTTATTATTCTACGTGTTTTTCTATTTTTTTTCTCAACGGTGTTTGGTGCCACGATATGATATGACTCTTCTGGTGATTTCCATTTTTTTTATGGTGATGCGATTCTTCTAGTGATTTACTGTATTGGTTTTTTTTTTTACGAGTTTGATTTGTTAATAAATCATAATTTTTAAATATAACCTACTCCGGCCGAGGTAGTCGACCATCACAGAGTGGTTCGATTATTTCAACAAGGGGAATGTAGAGATATGGAGACCATTAAACCGAGAAAACCTCGTCATGTTAATATTCACACTTGTTTATTTCCTGAACTTGTCCGACCAGCGAGTGATCCCAAGAATGCGCTAGCTTGTAACTTCCGTAAAAACCAGGAACTGGAAAGGCAAACGCGTGGATCTAAACAGGATCTACCGCGTTCGAAAGGTTTAACAACCTTTCGACGCCTATAATGATAAAAGCAAGCTCCTACCCGGAGCTAGCTCTCTTTTGATTCTGACACTCATCGACGCTACATGGATAACTAGTCCGATTACAACACGTTACACTGCTAACTACGACGATGGAACACGGAGTTACCGCTGCCTAGCATGCTACAAGGCGCAAGGGATCGCTTGGCTTGGTGAACTGAGGGTCGCTGGATAGAACCTTGGAACTGTCACGATTCGGTCTGCGAGAAGCATTAGGACAAGACAACACACACATCTACCAGGTATGAACAAGCGTGAATAACCTTTTCACCAACTTTCCATATCTCTACCCTCCTACGGAGCAGGTTCAGCCATCAAACATTATTAAGCTCTACCTAAATGTTTAAATGAAACTTCCCTGTACCTCTCTAACCCCAGGAAAACGGGGTTACAACAATATATACAAATAAAGAACATGGAGGCTCCGTTAGCATGAATAGTTCGTAGTATTCATCCATAGTTTACATCTCGGCAGATGTGTATTACTCTAGAAAAGGCTAAATCTGTTCTTGAAATATAATGTATTGCTAAAAAAAGACCTGTTAAGATTTGGATTGAAAGACACATTCCTATAAGTGAACCAAAGTTTCATCAGTAGGAAATATTTAGTGGGGCTGGTAAGTCCACTAATGCATTATTTGCTAGTTTAAGTAGGGGGTGATAAATCCGTGCTGGCTTTGTCATTTGTAATTATTTAATTATTTTTAGAGGCCCATGTGAAAGTCTAGTAATTTTTACAATTGCAATTAACGTAATAAATAAATATACTACTGTTATAGTAGTTATTATTATGATGGATTCATTATATAATTTTATTCCTGGTAGGGGGGGTATATTTCTTCAGGTTGTGTATGTATCTACATTTTGTAGTATTGAGGGGGTTAATAATGGATCTATCATTATTAATATAAATAAACATAATAACATTAGGGTTATGCCCATAGTCATTATTTTTGTTCTTATTTTGAATAATTCATTTGGTGTAAGTCTTGTTGTGTAAATAAATAGAACTAGTATTCCTCCTAAAAATACTAGGAATAATACGTAGGAAAGTCATGTGGATTTTAGGAATGTTGATATTGTTAGGCATGCAGTAACAGTTTGTATAATTAGTATAATCCCCATAGATAGTGGATGTTTTATATATAGTATTATTAGTGCTAATAATAATATAATAATAATTAATATTAATTGTATTTTAATATCAAGGAGTAGTTTAATAAAAATATTGGCTTTGGGAGCTAATGATGATATAATTATATCTTCCTTGATGTTTTTAGAATTATTAATTCATTTATGATTTACAAGACCATTGTTTTTATTAAACTATAAAAACTTATGTTAAGAGTATTACTTATATTAATTATTTTGTTTATTAGATTTTTATGTTTTATTTCTCAACGTAGGCATTTATTAGTAACTCTATTAAGACTTGAATTTATTGTGTTATCCTTATATTTATACATAACTTATTATTTTATTGATAATCAGGAAGAAGCTTATTTTTGTTTATTATTTATTTCATTTTGTGTATGTGAGGGAGCTCTTGGTCTATCTGTTATAGTATCAGTTACACGTACTCACGGTAATGATTATTTTAATTCTTTTGTATTATTAAAATGTTAAAATATATTTTTTATTTTATATTTTTAATCCTTTTGAGATTTAATAGTTCTTTATGAATGGTGGTTCAAATTTCTATTGTTTTTGGTTGTTTTTTGTTTTTATTAATAGTGTGATTTGGTATCGGAGTATGGGGGGCTGGTTATTTTATTGGATTAGATGTGATGTCTTATTCTTTAATTTTACTTAGTATTTGAATTATTTTTTTAATAATAGTGGCTAGAAATAGTATTATATCTATTTATTTTTATCCTTGTAGATTTATATTTTTGTTAATTATTTTATTATTATTATTAATATTAACTTTTATAAGAATATTTTTTTTTATTTGTTTTTTGAGGGATCATTAGTACCTACTTTATTTTTAATTTTAGGGTGAGGATATCAACCAGAGCGAGTACAAGCGGGGGTATATTTACTTGCTTCTTTACCTCTTTTGATTGGTATTTTTATGTTAAATTATAAGGTGGGTGGTCTATACATATATATATTTAGATATATTAATATTGATATAAATTATTTTGTTTGATATATTAGAATGGTGTTTGCTTTTTTAGTAAAAATACCTATATTTTTGGTTCATTTGTGATTACCTAGGGCTCATGTTGAGGCACCAGTTAGCGGATATATAATTTTGGCTGGAATTTTATTAAAGATTGGAGGATATGGGATTTTGCGAATTATTTCTTGTATTGAGAGATTAGCTATTAAATATAATATTTTTTGATTTGGTATTAGAGTTGTTGGAATTTGAATAATTAGCCTTGTTTGTATACGTCAAATTGATTTAAGGGCCTTGGTTGCGTATTCATCTGTAGCACACATAGGTCTTGTTTTAATAGGGATTATAACTATAGGAGCATGAGGGATAAATGGTGGTTTTACTTTAATAGTAGCACATGGTCTTTGTTCTTCTGGGATATTTTGTCTAGTAAATATTACTTATGAACGATTAGGTAGTCGTAGTATATTAATTAATAGGGGATTAATTAATTATATTCCTAGATTATCTTTATGATGATTTATATTAAGAATTACTAATATGGCTGCCCCTCCTTCTATTAATCTGTTGGGTGAAATTAGTTTATTAAATAGAATTATTGGGTGATCCTATTTTAGTTTTGTGGGTGTTGCATTACTTTCTTTTTTAAGTGCTGGTTATACTTGATATTTATATTCTTATACTCAGCATGGAATATACTATTCTGGTGTATTTTCTTGTTGAAGAAGTAATATTCGTGAATATTTATTATTATTTTGTCATTTATTTCCATTAAATTTTTTAATTATTTTTTGTTCTCCAGTATTTCATTGAATTTAAAATATTTAAGTAGTTTAAGTAGAATAGTAAGTTGTGGACTTAGTGGTAACTAAAAGTTCTTAAATCAATGGTTTTTAATTTTTTTATTACAAGTATAATATCAATTATTTTATTGATTAGTAGAATAATTTTATTATTATTAGGAATAATATTTTTAATTAAGGATGTTACAATTTTTATTGAATGAAATATTGTTAATTTGAATAGTTCTAGAATTATTATAACAATATTATTTGATTGAATATCTTTAATTTTTATAGGTTTAGTTATATATATTTCTTCTATGGTTATTAATTATAGAGGTTCTTATATAGAGGGAGAATATAATATAAATCGATTTATTATTTTAGTTTTATTATTTGTTGGATCTATAATGTTTTTAATTATTTCTCCTAATATTATTAGAATTATTTTAGGATGGGATGGCCTAGGATTAGTTTCTTACTGTCTAGTAATTTATTATCAGAATGTTCGTTCCTATTCTGCTGGGATACTAACTGCTCTGTCCAATCGAATTGGTGATGTATTTATTTTATTATCTATTGCTTGAATATTAAACTATGGTAGATGAAATTATATTTATTATTAATGATTAATTTCTGATTTTGATATAATATTAATTACTAGATTTATTATTATTGCTGGAATAACAAGGAGTGCACAAATTCCGTTTTCTGCATGATTGCCGGCAGCTATAGCTGCACCAACCCCAGTTTCTGCATTAGTTCATTCTTCTACTTTGGTTACTGCCGGGGTTTATTTATTAATTCGTTTTGGAGATATATTGATATATACTGTTCTTGGTAGGTTACTTTTATTATTGTCGGGGCTAACTATATTTATAGCTGGGGTTGGTGCTAATTTTGAATATGATTTAAGGAAAATTATTGCTTTATCTACATTAAGACAACTTGGATTAATAATATTAACATTATCTATGGGATTAAAGGAGCTATCATTTTTTCACTTGTTGACGCACGCTATATTTAAATCTTTATTGTTTTTATGTGCTGGCGTAGTAATTCATGTTATAGGTGATGTTCAGGATATTCGTTGTATGGGGGGCTTAATTAATAAAATACCAATAACTATTTCTTGTATAATAATTTCTAGCCTTGCCCTATGTGGAATACCATTTTTGGCTGGATTTTATTCTAAGGATTTAATTTTGGAAATATTAAGTATATCTTCTTTTAATTTAGTAATATTTGTTTTATTATGAATTTCTACGGGTATAACCATAGCTTATAGTTTTCGATTAAATTATTATTTAGTTGGTAAATCTTATAGAGGTACATCATTCCAATTCTTTTCTGATGATGGGGGGTGAGGTATATTTAAAGGTATATTAGGCTTACTATTATTATCTGTTGTAGGTGGTTCTGGATTAATATGATTAGTTTTTCCTTCTGTTTTTGTTGTTATTATTCCTCTTAATTTGAAGATAGGGGCAGTTATTTGTATTTTATTAGGAGGGTGAATTGGGTATAATATTACATCTTTCTTGTTCGAAGTTTATCCATTTTTTAATAATAAAATAATATACTATTTATTAGGGGGAATATGATTTTTACCTTATTTATCCTCTGGTGGATTAATTGGTAGTTCATTTATTGCTGGAGATCTATATATTAAGACTATTGATTATGGATGAAGTGAACTTATGGGGGGGCAGGGAGTATATAAATATATAAAGAGTGGTTCTTTAAATATCCAACTAATACATTCTAACTATTTTAATATTTATTTTATATTTTCATTTTTAATAGTAATTTTATTAATAATTTATGTGTGTTTATATAGCTTATAATAAAGCATAATATTGAAGTTATTAGGAAGAATAAAATAATTCTGTAAGCACTTCTTGAACTTATTTAAAGTCCAGCTTTATCATGAAAAGATAATGTAATTTTATACTAAAGAAATAACGTGAAGAGTATTAATGGAATTTCACCACTAAAGATGGAAGTTAGCAGCCCCCACTTAATAAAATACCCCTTAACTGAGGAGATAATCCTAATTTTATTATTAACATTAATATGCCGCCTTTCTTTGGCTTCAGTCAAGTAAGCAAGGGTAATATATACCAATTTATTCAAGTCGAAGCTGATTGCTTTTGCTTCTTGCTTAATAAAGTAAATTGAATTATTCAATACCTTTTGAATGCAACTCAAATGCTATTATTAACTATTACTCCAGCATGCTCTTTCGAGTGATCCTTGGGTTCATTCATGATATAAACCTAAAAGTAAAATTAATAGGAATAGGAGTCTAATACATAGTCAATATATTAATTTTGAATTAGTAATAATAACTGTTATTGGTAATAGTAATACGATTTCTACATCAAAAATTAGAAAAATTACTGCAATTAGAAAGAAAATTATAGAAAATGGAATTCGTGCTGAGGATTTTGGGTCAAATCCACATTCAAACGGTGATCTTTTTCCTCGGTCTGTAATTATTTTTTTTGATAGTAGTGTGGATAATATTATTACAATTGATGTGATTATTATAATTAATAATGAGGTACTTATGATTACATTAATTATTTACTTTATTTTATTATAATCTTTTTAATTGGAAGTTAAGTGTACTTTAAATATACTAAGTAAATTATCTACCTCATCAATAAATTGAAATATAAAGGAATAATCATACTACATCTACGAAATGTCAATATCATGCTGCTGCTTCAAACCCGAAGTGATGTGTTGGTGAAAAATGGCATAAGATATGTCGAGTTAAGCATACCCCTAGGAATGTTGATCCAATAATAACATGTAGTCCGTGAAATCCTGTTGCTATAAAAAATGTGGATCCATATAATGCATCAGTAATAGTAAATGGGGATTCATAATATTCATATACTTGAAGAATAGTAAAATATACTCCTAATATTAATGTTAATATAAGTGCTTGCATTGTATGTGAATGGTTTTTTTCTAATAGTCCATGATGGGCTCATGTTACTGTTACTCCTGAGGCTAGCAGAATTGCTGTATTTAATAAAGGTACCTGTATTGGATTAAATGGAGTAATCCCCTTTGGTGATCATAATATTCCTAGTTCAATTGTCGGGGATAGACTTCTATGGAAAAATGCTCAAAAGAATGATACAAAAAATAGTACTTCTGAAATAATAAATAAAATTATACCTCATCGTAGTCCTATTATAACTTGATTTGTATGTAATCCTTGATATGTTCCTTCTCGTGAAATATCTCGTCATCATTGAATTATTGTAAGGAGTATAGTTGTTATTCCTATTAATAATAGTACTATATTTTGTTGGTGAAATCATCTAATTATCCCTGTTGTTAATATTATTGCTCTAATGGCTCCTGTTGCTGGTCATGAACTTTGATCTACTAAGTGATATGGGTGATTTTGGTTTGTTGACATTAGTTATTTTGATTCTCTAGAATAAATAGCAATTAATAAGGCAAATACATAAGACTGAATAAATGCTACGGCTGTTTCTATAATAATTAGTATAATTTGTGCTAAAATTAGTATTGAAAGCCCAATAATTTCTAATATTGTTCCTGTATTTCCAATTATTGATATTATTAAGTGTCCAACTATTATGTTGGCTGCTAATCGTACTGATAGAGTTATTGGACGAATTAGATTTTTAATCATTTCAATACCTACTATAATTGGTATTAATAGTGCTGGGACACCCTCCGGTACTAAGTGTGCTAATATATATTTTGTATTATTAATTCACCCGAATAGCATAAATGATAATCATATTGGTAGGGCTAGAGTTAGGGTAAAGATTAAGTGACTTGATCTAGTAAATACATAGGGTAATAATCCTATTGAATTATTAAATAAGATTATTGAAAATATACTAATAAATATTAGAGTTCTTCCTTGGTGACTAATTATTCCTAAAAATGTTTTAAATTCTTCATGTAATTTTACTATTATTATATTATATAACATAGAGGTTCGTGATTGTATTAATCAAAATGGGGTTGGAATTATTAATAATCCCAAGAATGTTCTTATTCAATTTAGTGGTATATTTATAATTGATGATGTTGGGTCGAATGATGAGAATAATCTTGTTATCATTTTCAGTATTTAATTTTTGGTTTATTTTCTATTTTAAAATTGTTATTATTTAATAATTTATTATAATTATAATAGTTGATAATTAGAAATAAAAAATAAATTAATATAAATATTGTGAATAAAATAATTCAGTTTAATGGATATATTTGTGGGATAAAAAAGTATCTATAAGGATAATTTAGGTTTGACATTCCTATGTTATATATTAACTAACTCTTTTCATTAGAAGTAGTTGTTATATTACTATTTTGTGGTTTAAGAGACCATTACTTACTTTTCAGTCATCTAATGATTCTTGTATAATTTTTATTAATCAATTAATAAAAGATTTGTGAGTTGTAGTTTCAACAATAATTGGTATAAATCTATGATTAGATCCACAAATTTCTGAACATTGTCCAAAAAATAGACCAATTCGACTAATGTTTACCCCTGCCTGGTTAAGTCGTCCTGGAGTGGCATCTATCTTAATTCCTATGGATGACATGGCTCATGAATGCAATACATCTGCAGATGTAGTTAGTACTCGAATATCTATATTAATTGGTAGTACTGTTCGATTATCTACATCTAATAATCGAAACGAGTTTAAAGATATTTCATTTGTTGGGGCTATATATGAATCAAATTCTGCCTTTATAAAATCGGAGTATTCATAATTTCAGTATCATTGATGCCCAATAGTTTTAAGAGTTAATGAAGGTTGATTAATTTCATCTAACAAATATAATAAACGTAGAGAGAGTAGGGCAATAAAAACTAGGGTAATTGCTGGTATAATTGTTCATATTGTTTCTAACGTTTGTCCTTCTAAAAGTATTCGATTTGTTAATTTGTTATTAAATAATGATGCTATTAAATATCCTACAAATATTGTAATTATAATTAAAATTAATATTGTGTGGTCATGGAAAAATATTATTTGTTCTATTAATGGGGAGGATCTATCTTGTAGTCCTATTTGATTTCAGGTTGCCACTTTTAAGTAAGGGATACTCCTTATATTTGAAGCTTAAGTTCAATGCACTTCTCTGCCACCTTAAAAATTAATTGTTAGTAAGTAGTATTGGAAGTTCTGAATATGTATGTTCAGAAGGAGGTGACATTTGATATCATTCAATTGATGATGTTTGTTGTAGATTAAATAATGTTGGTCGGGTGCTTGTTATTCCTTCTCAGGTAATAAAAATTATAATAATTACTGCTGTAAATGATAAGATTGATCCTAATCTTGAAACAATATTTCATATTGTATATGCATCTGGATAATCCGAATATCGTCGTGGTATTCCTCTTAATCCTAGAAAATGTTGTGGAAAGAATGTTAAGTTGACTCCAATAAATATTGAGATAAATTGAATTTTTAACCAATCTGGATTTATTATTACTCCTGTAAATAGTGGAAATCAATGTACTAGTCCTGCTATAATGGCAAATACTGCTCCTATAGACAGTACATAGTGAAAATGTGCTACAACATAGTATGTATCATGTAGTACAATATCTAGTGATGAATTTGCTAATACTACTCCTGTTAATCCCCCTATTGTAAATAAGAAAATAAATCCTAATGCTCATAATATTGATGGGGAGTAATTAACTTGTGTTCCATGTAGTGTTGCAATTCATCTAAATACCTTAATTCCTGTTGGTACAGCAATAATTATTGTAGCTGCAGTAAAATATGCTCGCGTATCAACATCTATTCCTACAGTAAATATATGATGTGCCCATACAATAAATCCTAGGAATCCAATTGCTATTATTGCATAAATTATTCCAAGGACTCCAAATGTTTCTTTTTTACCTCTTTCTTGAGTTACAATATGTGAAATTATTCCAAATCCTGGTAAAATTAGGATATATACTTCTGGGTGTCCAAAGAATCAGAATAGATGTTGATATAAGATTGGGTCTCCACCAGCAGATGGATCAAAAAATGAGGTATTTAAATTTCGATCTGTTAATAATATAGTAATCGCTCCTGCTAGAACTGGTAGTGATAATAACAGTAGAACTGCAGTAATTACTACTGATCATACAAATAATGGTACTCGTTCTATATATATTCCTATAGTTCGTATATTAATTACTGTTGTAATAAAGTTTACTGCCCCTAGAATAGAGGATACTCCTGCTAAATGTAATGAAAAAATTGATAAATCGACAGAGGCTCCAGCATGTGCAATTCCTGCAGATAGGGGAGGATACACTGTTCAACCAGTTCCTGCACCACTTTCTACAATTCTTCCTGATAATAGTAGAATTAATGACGGGGGTAGTAATCAAAATCTTATATTATTTAATCGTGGGAAGGCTATGTCCGGGGCTCCAATTATTAGAGGCACTAATCAGTTTCCAAATCCCCCAATTATAATGGGTATTACTATGAAAAAAATTATAATAAATGCGTGTGCAGTTACAATTACATTGTAGATTTGATCATCTCCAATTAAACTTCCTGGCTGGCCTAATTCCATACGGATTAAAATACTTAATGATGTTCCAAGTATTCCTGATCATACTCCGAAAATTCCGCGGGGCTCGAACTCGGGTTACCCGCATGCTAGTCCGACACGATAACCAACACTCCAAAGGGGACAACACAAAACTCTTTCGCAAGTAGTCGACTGAAACGCAAGTTAATTTTCAGATTGCTAATTCCCAAGGTATAACATGCCTAGGCAGATGTGTCTTGCATTTTCTGTACTTTTGTTATTTCAGTCGCTTTGGTCTCTCCCTAGGTTAATCACGGCAATAATGAGGAATATTTTTTTGACAAAGATGATAAACAGACACACAAGAATAATCAATCACCCTCGCAAAAAAAAAGCCAGAACTCGAGTCTGGAACCTTCGACGAGAGGTGTGTTTCTTGTTCTAATTATATCTGTGTATTTTCGTTAGATATGAAATGAAGTAAATAAATAAGACAAGTGGGTGGAAGGGACTGGAGAATCGTAGCTACGTAACCATTGAGAAGATATCCATCGCCTAGATAGAGAATCTCTATATCCCATTGCGAAAGATAACTTATTAGAAGAATGAAAATACAGATTAAACTAACAAATTTGAAGCGTATCCTTTCGTCAAAATGCCTAGAAACCAATATTACATACTTCTTCACTAATTGAAAAGAATAAAAAAATTGTCCTTGGTGGGGATACCTCACTGATGAAAGCTCTGTACGCTAACCAACACTCTATCATAGCACCATGTTTTCTTTTTTCCAGTCAGTCTGTTTCCTTCCTCAACACCTGAAGACGAAAATGCATGTTAATTTCTCTCATAATTGTTTCATTGTCTATTAATAGAAACCACCTATGTCACAAATAGACGCATTCTTTCTGTGAAAAATCCCATGTTTCGCACATCGTGCTTCTCCATTTACTGTTATTTGGACATTCACTTGGAAGTTAAAACTTAGCTTTGTGTGTTTGTTTTCACGTGCATGTGTGTGAGAAGAATGGTGTAAACGTGTGTTCCATGTTTTTCTGGGCATTATTTTCGTTCAAAGCATTAATATAATTGTAAAATATGGAATTTACTGTAATGCAAAGAGTGAAAATATAAACCCAGTTCGTCAGATTCGTTCCCAAACAACATTAAATAATGGAACGTAACGTGGACCAAGTAATATTCCATGTCGAGAACACGAGACATTACGATCGACAATCCTCATCTCGTATTTCTCTTTGGCATCACTACTCAATTTTCAGAGATGTATACCCGTGACTGGTATACAAGCCGCAGAATTGCAATGCTGGTTGGGTTGTCTAGTCACAAGGCGCTTGGTGGTCAGACATGGATGGCTTGCTTCAGTGCTTCTTCAATAAGGTCGTTACAAGCCAGAAGTGTCCGTGACTGTACGTATGCAAAGTTTCTTTGATACATATACATACAACATATAGCTATTATTTTAATGCATTACACAATCAATTCATTCATCTCATAATAAACCAAAAGCAAAAATTATATAAATTGTCCCTCAAATGTGACCGCTTCTTTTCCTCAAAATAATTGTTCATGTATTTAAGACGAATTCAATTAAGAGGTCTTACTACTTCTCTCTCTCTCTCTAGTAATTGACAATGCATTACAGAAAAAAGTGAGACATTGCGTGCGAAGTGAGCAAAAAAAAAATTAGATGCAATTTTTTTGCAGACTGAAATCAATATTGATTGCATAGGGCGCAAATAATTTGACGGGGTGCCATAGTATTCTCTCTTTTACAATGTTTTCATTTCGATTGTTCGGATCCCAGTGCCGACTCTCGCAGCTCCCTAGCTACGGCTCTGAAATTGATAAGACAGAAAAGCAGGTATTGCGAGCAACAAACATTTGCGAAAAATATTTTTATTTGCATGAAATTTGTATTTGCATAAATTTTGAAATTGAGGGCGGTAATTGCCTCCTGCAGGTACCCTTAGCCGTCAATGTTTGCCCCCCCTAGAACTGTTTTCCATCCAATGTTGGGTGGGGTTCAATGCCTGCCCTGGCCTCCGCCCCTGGTTGCGCCACTGCACCGAATTATCCACGTACCGTCAGAAGCAAAAGTGGATTGAGCACACAAAATCTAGTTGAGTGCAGAAATTCAATGTTAAGGTGGAGAGTCTCGTATCAATTATCACCTTCAAGAGGCCTTCGCGTGGGAGAGTGTCTAGCTTTCGAAGCTTGGTTAAGGTATGAATATATCATTGTGTTTATCCTTACATCCATTTCATAGTTCATTATCGTCGTCTAACTCAAGAGGTAGAAAAGCATCTTAAAATAACTGAAACAGAAAAAGAGAGAACGAAGTTCGACCTAGGGTACAGTAGGATCATAGACTAGGGTGGGATGCATAACTACTGCCTTGCAAATTGTCCCTTACTATTTTAATTAATTTTTATCTTGCATCCTATGCGTTTGAAGGAGTGGATTTTTTACGTATGCTTGTGCAAGGTTGTCAACAGCTTGTTTGGCATCTTGTTTAAATATTCTTTAAACTTTCATTGCGTAAGACAAAGAGAATTAACATGAAGATGGACAATTTGCTTGATAATACTTAGGCATCCGACTGTACAACCTCTTAGCCTAATAGTGAATCTGAAACATCAGACCGACTATATCAGTGGATAAAAACGTGTACAAAATAATAACATGTAGCCTCAGTTCTAAATTTTCCAATTTTCAAGTCTACCAGATTTACTACTGCTCATAACCGTGTAATTAAGCTTATTTCTACACGCTGTAAAAAAATGATGTTAAAGTGACACCACAGAACATTTTCGCCAACGTTTAACCTCAGTTAAAAGTAACACAGATAAATGGTTGCAATAAGTGATCCTGGGACTATAACACCAGTTTTTTTCTTTTCTTTTTTTTCAGTGTAAGGTCTAACTAAATTATAGAAGGATACATCCCAATGAAGAGAGTTTTATTTATTTTCTCGGGTGTTTGAGAACATTTCTCAATACATAAATTCACGAAGAAAGTCTCGGAGCCATCTCTTGCTGTCACAGGCCACTGTGTACATCTTCTCCGGGGATCTCACCAGCTTCATCCTGGAATAATAAATGTAATAAAATAGCTATTTGACTGCTTCCTAGTGGTGGCATACATATAGTGAATAATTCAATTGCAAAGCTGTATGAAAATTTAATGTAATGTATTTTGTGTTCGGCAAACTATCGAAAGAAGAATATCAATCAATATTGGAATTTGCAATACGAACAGGTGCGGCGCCAGGGGGCTGCAAAGGGGCGCTTGAACACCCCTTTTTAAAACACACGTTCAACCTAAAGCACTAAGTCTTACAGTGTCATAATTATGTCTCTTCGTCACATTGAGAGTCGAATGTTATCAAGTACGTATTATTGGGGGGTCCATGGGGTCCGGACCACCCCCGAAAGACTTACGAAAATCAAAAAATGAAAATAATGAAATAATAAAATAACTAAAATTAAATAATGAAAATATACTTGCACCTTAAACGATGTTTATTTATTTCCGCAAAACTTATTGGAAGACAAAGATTATGTTGTAATTACTACTTTGAATGATCGTGGCAAAGTAGATTTGTGTAAGATTAATTACTACTTATAACCAGGGGCGGACCCAGGACTCAGTTTTTGGGGCGGGAACCAATTTCCAAAAGTGTACACATAAATACTAATGAAGATTACAGTACTACTTTAAATTAAAGTATACCATGGTGAAACAAGTCTTTTATACTTTAATATTTCTTGTAAGTACCAATTCCAGTCATCTGTAGATGCGGCCAAGTTATTAAGAACAAATATATTTAAAAATTACATTGTAAAATAAAGACAATATATTAAAAATAGCGTATTCCTCACGAACACAGAAACTCACAAGTTACAGGAGTATTTTCATATTATAAACAGTCTGTTTTACTTCATTTCTTAATTCTTTTTTGCTTTATAATTAGTTTAATGTAGCACCTGAGTCCTTTTCAGTAACATGCATGATACATGATAAAGCTGCTAGTAATTTGGACACCAGTTTAACTTTTCAATCGTCAAATAATTGGAACTTACTAAAGACATTTAACTCGCCCTACAAATACTGTAGCTGCAGTTTTTGTGAATGGTTCCTTGCAAATATGTCAATAACCTCCTCTGGTTTCTCTTGGTATTTGTCTCTATGGATGTTCAGGAGAGCCAAACCAATCAATCGTTCATTACCCATTGTAGATCTAAGGTAGGTCTTGATTTTCCGCAGATTGGAGAATGAACGCTCAGCTGACTGGAATCACACACAACAGGCGAAGCAAACTTCTAATGTTGGGATACAAGGAAGAAAATTTGTACGCCTCTGCTGGATTATCTGGGGTAGATTTTTCCAATAACCAGAATTGTCTCCATAACTTGAGATCCCCTTCTAATGCTAAAATAGACTGCACATCATCTTCATAAAATTTAGCTGCCTCAATTATATCTTTAGCTGGGTCATCTTATTTAACATTGAATTTCGGAATTACTTTCTGTAGAGTGCTTAAGTCTTCAATCTGGTTTCTTTGAAATCTATAATCAAATTCAGATATTAAATAATCCAGTAAAGGGATGAACATAACACATCTGAAATAATCAATGACATGCTTTGAGGGAATATTTGACCTATGTCTTTGATTCTGTGCAATTCTTGGGATTTTTACGTCAACATTCAGCTCTTCAGCAAGTGCTTTACTTTCCTGAATGACTTTATCAAACTCTTGAGCACTGTTCTATCTTATATCTAATAGAGATTGTAACGTGTAGCAGTGTTCACGTTACAAGGATGTATATAAACTTAATATTTTCTTTTGTTTGGTATTTATAATTTTTGGGTGTTAATGGTTAATTACCAAGAAAAGTGAAACACACCTCGTATATAGAGTATACATCCAGATGTTAAATATAAGTTCAAAGAGTTTGTTTCTTTCTGCCAGCAAGCTGAGCTGGAATTTCATTATCGGGGACAACAATGCGAGAAAGCAATCGCTATTGTGTAGAAGCCAGGCAGACTCAACTTTATGTAAACGTTGAAACCGGGAAAAAAACGAAAGATTAGGCTGTCTTCCCCACGCTATATCTGTCGTGTCCCTTGGCGGACAATAATTTAACTAATATCATATTAATCCCTGATTCTTTTACTGCAAGACGGTGTAATCAGAATTTAGTTATGTTAAGGTAAACGAAAGTTATGCCCGCGCAAGACAAAACCTGTATTTAAAAAAAAATAATTGCTTAACATTTTAACGTTCTAAACTTTCTTTCTTTTCTTTGTTGTCTTTTCGCGTGGCCGTTGCAGGGAGAGAGGGGAGTTGGAAGAAGCAATACTCCCTAGTCAAATTAAATGCTGAGTGTAACAATTAAAATTATTTTGCATATTTAATATTCACAAAAGGTTAAAAATAGTAATTTCTGTATGTAGCTAATTATGTTCCTCTTTGATATTTTATTAATATGTATTTTATTGTAATGTAAAATTGAGGTAAAGATAAAAGTTGGTAAATCCTTCACGGCACCGAGAAATCCTATATAAGCAGCGAAGCTCGGTGGCCCGTGGCCTTTTGTATTCGAACTCCAGATAAATACGGAACTCGTATTACCGTCTTTTCTTTTCACACCCGTATTTCTGCGCTTACTTCCACGTCGCTACTAGGAATTAGTTTATTCTGGATTAGCTTAGGACAATTTCTTAGCTCTTCTGGTCAGAAGGCTTATGTTCTCTCGGTTCTATGCTCCTGGTCAGGAGATATAATTGAGAGGATTGTGATTGTCTTAGGATATACCAGAATTCGGGATCGGTCGATAGACTGTTGGTAGTCAACGTTTGTGTCCCTGGTCAGGGAACACCTTTTCTTATTCTGTGGTCACGGATTAATTTTCAGTTCTCTGGTCAGAGGCTGAAAAGAGAATAGGAAGTTGGATACTTAACTGGATATCGACAGAACCTAGTGGGAAAAAGGATTGTTGATTGCTTATAGAATCTTGGTCAAGATCTATAAGTACATTGAGAACCTTTGACCTAGAATTACGAGGGACCTTACATCGAGGATAGAAGAAACCGGAATAACCCGAACCTTGAGCCGAGGAGACTCAAGCCCCGAAGCGATACTGAGTGTGAAGCCGAGGCTCAATAGACCCATCGAACCAAGTACGATCCAGGGCGGATCCTTACAAGTGGCGCTGCAACGTTTGGGGCTCGAAGTATATATTAGGTGATTTTTCCGAAATTACGAAACATCGAGATGGCAACAAGAAAGTCTAAACGCAATTCATTGCCGACGATTGAAGAGGAACACGGAATTTTGCACTTTGATTGTTGCTCCGATCAAGATGAAGATAAGGGGGCATTTAGGTGCATTTCCTGCAGCCAGTGGAAGCATTTCGTTTGCGAATTTGAGTCTGAAACCGTGGAAGGACAAAATTTAGATGTCGTCCTGTGTAAAGGTTGCCAGGGCAATGAAGATGAGAATAAGGAACCTGCTATTGAACTTCCTCCGTGGTTGACAGTTTGGTCCGAAATGGAAAAAAAGGAAAGAAAAAAAGAAAAAGCAGAAGAAGAAAGAAAACGTCAAATCGAGAAGACTGCAGAGGTGAAAGCTCGGAAGGCGGAAGAGAAAGCTAAAAAAATTGCTGAAGAGAATAGGTGGCAACAGTTCTGGAGTATATTAAGAGAAGAAAAAGCAGAAGAAGAAAGAAAACGACAAGAAGAGAAAGCAGAAGAAGAAAGAAAACGACAAGAAGAGAAAGCAGAAGAAGAAAGAAAACGACAAGAAGAGAAAGCAGAAGAAGAAAGAAAACGACAAGAAGAAAAAGCAGAAGAAGAAAGAAAACGACAAGAAGAGAAAGCAGAAGAAGAAAGAAAACGACAAGAAGAGAAAGCAGAAGAAGAAAGAAAACGACAAGAAGAGAAAGCAGAAGAAGAAAGAAAACGACAAGAAGAAAAAGCAGAAGAAGAAAGAAAACGACAAGAAGAAAAAGCAGAAGAAGAAAGAAAACGACAAGAAGAGAAAGCAGAAGAAGAAAGAAAACGACAAGAAGAGAAAGCAGAAGAAGAAAGAAAACGACAAGAAGAGAAAGCAGAAGAAGAAAGAAAACGTCAAGAAGAGAAAGCAGAAGAAGAAAGAAAACGACAAGAAGAGAAAGTAGAAGAAGAAAGAAAGCGACAAGAAGAGAAAGCAGAAGAAGAAAGAAAGCGACATGCTGATAAATCGGAAAATGGAGAACGGTGGAAACAGCTGCATGAAACTCTAAGCAAGGAACTGTCCCAAAATAATGAGAAGTGGGAGGTACTCCACACAACGCTTACAGTTGAGCGAGAGCGTGAAATAGAAGGAATTACTCGTTCCATGGACACTCTGGGAGTGAGTGTAACCGAGATTAAGGAACAGATGACTGCTTATCTAGGGAAAAATGAGGAAGTAAGTTCTAAGGTTGCTGAGTGCTTCGAGAGGTTAGAGAATTTTGGTGAAGAACTACGTCAAGGAGAAAGTAAGGTTTCCTCTTTTTGTGAAGAGATAAATACTAGTATTTCCAGCTTCCGAGAAGAAGTAACCCACAATATAACCAGCGTTCGTGAAGATGTTGATAACATTGCAAAGAATAACACTTGTGTGGCCACCGAGTTACGTCAGCTGAAATTAAACATGCAACAAAACATAAGCTCCTTGAGAGACAGACTTCAAGGACTTCGCGTAGATTCAACTCAACAGGAAACCGCTGTTAAGTCACCTTATGGCTTTGATAACCATCAGTCAGCTGGAGAGACGTCAGATTACGTTGCGAGTGAGGGTGCACGTGGACCTCTGAGAAAGAGAAAGATCTCAAGGAAGAATAATGATAGGCCTACAGTGGAAGATCAAATTGTTCGAGGTATGGAAGAAAGAATTAAACACAGTAAAGTTGTGACCTCCATTGGAAACTCTGATGCTGGAAGGTTTGGAAAAACTTCAAAGACAGAAATAAATCGGAAGAGACCTTCTTGTGATTCATCTTCGGAGGACGAAAGACCACCGGGAAGGATTCGTCGGAAGAGGCGGAAACCTGGAAGGAACTCAACTCCATCTTCAGATTCGGAATTAGATAAAAAAATCGGAGGACGATATGTCAAATTACCTCGAATATCTGACTTAAATCAACTCCCTAAGTTCAGTGGTAACATTGAAGCTCAAAGTGCACAGAAGTACTTGAAGGAACTAAATGTTAACTTTGAGCTTATGCAAGTTCCAGAGAAATATCGTCTCCAGTTACTATCCAGATTGTTTACCGGACAAGCCGAGCATTGGTTCCAGGCTCATTACGAAGAGTTTAGGGACTACAATGGATTTTGTAAAAAGTTCACTGCTACATTTGCTTCAGAGGAAGCAAAACAAAGACAATTGGACGTCTTGAGAAATAGAAAGTACACTAAAGGCTCCAATCAAACCATGGAAGAGTATGCGTGGGGAATCTATGCTGGGTTTAAGAATCTTTCTCCAGTACTCATAGAAAGTGAGGTCTTGAATTTGATAATTAAACAGATGTCTTATAAAGTCAGACAACTTTGCCTCGTTAACCCACCAAAGACAATGGAAGAGTTAGCGGCATTCCTGAAGAGATATGAAGTGAATGAGGAGGCCGAAAGCTGGAGAGCAGATTGGTTCAAGAGAAATGAAGCTGGGAACAGTAATAATGGAAGGTTTAGAAATCAGCAACCAATACAGAGAAATACAGCAGTGAGACAAGTCATCCGAGAAAACCACGGACCTGCGGGAAGAAATATTAACAACAACGTCCGTAACCATGAGGAACCAAGGACAGGTAATAATGGTTACCGTCAAACTAGGGAGTTTAGAGGAAGGACGTGGTATAGAAGTCGTCCTAATAGACAAGAACCAAGGTCTGATCCCGAGACGAGAGCACCAGAAGGAGGTTACGTCGAGAGAAGAAGAAACTCAGCATCTCCTCCTCGAAGAAGAGTCTATAATTCTCCTAACCGGCAATTCGTGACTTCAGGATCTCAGACATATGAATCAGAGTTACCGAGGACATTTGAACAACAACAAGCCGTTGATCAGACTCGTCAGTTCTATTGGAGCGCTCCAGTAGTTCCCACTAACCAAGGTTTAAATGGGAATCTTGCTTAAGTTCCGTTCCGCTTGGGCAAGGAAGTAGTAAGGAACGATTAGTATCCAATGGCGAAACTTTTAACAGGGCTTACGAAATCCATTACAGCTACTCCTTAACCAAAATAGAAGAGAAAGCTGTAGAAGAAGGGATTAAGAGGTCTGTTGAATTAACTACTTTCCATAGTACGCCCAAAGTTAAAGCTCAGGTTGCAGACATTCCTGTCGTTTGCTTACTCGACACTGGGAGCGAGGCTTCGTTGTTAAATTTCGACATTTGGATGGAACTACTTGAGAAGTACAGGGGAATGAAACTACAGAAGGACCCAGAAATTCGAATAGTTGGAGTAACCGGTTCGAATCGGATAAGGATTTGTGGGAGAAGGAATATTAGCATTAAATTTAGAGACCAGGAGTTGAACACTGAAGTATTTGTGATAAAGAAGTTAGGTGTTGATGTTTTACTGGGCAAGCCGTTTCTTAAGCCCTATGGAGCCAATATCTGTTTGTTGGAGAACGAGTTGACACTGCAAAGTAGCTGCACCCCGCTCACTGTTAATATAGATTACGACGGAGGCAAGGAAGCCAGAGTAAACGTCGCTGTGTTGGATAAGTGGAGTGCCAGTGAAGATAAAATTAGGGAAAAGGTTGAAGAAAGTCAGTTCTTGTCCAAGAGTGAACAGGATAGTTTGTTCCATTTGCTTATGAAATATCACCATGTATTTTCAGAAAGACCTGGCTGTGCTAGAGACGTTCAGTGTGAGATATGGTTGAAGGATTTAGAGCCAGTGTTTAGGAAGCCTTATCCGATCCCTGTTGCCAAGCGTGAAGCTTTAGAAAAGGAACTAAATCTATGGAAGGAATGGGGAGTCATTCAACCTTCGAATTCTGCCTACTTGAATCCTTTAATTGTAGTGGATAAACCTCAAGGACAAATACGCCCGTGCATTGATTTTCGCCAGCTCAACAACAAAATGATAGTTCCAAGAAGTTCCGTCGAACCCATCCATGAGTCTTTGCAACGTTTCCGAGGATCCAGGTACTTTTCCAGCTTGGATCTCGCGTCTGGCTACCTTCAGGTAAAAATACACCCTAGCCACAGAAAATACACCGCTTTTTCTTATCGAGGTCGCTTATATGAATTTACTCGGATGCCTTTTGGACTTTCGAATGCGGTCAGCACTTTTGTCTCAGTCATGCACAAATATTTTGGTCCAGAGAGTGAGGAGTATCTGACCGCGTATCTGGATGATTTACTTGTTCACTCCAAGACGCTTCTAGAGCATTTACAGCATTTACAATTGGTCATAGAACGATTGAGAGAATGTGGAATGACCATTAAATTAAGGAAATGTGATTTTGTCAAAAAGGAGATTCGCTTTTTAGGGCATATAGTATCAGGAGAGGAAGTAAAACCTGACCCCGCTGGAAATGAAGCCATTTTGAGATTTCCTCGACCGACTTGTAGGAAAGACCTCCGGAAGTTCTTAGGTCTTGCTAATTGGAGAAGAAAATTTTACCCTGGATTAGCACAGGATGTAGAACCCTTAAGTCACCTCCTAAGGAAGGATGTTAAGTGGAGCTGGGGTGAAGAGGAAGAACAGGCGTTCCAGAAAATTAAGATTACGTTAGTTACTACTGGTGCCTTGTCTCAGCCAGACTTTAATTTAAGCTTTTGTCTACAGTGCGACGCCTCTGCTAAAGGGTTAGGCTGCATATTGTTCCAAGAACCAGAAGGTGGCGAGAAAATTGTAAATGTTATCCAATATGCAAGTCGAAAGTTGAGAAACAATGAGAGACACTATTCCATCCATGAACTGGAGTGTCTGAGCATCATTTTTGGTGTGGAGAAATTTTCGGTTTATCTAAAAGGCCAATCATTTAAAATATACTCAGACCACAAGGGACTCGTCTGGTTAAAAAACTCTCAGGATCTTAATAGCAGGTTAACTAGATGGGCTTTGAAATTACAGGCTTACCAATTCCAGATTATTTACGTCAGAGGAAAGGATAATGAGATAGCTGACACTCTTTCCCGGTATCCTGTGTCCGATTCACCAGAAGGAGATATTCCGAAGACACTGTTTAAGGTGAACTATATTTGGCAAGAACGGGAAGAAACTGAGGAACTGGAGAAGTGGATTGAAGCTCAGAGGGAGGACTTGTTTTTTCAAAGCATCTTGAGCATCTTGGAAGCTCCAGAAGAGACTGATACCATTACTCAAGGTAGAACTAGGAAGAATTATTGTCTACATGGAGGTTTATTGTTCAGAAGAGTTCAGGGTGAATCCATTATTTGGAAGCTTTGTGTGCCGGCAATATTTGTTTCGCAGATACTTAGAGAAAATCACGATAACCTAGGACACTTTGGCATTACAAAAACCAAAGCTAAAATAAAATATAGATATTTTTGGCCCAAACTATCCGGAGATGTTATTCGGTATGTTAAGGACTGTGAGATGTGTGCCAAGACAAAAATGGATAAGATAGGAATCCTGAGAGAGAAGCTTCACATTTCACCCAAGGATCCTCATGAGATGCTGTCTATTGATATTATAGGCCAGCTACCAACTTCCCATGGGTTCTCCTACATTTTTACCGTCGTTGACATTGGCACGAAATTCGTTTCGGCCTATCCTCTGAGGAGAGCTACATCTCAGGAGATCGTGAACTTATTGGAGAAGACGTATTTTGCTCACTATCCTCGAGTAAAAGTCATCCTCTCAGACCGAGGTACCCAGTTCACTTCGACAACCTGGAGCGAGTATATGAGAAGGAAGGGCATTACTCATGTCTGCACTACAGCCTATCATCCCAGCAGTAATGTGGTAGAGAGAATTAACCAAGAAGTCGTCCGTCTTTTGCGGCTGTTTTGCTACAGAGAGCATACTCGTTGGGCCACCTTCATCAATGATGTGGTTTGGTTATTAAACAATTCCGTCTCCTCTGTTACGGGATATGCTCCTTCTGAACTTTTCTTCAATAGAGCCATCCCGGAGGAACCTCATGAAAGGTTTTATTGGCCTGTACCACAGGATGAGAAGACGACTTGGGCCTTTAAATTATATCAAGCTCAAGGGAGAGAAAAAGCCCAACAGAAGAAGAGAAGAGTGAAGAATCAAGGACAAGCATTGATCTTGAAGGAAGGAGATCTGGTCCTAGTGAAGAACCGTAAGCTGAGCTCCAGTCGTCTCCAAACCATCTCCAAACTCTTCGAGGTGTACGTCGGTCCATACATCGCTACCCAGATGAGGGACAACTCCGCACTTCTCCTGCAGCCGTCTACAAAGGAGCCTGTAGATCGGGTTAACTACCAGAACCTAAAGAAGTTCACCTGCTCCCAGGAACGACGGAGAGAAATACTCGGAGAAAGCCAGATTTCTTGTGACTAGTGTGGAACGTCAAGAGTTGTCAGTGAATTGTTTATGAACATTAAGTGAAGTTTTGAAAATTTTCACAATTTTTCTGTGAAAGAGAAAATTGTTCAAATTTTCTCGTAGGAAGCGGGGCAATTGCAACGTGTAGCAGTGTTCACGTTACAAGGATGTATATAAACTTAATATTTTCTTTTGTTTGGTATTTATAATTTTTGGGTGTTAATGGTTAATTACCAAGAAAAGTGAAACACACCTCGTATATAGAGTATACATCCAGATGTTAAATATAAGTTCAAAGAGTTTGTTTCTTTCTGCCAGCAAGCTGAGCTGGAATTTCATTATCGGGGACAACAATGCGAGAAAGCAATCGCTATTGTGTAGAAGCCAGGCAGACTCAACTTTATGTAAACGTTGAAACCGGGAAAAAAACGAAAGATTAGGCTGTCTTCCCCACGCTATATCTGTCGTGTCCCTTGGCGGACAATAATTTAACTAATATCATATTAATCCCTGATTCTTTTACTGCAAGACGGTGTAATCAGAATTTAGTTATGTTAAGGTAAACGAAAGTTATGCCCGCGCAAGACAAAACCTGTATTTAAAAAAAAATAATTGCTTAACATTTTAACGTTCTAAACTTTCTTTCTTTTCTTTGTTGTCTTTTCGCGTGGCCGTTGCAGGGAGAGAGGGGAGTTGGAAGAAGCAATACTCCCTAGTCAAATTAAATGCTGAGTGTAACAATTAAAATTATTTTGCATATTTAATATTCACAAAAGGTTAAAAATAGTAATTTCTGTATGTAGCTAATTATGTTCCTCTTTGATATTTTATTAATATGTATTTTATTGTAATGTAAAATTGAGGTAAAGATAAAAGTTGGTAAATCCTTCACGGCACCGAGAAATCCTATATAAGCAGCGAAGCTCGGTGGCCCGTGGCCTTTTGTATTCGAACTCCAGATAAATACGGAACTCGTATTACCGTCTTTTCTTTTCACACCCGTATTTCTGCGCTTACTTCCACGTCGCTACTAGGAATTAGTTTATTCTGGATTAGCTTAGGACAATTTCTTAGCTCTTCTGGTCAGAAGGCTTATGTTCTCTCGGTTCTATGCTCCTGGTCAGGAGATATAATTGAGAGGATTGTGATTGTCTTAGGATATACCAGAATTCGGGATCGGTCGATAGACTGTTGGTAGTCAACGTTTGTGTCCCTGGTCAGGGAACACCTTTTCTTATTCTGTGGTCACGGATTAATTTTCAGTTCTCTGGTCAGAGGCTGAAAAGAGAATAGGAAGTTGGATACTTAACTGGATATCGACAGAACCTAGTGGGAAAAAGGATTGTTGATTGCTTATAGAATCTTGGTCAAGATCTATAAGTACATTGAGAACCTTTGACCTAGAATTACGAGGGACCTTACATCGAGGATAGAAGAAACCGGAATAACCCGAACCTTGAGCCGAGGAGACTCAAGCCCCGAAGCGATACTGAGTGTGAAGCCGAGGCTCAATAGACCCATCGAACCAAGTACGATCCAGGGCGGATCCTTACAAGATGAGTAAACAATGTAAAGTAAAGATGAGAACATTGTTAAATAAGTGGGAGCTTAGTTCTGATCGCACCACCTGCTATAGTGTTGGGTAGGATAATGCACTTTAAACCTTTCTTTCACGCCCTTTGATCCTTTCATGACGGAACAAAGAACAGGGAGAAACTTTACAAACGATTTATGAAAGAAACATAGTCGATGTTCGAGAGGCATCAACTTTCAACGGCATACGGGGGCACCAACTTTCAACGATGCAAGTGGGCACCAACTTTCAATGGTGTATGGAGGGCACCAACTTTCAATAATGCACAGGGGGCACCAACTTCAAATGATGTTCGGCACTCAGAAATTTTTAACGTGTTTTTTAAAAGTGTACACATAATTAATAGGATTTTTTATATTAATTTTGTAAATTACATATTACGAGTATAATTTGCTCGAGCATTTTGGGGGGGGGCACGTGCCCCTGTTCCCCCTCTGGATCCGCCACTGCTTATAACGTAACATTCATAAAATATCACCAGGGACGTTACTTTTTCTTCAACGATCTAACAATCTTTTTTTTATATATTTAATAAATATTCAATTCTTTATCTATTTAACATTAATTTCCTTGCCAGAACAGTTTTTTTCTTGTACAAATTTTCCGGACCTTAAGTACACGTAAGATAGATAATGAATACGTGCTGTTACATCACTATTCGGTACTACTTTACTGTACCGGAGACACCTATCAATTATTTATTTCGCAATTTTTTACATTGCTAACGTACTATTCTGCATTGCGGAACATTTCTTTAGGTGAAATAATGAATTTCTAACGAAAATAATGTATATTTCTTACATTAACGAGTACTTACTGTTGTTCCTTATTTCCCACAAACCATCCACGGGTACTAACGTTAGCCCAAAAATTCACGATAGCCCCACGAACCATCACGGGGACGAAGTATGCCTACTAGGTTAGGTTAGGCCTGTTAGGTTAGGTTCCATTAGCACTCCTTTCGTTAAATTTAGCATATACGGACAACATCGGCTTGTAGCAGCAGCAATAGTGCGTATTGTGCAGAAAGCAAATGGCGGCAGCAGCAATAGCGCGTCGGAAATAGATTTTCGTAGAAAACCACATGCATTCGCATTAAAATGGATCAAAACTACATTCCCGAACTTCAACAACGCTACAAAAAATGATTTGCGTAAGTACTTTCTCCTGTAAATTTGAAGAAATCCGTCTCCGGTATAGTAAAGTGTTACCGAAGTCTCATTATTTATTTTATATTTTGATGTTTTACTTAGGAATATATTGATTTTCAATTTCCCGTCGCTGCGTAATGGCGGGGTGGGGTCGAAATGGAGCGGCATCTGCCGGGGAGGCAAAATAACTAGCGCCAGCCCTGGTTCATAGCAAAAGAAAAAGCCGCGCAGCTTATCGTCTAGTGGCAGTATATGTACTTGTTATTGTTGTGGAAGCCGGCATCGTTTGTAAATGTAGAACAAAGGCAACCGACTTTCACCGATCACAGAGAGGAAATAATAATACTGCTTGAGGAGGAGTGTTGTGGTCCAATTGTCGCGGTTTAACACGTTGGCATGTTGTTATCTGCCGTTGCAGTTCCGTACCAGTGTATACGGGTTTTGGGAGTGAACAGTTAGAACGCCACCAGTGCATTAATGCAATGAAAAATAATATTTTTTTATTTTGTTTGAAATCACTCAAATAAGGAATCGTTTGAAGAAGTCTTCTTTGCAGCATTTTTGGTAATTTTACGTATGTGTTAGTTCATATTTTGCGAATTTTTAGTCCATATGTATGTAGCTACATACAAAGCCACTTGTTAGTACATATTAATCCTAGTCCTGGTATAATGCATGACGTTTAAAACTCAACGTTAGAGAGACCTGAATTCTCTAATTTCCTTGTTGTACGTAACAGCTGTGCATCGGCGCACTGCAGCGATTTTTCTATCTGCTCCATTAGCAACACTGCTTCTTTAGTTCTATCGCGCATCGCACGGCAGAAATATCTGTGCTGGACTCTACTTGATACTTGATACGTTTGGAGAAACTAGACATATCTTCTTTTACATAGCACAGTAAATGTAATATATATAGGCAAGGTAATGGTAGAATGCCAAGATCCCTGAAGATTTTCCTACATGGTTCATTTATTCTCTTTCCTGCCATAATTCGTACTACTCTCTTCTGCAAAATAAAAATTTTTGCACTGTTTCTAACATTCCCCCAAAATACAATTCCGTATGTTAGTTGTGACTGGAAAAGACTGAAATATGTTATTCTTATTGTCTCCCTGTGTATTATGGCTCTTAAGGTTCGTATACCATATATGGTTTTGCTTAATTTCCCTGCTAGGTGCTCTATATGTATGTCCGAGTTGAGATTTTCCTGTATCCAAATACCGAGGAATTTTATGGAATTTGTATATTTGACGTGTTTATTTTCTATTTTTATAGTCAATGTCCAGTTTATAGCTATAACACGCTAGAAGAAAAACATTGTCGCTAACATTCAGATAAGTATTAAATTTGTTTTAGAATATATTAAACGATTTAAACTTTCAAAAATTTCACGAAATGAACGAAATCCCACCCTCCTACCCAAAGAAAGTTTGTCTTGCAGTAAAAACCTAGTAAAGCAGTTGTTTTCGTTTCCACTATTTTAGTGAAATGGTATGATCATATACATGAAGTGTGCGCTGACTTAAGCAGATTTCATACCCCCGTATGCCCACCATGCCTCTACCATCCTATGCCCACCACAAGGAGAAGGGTTCGGTCACCCAAAATACAAGGTTGTGTACCCTTCGAGCCGAGCATCACGTCGAGTCTGAATTTCAGCAAGGGCAACTGCTCCTCCTCTTTCTGTGGAGCGAACACAGAAAGGAATGCAAACCCTCCCGGTGTTCCCAACGCGTCCCGCCCTCCATCCCATGATACTTTCTTTAATTTACTACAAGCTAGCATTCCTTAACATGCTCAACAAGCAGGATTTTGGTAGTCCCACTATGACACACCACGCTGGAACACCACGGTGGGACACCGTGACCGAAGTACCTAACAACTGTCTTCTTTTAAGAATTACAATGTTTTAAGATTAACCCGCCCGCCATCCGCTGTTCAAATGTGTAATTTCTTACCCTGTCTCTTTTATCATTTTCTACACCGACCTCCAACTTTTTTGTGCCCTTTTGGTTGGTTCTTGTTCCACTATAAATGGTTGAAAGTTATTCATGATCTTTGTGTTGGCTGATCCCATTTCACAATGGCTATTTTGGAGTGACGCCTCTGTCCTTCTTGTGCTATCGAAGTACTGTGGCTATTTTTATATTTTTAAAAGTGTTCATTTTAGTTGTTTTTATTTCCACATCACATAGCTTTCACCTAGAAACGACCGTCATTGCTAAATGTCAAGCATTGTTGCTTGTAACTTGGTAATAACAATATATCGCACCATAACATTAAATGCCAGTTTAATTTTGCCCAACAAATTAATAAGTATCAACAATAGAGATTTCATGTTGTTCTTTTCTTACGTCGCATTCGTGCCGCTTCAGGCTAATGGTGAGGGCGAGAATGAATGATGATTAGATGGAATTCATTAAATGGAAACTCGCACGAAACTTAAAAACCTTTGGTGACTAAATGTCGAGTCAAACACATAGCAGGTTCACATCAGAAACTCTCCATATATATATTCTTTTAAATATGTCGTTGAAATACATTGAGTACGGAGTTGAGTAATTAAGTTCACCAACTGTTTCTGGTGCCGTCACTGAATGTCTAGTATTAGTATAGGAGAATCGGCTGCAATTTTCTCCCTTGTGTACCATATTCAATCGTAAGATGTAAACACTTGTGATTTACCATCGAATATATTTCTAGTCATCTGTCTATGGACTCATAAAACGAAAGACAAATGCATTCAGTTTCTCTTCAATTGATATCAGTGGACTACCCAGAGAGGTTGATGATTTGATGCTGAAAATGCCAGGGAAAGAAAAGACAGGAATGGAAGATTTCGTCTCAGGAAATAAGAATAAAACATAAAATGTATTATTAAAAACTACTGATGGAACATTAGCGCTATTCATCTAACAAAACCATCACAAATCTGCTGGGGGCTTGTAGGTATGAAATATACTGGAATAATATATATACAGGGTGATTGGTAATTCGACCTATTCCTGGAGAGGGGTAATAATAGAGCGCATTTGCAACAAATTTGACCCTATGCACTGGGGGTCCGAAATCAATGGGTTTCGAGTTATTGCAGTTTGTAGATTTTCGTGACATATTCCAACTTGCGACCAAAAACTACTAATTGTGAAAGAACTACTACACCCTGGGCACTTAATCGACATGTTGCTAACAGCTGACGAATGAGTGACTACTGGGAAAAGAATTCATGCCCAAAACTTCCATACCCACAGAAAAAACAGTCATTGGAGCACACGTCATGAAGAAATATGGAAATTATCGTTTAAATCGAAGAGGATTACTCAAAAAAATGGTAACACACTTAGCGTAAAAATTACGGAAAAAAACTTCCTCGTTTCATAAGCTCTCCAAAACGATACAAATGTTGTCAACTGGCACACGAGTTGGGGGAAAAATCTGAATAAAAAGCGGAGAAGGTGCGTTGTAGAACTCTTTGTAAAGTGAAAAGAAGTTGTCGGTTGTGAGAAATAAAGGAACGAAAATGAGTGAAATGATCCTCATGATTCCAGGTTGTCAGAATTAACTGTTACGAAAACTACAAATCCTGTTGAAATTGCCTCCCCTGTTACGTATGCAAGCACGCAGCCATCAGCGTACTTCAGACACAGTGACTCGCGTTGACACTCAAGTCTCTTATGTATTGGGCGGCTGTCACAATTCTCTCTCTCAACTCTTCTTGGGAATCCACTGGTGTACTGTAGACTAACTCTTTCATGTGACCCCAAATGTAAAAGTTGCTGGCGTCAAATCCGGACTCCTCGCCGGCCAGGGGGTCGGGCCTGCCTCGATCAATCAACCCATCTCATGGGATAATTGTCATCCAACCACTGTCGCACACCTTGGAAATAGTGACCTGGGCAGCCATCATGTTGGTAAACCCTTTTTGTGGCGAGCGGCGCATCATCCAGGAGCGTCGTCAATTCTTCCCTTAATTTTCGTAGATAATGCCGTTTAGGTTTTGTGGCAGATAGAACGGCCCGATCACATGATTGTGGATGATTCCCATTTAGTGAGAATTTTCTCTGGTGAGCCTTTTCTTTAGATTTTCTGGGGTTATGACCAAAAATGCGCATTATGAAAATTCGTAATACCATTGCGGTCGAATCTGGATTCGTCCGTCCACAGAATTCTTGTCAGATGATGGGAGTCTACAACGCGCCTTCTCCGCTTTTTATTCAGATTTTTCTCCCAACCCGTGTGCCAGTTGACAATATTTGTATCGTTTTGGAGAGCTTATGAAACGAGGAAGTTTTTTCCGTAATTTTTACGCTGTGGGTATGGGAGTTTTGAGCATGAATTCTTTTCCCAGTAGTCACTCATTCGTCAGCTATTAGCAACATGTCGATTAAGTGCCCAGGGTGTAGTAGTTTTGTCACAATTAATAGTTTTTTTTGGTCGCAAGTCGGAATATGTCACGAAAATTTATAAACTGCAATTACTCGAAACCCATTGATTTCCGACCCCCAGTGCATAGGGTCAAATTTGTTGCAAATGTGCTCTAGTATTACCCCTTTCCAGGAATAGGTCGATTTACCAATCACCCTGTATACATATAGCCAGTACTTGTTTTCCAAACTTAAATGTGATGTAATATATTAACAAGACTTGCATCACACATTTTTTTCTTATGGGCTTGAGTTCACCTGGGTTCAGTCTCCGGATTTTCAGCCTGTGTATACGACTGGTGGCAACCCACCATCCTGAGAAAGTTGAGGACCTACAAGTGAGTAGCGTAACCCAGTCTGGGAAATCTCCTATAGCAGCTGAGGGTTCGATGTGCTGACCCCACGTCACTCCATTACTAGTTGAAGATCTCCACACCTCTAGGTAGGGTTGTGGCCAGGGTTGGCAAAATTTGTGTTTTTTTTTAAAAAAAAAGAACAAAACAAACTGTGTTTTTTTGTTTAAAACATGTTTTTTTTTGTTTTAAACATAGTTTTAAACATGAGTTTAAAAAACTTGTTTTAAACATGAGTTTAAAAAACTTGTTTTAAACATGAGTTTAAAAAACTTGTTTTAAACATGTTTCAAACAAAGGAAATACAACCTTTTCCCAGTAAATTATAGTTAAAGTCGTTAAAGAAAAAATACTCATTTTTATGAAACTTATATTACTGAAATACAGTGGCGGCAAGGACAGTTTATTTCCCTTTGGAGATAAGTAGGGGTGTGCGGGATCTCGAATAGTCGGGACCGGGATCGCGAAAAATAATTCCCGTCCCGATCCCAACTTCGGGAAATGACTTCCCGACTTTTATGCATTCCGAGCAGTCGGAAAATACCGAATGGTCATTTTTAAATGTTGTTAATTCTCGACGTTTTCTGCATTGAATGTGTCTGAAACTTATCGGAAATTGTTTGTTTTTATTCCAGAACTGCAAAAATAATCACTTAAGTTGAAAATGACGTGTAGAATTCGAGATTTTCAGAGCTTCGGAAAATTTCGTCCCGACTTTGTGTAAGGGTGTACGGGACAGAATTTTTTAGGTCGGGACGGGAAATTCTTTAAATCGCGACATTCGGGACGTGGAACATTCTCAATCCGCACACATCTACTGCAGGGACAGAAGTTGGGGGTAATAGCCCCCCTTTTTCCAGCACTGCTGAAGTGGGTTAGGATTCATATTCATCTAAATTTCAAGAAACTTTATATTACAGAATTACAATCCTCGTCCTGGAAAAATCAGGGTGAAATATTTCCTGCTGCCTGAACATTTTATATAGCAGAAAACAACCTGCAGTCTCATAACACAATAGATTCTCCAGATCAATTTATCTTTCCAAAGTACAAAATTATGTTACCAAAAGTAAGCGTCTGCGCTTCATTCAGTTATACAAACCAATTAATCGTATCGCAAGAGAAAAAAAAATCACGTCATGATGAAAATCACGCATTGTGTATTTAGATATTAGTTTCCAGCTTCCACCAGTCTTAAACTTATAGGACGGCAGGCCCATAGCCAGGAATTGTTTGTAGGGGGGGCGAAGTCGTTCCTAGGGGAGGCAAATTTTTAATATATTGTGTCGCATTGGCAGATATGGTAGGGTACACAGAGGCACTTGCCCCCTTTCCCCCAAAAGCTATAAGTAACAGAAAAGGGATAGTATCTTGAAACTGCAACGAACAAAAAAAAAAAAACAACTTCGAGCAACGTCAAATAATAATATTTCGATAATGACCTTTCCAGATTGCCAAAGAATATAAAGTTTAACATAAATAGGCTAATAGGGACTGTACCTACTTGATATTGTAATTGATTGATTTGGTGTTTTAAGTCCACTTTATGCACACTAAGGCTAGTTGGGACGACCTACAGTTTAAAGTGGGATTCGAACCACTATATGCCTCCACCCTACTTGATATTTACAGGTCGATAATGTTAATTGATGACTAACAACAGCTTTGGGCCTCTCTGCAGAACTGATTAAGGGAGCCCTTTATAAATCATGCTTCATAATGATTCCCTCTAGTTTCCAGTATGCAAGATTTTTACGCACAAAAGAATCTAACGATAATCAAACAACACCATTGTGTTGTGTTCTACAAGCAAAATCGAATTAATTAAATAATAATGGTTACATATTACCTGCACTTTGATGAATTGTCTAAAAAATTGTAATACTTTTTTTGATCTTGCTAAAACATTAAAACATGGGTCCCTTAGTCCACCACGGACTCTATTTCCTTCAAAGGGGAGACACTTGCATCCCTACAGACAATGTTTGCTTACTGGTTACGTTAACCATTTTGCAAAATATTGTGTGAATTGTATTATATTATAGTCGAAATACATGTTTCGACACCTGACAAACAAATAAGAATCCCTTGATTGATCAATGACTTCTTGGATTACAGTGTCATCATCAGAGCCCGAAAGTTCAGGCATTTATTTTCGTTAAAATAGGCAGGCAAAAAGGCATTTATAATGTGGTAAATAGGCACTAAAAATGAAAAAAGGCAAAATAAACCGAAAAAAGGCACATTTAGAAGTCGCTTACTTTTATCTATAATTTCTGGCAAAATGTTAAAATCTAAATTGGGAAGAGCATTTCAATTTTCTCCGTCTTGATTGCACATAACTACAAGGTGCTTTCTAAGTTCTCAACAGTCATTGATAGTCGTCTGTCAGAGAGAATGTTTTTCATGATAGAAAATGATCTTTCTACTTCGACAGAAGTTATTGGAGCATACATATAACAAGCTAATGTAGCTGGACTCATTTTGGTAACAGCATTTTCACCTTTTAGAATATCACAAATTGTTTTCAATTGTTTCAAGTCCTCATTTGCACTCACTAGCCGTTTGCACTTTTCCGCAACAGCTGACCCCTTTTCTCCTGGCACTTCCATCATCTGCTGCATAGATTCCTCGAAGATTTTCATGGATGCTATAATTGTAATTGTCTCTGGCAATGCACCATAATGTGCAAAAGTAAACTTGAATAGCACAGGAGTTTTTTCACTTCACGAATTGAAGCCGCTTCATTTTCTGGAAGAGCATCGATCACCTCACTGATTTTTTGAAGGTTGTTAGCATAATATATAGCTGCTGATATCCAGGTTCCCTATCTCGTCAAGACTGGTTGCTGAGGTAAACTAAGCTCAATCGCAACTTCCTGAAATTTTCGGGTTCGAGAGGGAGATTTCAGAAATATTTTCTTTGTGTTCGAAATCAACCTGTCCACTTCAGCAGTCAATCATGCACAAGAAATGTTAACCGAAAGGCAATATCCTGACTCAGCATGAAATACTTTTTTCTCACACTTTTCTCCTTCAGCAATGTTGAAACATGCGTGAGTTCAATATTACTTAAATAAGGCGAAAATTATTCACAAAATAAACGGAAGAAAAATAAATGCCAACAACGTTTTTTGGGAGAAAAATAATTTATATACACATCTTTTTTTAAAAAAATGTCAAATTTCATTGAAAAAGGCAAAAAAAAGGCATTATAATTAAAAATAGGCAGTGGGGTCCCAAATAGGCAAAATAGGCAAAATGAAAAGGCTTCCAAAACATTCGGAACAACATAAGAAACGTATATCCGGAAAAATTTTATCAATATATGCAGTAGATAAAAAGAGGCATTTTGCCAAACTTCCGTGCTCTAGTCAAAATCAATATTTGATATTAACTTTCATAGAAAGGAATTGTTTTAATAGGGCGCAAATAATTTTACGGGAGCGCTATGGCATTGTTCTTAATATTCTTTTTTCATATAGATCGTTTGGCTCCCAGGGCCGACTCCCGCCGTCCCATATACGCGTAGCTTTGGCTCTGAACTTGGACTATAAGAACAGAAGAAATTGCGAGCGAAGCGAGCAAGAAAATTTTACGAAATGTATTTTTATTTGTATAAAATTTGAAATCGAAGGGGGGGGGGCAATTGCCCCTATGTCCCCCTTGCAAGTACCCTTGGCCGTCTGGAAGAAAATGCAAGGAACAAGTAAAAACTAATCCCATCATGAGTATCCAATTGTCCTACTATTCTTAGATTCTCCTAGTCTTGTTTTTTACTTCAATGTTTGCTTCCCCTAGAATGAATTTCCGTCCAAGGTCGGGAGAGGGGGAATATGGCCCCTGCCCCCTGTGGTTGCGGCACTGTCTGTGAGTGTCTCTTCATCAATTTCACGTCATCATTCATTATTGCGATTAGCTAGAAGTGGCAGATAAGCAACGCTAAGTAACAAGATTCAAATATCCACTCCCTCCCTCTACCACATGAATCACTATTACCAAAAGGTAGACTTGGGAAACAAAAATTTAAGTAGTTCGAAGATCATAGCAACACATCCAAGAAAAAACATCTGAACAAATTCGGCACCATTAATACAAGACTACTCAAAATGTTACAACTGTTCTAGAAACTGAAAATTGTGAAATCATTTCCCGAAGTCTGAATCTGGAAGGGAATCCCCCCCCCAATCCTGATACGACATTATACGGAATCCCATACACCCTAATAAATCACAAAATCAATTAGTGTCTTTGTTATGTTGCTAGAGTAACACATGATATAATTTTAAACATTAGTGAGAATTTCAGGTAGGAATGTGTTCTGTATTTTTCACAGGGGGGCAAAGGAGGCTCTCAGGGGGGGCAGTTGCCCCCCTCTAGCTACGGGCCTGTAGAACGGTACGAAACAAAGAACTGAGAAGTTTCGATTTCTAGAGTAATGCACGGGTCCTTCTTGTCGCACAACAGTTTCGCTACCTTGTGCAAGTGCATACATAGATAGCCTGCCTAACCTAACAACGTAGACATTTAGCCTAAAATGGATTGATTGATTGATTGATTTAGTTTATTTTACTTCGCGTTTTGTGCCTCTTGGCTAATTTGCGAATATGAGGATGAGTGATGAAAGGATGAAATTGATGAATGGACATTCACAAACAACCAAGCCCGACCAGGATTCGAACCCGGGAGCCTAAAATGGACATTTCTACTCAATTTTTTTACAACAATTTTAAAAACTACACCCTGGAAAAATGACACATGCAAGTTCTCGCGTTTCTCTGCGTCCAGTTTAAGGCAGAAACGAGACTTCCAAACAGGGACGTCGTTAGGGGGGGCCTGGGGGGGCTTTGGCCCCGGCAGTTGAAACTCTGGCCCCCGCAAACAAAATTTTGATCGATTAAAAATTATCCTAAATTAATACTACATATTATTTTCTGGTAAATTTGTAGCAGAGCTGGAAACACTGTTCCGAAGAAAATCTTCGTAAGCAAATGTAGGACAGCAAAATTCCACCCTTTCGTTGCTTACCAGTTTATAACCAAAGGCATAAAATGCTTTGAGGTTATTACCCTTGCCCTACCCTAAGTTTGTGAAAACCTTTTGCCTTTTGTTGCAAATGACCCTTCCGTTACAGATGGAATCAAAGACTCCGCCGAGGCCGAGCGGTCAACAGTAGGGGGTCGAGCGACATATGGAGAGAGTTCTCCAGTACTGGCATTGTTCTGAGATTTAAAATTGCTCCTTGCTTCAGCTTCAGAGCCACATATTAGCTTTGTGTTCTTGCTTGCGAGCAAGGTCTGCTATCGGGTTGCTACGGTCACTGTGTTTTTATTCGTGTGTGGGAAGAGTTCTAGCGTTGTTGTGCATTTCCATTTTGAATGGATAAATTTATCAAAACTGGATATTTTAAAACTATCTCAAAACATGTGGAACATGACGACAATGAAGATGATGTTGATCCAAGTTCTGACGTTCTAAAGTTAGGCAAAACAAGTGAATGTACTAATGCGAAAATAATTACTGATCTTGGGGTAGATAATCCTAGGCAACCACTTTTGCAAAACTATCCAAATACTACGTTCGGAAAGCGAAAGCGATTATTTCAAAAATCCTGGTTTGCATCTGCGCCGTGGCTAGAATATAGTGTGGAACTTGACGCATGCTTTTGTTTTCCATGCCGTAAATTTGGCACAGATTCAGGATATGCAGAATCAAGTTTCAGGAAAATAGGGATTCGCAACTGGAAGAAACCATGTGAAAAAATTAAGGAAAACGGAGGAACGTCCTATCATCTAAAATGCATGGAAGTGTGGGTGAATTACAAAGTGAGTACCAATCAGTTTTGTAAAACAATTATATGTGTGTGTGTGTGTGTGTGTGTGCGTGTTCGTAGTTTAACTTAAATAATGAAATATGTATATGTCTGTATATCGAGTGTTCAAATTGAAAAAAAAATGCTGAGGAGAAAAGTCATATCAGCTTCCCTTTTCAAATTTTGAGATTTGTACCTAAAACATACGGACTGATGGTTCAAAGTAAATAACACAAATTTTCCAATTAATGTACAAGAGTTCAGTAATCACTGATCTCGTCTCAGTGGACTTTTAATTCATATCAGAATTATTTTTCTTAGAGGAAGGCAAATTAATCAGGAAATATTTTCTCATCAAATACATATTGTAATTTGCAAACCAACAACAGTATTAATTTTAATGTAAAATTCAGTACAGAAACTGACAATTTATATGCTGATATTAATGTAATATTTACTTGAAGTTGAAAGAAATGATTACGTCAAATTCTTAGCAATAGCAAAATATGATCGAGAATATTTAAGAGGAAAATTCTTTACCTGGTCAGGAGTTAAATTAAAAATTTCAATTTGAACACTGGATGTACTTTGATTTTCGTTTCCTGATTTTACATTACTTTACTGACACTTCTGGCTAATGTCAAAGATATGCAACGGTGATACAAGAAATTAATGCATGGACAGTAACAAAAAAAGCGCCTGCCTCTCCAGGCGAGGACATCGCGTAGCGGTAATGTCGTCACCATATAATTAAGAGGTCTTGGCCTGGGTTCGATATCTAGTGGACGCACATAGTGGTTTGATTCCAACTTTAAACTGTACGTCCAGTCCCGATTGGCCTATCTGTGCATGAAGAGGACAGTAGAGTATTGCCCGTTACCACTCAAAGAATAAGAACATAAGAGAAGAAGTGATAAAGATGAAGAGAGAGAGAGAAAGGGAGACAAAGAGATATGGAGAGGGAGAGAGAGAGAGAGAGAGAGAAAGGGAGACACAGAGATAGGGAGAGAGGGAGAGAGAGAGGTGGAGAGAGAAAAGAAGACATAGAGAGAGAGAGAGAGAGAGAGAGAAAGGGAGACACAGATAGATAGAGAGAGAGAGAGAGAGAGAAAGGGAGACACAGAGATAGGGAGAGAGGGGGAGAGAGAGGTGGAGAGAGAAAAGAAGACATAGAGATAGAGAGAGAGAGAGAGAGAGAGAGTCACTAGTCAAGTTGTTTTCTATTTAAGATGTTCCGTTATGTGCTATTTATAGTTCTATGACGTTGGTGGAAGTGATGTGGGCTGGTGTATATAAAAGGTTTAAATGTATTGTGCAGTTACTGTGTTATTGTGAAGAAGCAGAAAGGAGAAGAGCAAGATGCAGAGAAGCGGTTCTTCCAAGACAAGGAGAATGCAAAGATCTGGTGGTGCCGAAGTATCTGCAATGTCTAAATCCACATCATGTTCGGGAGGAGTTACTGCAATGTCAACTGTAAAAACTGCATCTCTACAGGGAGGAAAGGTTTGGAATGCGAAAAGAAAACTTAATGTTCAAGGGAATAGTTATGTGCAGCAGCAGTTAAACATGTTAAAGCAGCTCTCTGGATCTAGTATGGAGGAAAATGTTGCCCAGTCCTCTTCCACATGGAAACCACGGAAGCAATACCTGTTGGAGGTATGTTACCCTTTGAGTAAAACTGCATTCAAGAGTGCAACTGTTGGATTTGATGTGGAGAACGATTTTTCTGTGTGTGTGCGTATTGCTCGTCACAACAGCCAAGGAATTGTGTTGTGTATGGAAGAATGGTGTACACTGATGGAGTTGGGGGAAAATATATCTAATTATTTATCTAGTGAGGAAGAGTTGGTTTTGTCGCCTGCGTTGCTAGGTGAAAAATATATGCTTGCTTTTGGCAAATTGTACAATAAGAAAGTTATTCAGTTTGTGGATATTTTTGATTCGGAAATACCAATGACAATGATGTTAACTACCTGGACAGAACTTTTACGATTGTCTGATTGCATATCAAAAATAACTAAAAGGTATTGTGAATATCAGACTCCAATACGTGAATATTACGAGTCTTATATTTCATTATGTGTTGGATCAATTAAGGATAGTTGTTATGGTTGTACTAATAATTCGAATGATCATAATTGTCAGGATATTACCAATATACAAGATCAAATAGAGCGACATGAACTGCCGATATTTGATAATTGTGTTGAATTTTTAAGTGAAAGAGTGAAATGTGAGTTGGGACTATTTTTTCGCGATGTATGTGTGGAGGTTATCACTTCCAAACTGAGCAAGTGACAAGAATTTTTGGTAAAGTTCAAGTTGTAATGTTATTGGGAGGTTATTGGTGACAATTAGTAACGGTGCTGGGAGCTCATTGACCTGAAACTTTTCTTTTCTTGGCAAGTTATTTGTGAGAGACAGTTATGTGGAAAGTTCCCCGTGTGTGTATATATAAAAGGTGCGAGATGTCCACTATATCAATATGACAAGTCAGAATATACAGAACGCTTCAGCTCTGGCTGACGCAGAAGATATCGAACATATTATTTTCGAAAGTTGTGGATGCTTTTCTGGCTTCATTGACAAGTATTGTCTGTTAAAAAGACTATATACTTATATACCTAAGTATGCTGTTATTTGTGATGGTTGTTTTACGAATGCGCCAAATCAACTGGCTCACCAGTGCTTGAGTAAGCATTATTTGGAGTGTGATAGTGCTGAAAGTGCTGACGAATGCGGACGCTGTTTTATATGGAAGATTTCCAACTTAAAAACTTATCTTAGGGAGCCGGAAAATTTTTATCACATTTTCTACCATTTTATGGATACTCACCCTGAGATTGAATACGATCTTGAAACAGAGTCGGACGCCTATTTGCTACTTTGGACTCTAAGTGATGAGAGAGATTTGATGCACGATTCAGTTCGGTGTATACATCAAAACGAGATACACCACGGGGACAATTTCTGTTGTGAGTAGGTGCATTAAAGAAAAAAAAATATGCCTTTTATAATTGATGTGCAAGGTTTTAGAAGTAAAGACAACAGTTTTATAATTCGTGAAATTTGTGTTTGCTCAACAGATTTAACAATTGTGTTTCACGCTTTTGTTGATATTGGAAAGTTTGACTTAGATTACAAACAATGTAAGTGGTTAACACATAATCATCATAATTTGTTATTTGCAGAACCGAAAGGTTATAATATCAAACATGTGAAAGTGTTTTTTAACGAGTTAAAGGGAGAAAATACATTTTACTGTAAAGGATTGGAAAAATCAAAGTTGATTCAAAATGTATTTAAGATTGACAATGTTATCGATCTCGATACAAGACGTTGTCCAGCATTGAAAAATCTTGTTTTGTACCAGGGTGGATGTTGTAGTCACCATACATCAAACAAACCATTTTCTCAATCAGGCTGTGCCTTCAGAAATGTTCAAAGACTTGTTACTTGGTACGATACAAAATAACAAATCTCAGATATGTTGAGATTTTATGTAAATGAATTTTATGTATAAACTAATGATTGCAAAATAAAGTTTAGTTGTGAATTTTGTTGTTTTATTCCAATAATATTTTGAGGTATAAAATCAAAAACAAATATATGAAATATATTTTTTATTATTTTTTGTATATATATATATTTACACCAACACCAAAATCATATGTACAAAAAAAATCAGATATATTAAGATAACAATATTTTCAATTGATTTAAGACTATATTGTCGTTGTTGGCAAAGTTGGTTTTACTGAACATATTGACAAAATCTTACAACAGATTTGGTGGTTTATTAACGGTCCGTTCCAGGATTCGGCCAGGGAAGCTAGGGGAATTTATGAGCCAAGAGCTCGACCTAACATTACCTGGTCTTGTTTACCCGTTGCAGTTACCAATGATCAGATGCTTAATATCTACCTCTTGTACATGAGGGAAACAACTATAGATTTTTAACATATTTAATTAATAAAGACATAAACCTAACATACTTACATACTTACACAAGAAAAAGGATACACTTGTTACACACGATTGGCACTTATCGCCACACACGACTGAATACTTATAGCACAATACTGTCCCGGGTTCGAACTCTTATGCGCACACTCTACCGTGTAAGTTACTGGCGCACTCTCTATTTCAAGTCTCGTCACGCACTTTGGCGGGTACTCTGTATTTCAAGTCTCGTCACACACTTTGGAGGATAATGTTCCTCTACGAGCCTAGTCGCACACTGTCTTTTCTTGAAAACTGTTTCCCAAAAACTGTGGCTTTTGCTGGATCACGTGTCCCCCTGGCCCAATGAGATTGTCCGGCGTTGTTTAGGCTAAACTGTGGGAACAGCATCCCCTAGACGTTCTCTGGATCCTACAGTTTCTGCCACATGTTACCTAAATTAGTTCGGTGGCGATGGACCGTGTCCAGTCGAAGGGATACAGGACCCATTTGTCACTTCTCGCATTCCTTCGTCCTGGTCGCTCCCTGGCTGGGGAGAGAAGAGCCCACACAGAAAGAAACTTGGTTCCCAACTTTCCGAAGGAAAGTATTTTCAATATGGAGCAACATAGAATTGCCATATATTCCCGTTCCCCCGGGGAAAAAATTCTGAACTTGTGAAGAAATTTTTCATCATTTGTCCTTCACTAGTGGAACACCCTGTATATGATGAGATGAAACTGTCTTTCACTAGTCGAACACCCTGTATATAATCACATTAAGCTTTGTTCATTCACTTTTTGGACACCCTGTATATAGTTCAGCTGGACTTTTGTCCATTAAGTTCTGTAACACCATGACATCTTCTTCTTTCTTCATAAGGTTGGGTAAATTTAACGTAATGACGTTGAAGGGTATATTTGTCTTCTCGGTCAACAAGGATTAATAACTGCCGATGTCTTCGCAAGTCGTTGGGATGGGAAGGAAAGAAGGATGGGTTATTCTCTCTTCTTTCTACCTGGAATGCCAAACGTCACTGGGTTTGGACTTCATAAAGTTTTGGTGTTCTCAGGTGTCTACAGAGGAAACAACTCTTTTGTCACTTTGAGTCTATGGGGAACTTCTGGAAGCCTTTCACAAATTACACCACGTCATGTCGATTAACTGGATGTGTGGGTCAGGGACACGTGATTTTTACCACACCACTGATGAGAGTTCATCTCCTTGGCGAAATGTTCAGATTGTCTCCGATGAAATGTTCTATCACCATCACTTAGTGTTTGTTTAGAAAGCGTTTAATCACATTGTTATTTAATGTCAATACTTGTCTATCCTACTCGATTTCATTTAGTTCATTTTTCCAAAAATTTCAGGATATATTATACACATATATTTTACTTCTACCGTTCACACATACTACACGTATCATGATTACACTTAGTAGAGAATTATCAACTCGAATAGATTTATTGAAAATCAAAATATGAATAATGTGACCATATCAAGTATATTAATAATGTGATAATGGTGAACTCTAATAACACTATATTAAATTTCCTTACTTTATAAATGGTCATTTTGGAACCTAAAAAGTACATGAATAAATGCTGAATAAAAGAAGTAACATGAACACGAATTGTATACAGATAATTGTCTTTCTCTTTAGTAATTATCTGACCATCATGATGATAAATTAGACAGATTTTTATAACCCATTTTTATAATACCTCATACACGTAAACATAAAGAAAAAGAGCAATAAAATACACTAATAAGCAAATGAAATTTCAACGTTGACCTAACATAAGTAAATTCTAAGCATAACATATGGGACATTTGAATATACTAAAATGAAATTAAAACATTTTGAACTCAATTACCTCATGAACATAAGAACACAGGTGTTGATTCTCATATACATCCACCTTTAATTGAGAATAAACAAACTTCTACTTAGGTTTCACTTTTGAAACTACCAGAAAACATATTTATTTTGAAATTGATTAGAATTATGATATTGAACATAATAAACAGACAAGAGTTCAAGATGTCATTTTTTCATGAGTTAAAAGTTGACATAATACTCATATTTTCAAGACATAATCTATCAGTAAAATACTTATTTTTTTTTCTATCTGTTAATTAGATTTTTATATGATTCTTCATAGAAACTTCAGAACAAAATGCCAAAACATGACAATATGTAAATACTTTTTGCCCTAAGAATATCATCCGTATAAAATAGACTTATAAAGTATAAATGCATCAATGATATGACCTCATTTTGGCCTATTAATATGTTCATAGTGATTAGTTTAATTTTATTCAATAAGCTTGCAATCATCACTTCTATATGTTTGGTTTTTCCTTTATAATAAGCAAAAAAATACGTAAAAAGACAAGTTTGGTTTTTCAAATTTACCGTGACCATCATTAATATTTTTTCTTTCTAAATTAATTTATTTCAGCACATACTTAACCCTTTTACTTTCACTGTCAATTCAAAGTTATTAAACTACTACTGAAAAACATAAAATGTGCTAATAGCGGAATAAGTACATATTACCACATATATAAAATCCCAAAATCACACCTTAATATTATGTTATTCACAAGTTTATCAAGAGTACTGGAAAAAGTATACATAACTTAGAACTAAAAACCTCTTTCTACCATCCATTACTTCGAAGAAAATACCTATTTTTTCATTTTTTTTCATTTTTCTTTATAAATTGATCCATAACTAAATTTTCATAGATCCGAGTACAATAGTATCTGTTAGAAAAATGTGAGTACACCTCACTCAGAATATTTTTTCAGTACTTAGAATCCGTACTTCACTAGTTTGCAAATAATAACGTATATGTGCATTTATTAATCAATAAAAGTTACCTTACGGACTAAATTTCATAACATCCTCACTCAAATTAAGTGTTATAAATATCAAGTGTAAACACACATCAACTCATTTTCTTATATGTAAGAAATGGTACTTTGAAATGAATATGGAAACTAATATGCTAACTTCATTGTCATAAAACTCTATAAAATTCTCTTGATCATTTGATCATTTTTGACCTAAGACTAAATTTATCTTTCTTTCTTCACCTTCTCTCTCACCAAATAGTAATTAATCACGTGCAGCTCATGCTTTGAGAAACGTGTCAGAAAGTGCATGCTCATTTGGCAAAATGCAGCATAGACAATGTTAGTGTAAATATAAGTGTCTAACATAGCCTTATAATCTATTCCCATACTCTATATACTTAATAGCTTGTAGCAAATGCAATGAATACAATATACATTCCAATAAGGATATAAACTAATACACGAGCAATAATAATACGCTAAGCAATCCCTATCGATACTTGTTTATAAAGTAATAACTGTAGCACTAATGAAATACATTCTTCTAGCTACTACTAACTATTTTCTAGAATAACCCTTATTATTTATTTTCAAATCAAAATACTAAAATAACATGATTACCTACAAAATTAAATTACCTTCTATCTGGAATCCCCTCTCTCTCTTTTACTGACCGATTTACTGATTACCTTCTTTCCTATTTTTCAAAATTTATAGAATAAAATAGCCTGGTCGCCAGTGAAAAACCTGTTCCTTTAACAAGTCCTAGAAAATCAATCTGAATCCAAACAGAAAACAAAATGACACTTGTTGCAACACTAGGTATAGTTAACTAGATCAGAAGAGCTATTGTGACAAAATTTCCTTAAAATTAAAAAGCTAAATATGAATATCCTTATATTGAAAAATTAAAATAACATGACACTTGAAATATAACTTTGCTTATTTTTAACTATGACACTTGGAACAAGAATGCTATCCTTCGAGCCACATGTTCTTCAAAGAAACTGTGTCACTAGGGTAGACATCCCTTTTTTTTTCGTCGCTGTGACCTTCGCTCTGGCCACCCCAGCTGACTGACCATTCCTACCCTTCGGGGGGAGGGGTAGTTACTAAACGGGACACTTCTCTTTTGCCTGAAAAGCCATAAACCTGGCCTCCCAGGACCATCCTATTTCTTTACGCACACAATAATAATAAAAATCACAAAAATAAAAGAAAGTAACTAATTATATGATAATCTCAAATATTTACTAGCGATATAGTACGTACCAACTGCGTTATATATATTTTTAACAACTAATTATCATTTCCTTGTCATGTGCTGTGAGTACGAGTGCGTTGTGAGAGAAAGAAAAACATTGACCTGCGAGGGATGGTTGCTAAAAGACCCTCTCTTCTTCCTTGCCTTTTTCTTACCAATGTATCCAACACCTTTCTTCTTCCGAATCTTTAAATTAATATAACCTTTGTAACGACTGACAAATTGATTGGTGGACCCTAGACCTTCTTAATCTATTTTTAAAAGTAAATTTACATTCGTTGACGCTGCATATATGTAACTATAAAATACTTCCGACTTTTAATTTTCACTGCCGAGCATACCTCAAGCAGAATAAAACAAATTACATTTATCTTATGACATTGTGCACTGTTCAAATTGACTAATAATATAATTTTCCATTTGTGACATTATAATTGAAGCACATTTCAGCATGTAACTCATTCATCCTGAAATAAAAATCGTCGTATATCCCCCCTATTCCAGTAAAATATCCCTTCTACTTAGCATCGTTCCTACCAGCGGAACTCGCACACAAAATAAACCCATCGCCCTCCTGGCGGACACAATAAAATAACTCTTCGCTCTCTGGCGGACACAATAATAATAATTACTCGCACTCTGGCGGTACTAATAAAACTAACTTCATCGGCGAACACAATAAAGTAAAAACCCATCGCCTTCCTGGCGGAACCATTTAAAAAAATCATCGCTCTCTGGCGGACGCAAAATGTAATCGCTCTCTTGGCGAAACTAATAAAATATAATCTCTACGCTCATTGGCGGACACAATAAAATGACATCATCGCCCATTGGCGGATACAACTAAATAAATCTCATCGCTCTGTGGCGGACTCAATAAAATAAACTCATCGCCTTCATAACTATGTCACATCACGTCGTCTCACTTTAAAATGAAATTTCACTTGAATGTCACATCATAAAGTTTTTCACATTACTTCAGGTTTCAAAAATGAAAATGTGCACTTTTCGAAAATATCACTCTCGTTAGACTGTTAGATTACGGCTCACCACTTAATAGACTGTTATACAAATTTCTTTAGTATTAATTAAATCTTCACTCATCGCACAAACAAACCTCTGATAATATTTACTCATTTAAAACATTACAACACCCTCACGTACACTCACTATCAGTTAAACAAAACGCACTAATCACTCGCTTAATATCACTTTAGCGGACGCAGTAAGCACTTAATTAATTTCGCTTGATAAAATAACGCAATTGGCACAGAAAGAAAATTTACACTAAGCTAACTATCATTTTATGACATATTTACAATATTTGTGTTGGCTCCTCCATTATGACTGAAATGGGCGGTTCCCTTGGTAGTTCAAAGGAGCATTTCCGACGGGATCCTGATTATGGAGTAGCCCACCAGATGCATTTTCATATATGGGAGGTCTGCTAGGTGAACTGCCTGTTTCTTGCCTTCGGTCATAGCCACCGCGATCAGCCTCAAAATTTCTTCGTGGGGAAATAGGGCGCCGCTCTCTTATGATACCTTCGTACTCTCCTCTCTGCTGCAAATTGTCAAATCTCCTTGGCGAAGTCCACCTATTCTGTCCATCGGTTCCTCTGAAATTCCGATCAGACTGTCTGTCTCCGAAATTTCTCCCCCATTGTCTACCATTGTTCTGTTCTCTCCCCTCTCTGCTGACCATGTTATATGGTGGAAAGCGTGAATTGACTGGAGGGCTTGAAGGACGGCTACCTGCCACCGGACCAGCGCCCCTTTGCGGTTTTGACGTCCTTACGTTTATTTGCCTGGTTCCATAGACCCGGTCTCCCTTCTCTCTATTGTCCTTGAAATTTCTATCCCTATCGTTTGCTTTGTATCTTCCATACTCATTTTGATGATAGATTGCATCGAATCGCGACACAATTTCTGCCGCCATTTCCAAACTGATGTACGGATGAACCAATAAAGCCTCTCTTACTTTATTTGGCATTTGATTGGCTACAAGCACAGTTTTCTGCTGGTCAGACATGTCCGGTTGAATGTTGTTAAGGAGATGAATCTGTGACCAGAAATAACTCAGCATGGTTTTTCCGCTTTCTTTCTGGTAACGAGCACTCATCACATTGGCCAGGAAAGTCGATTTCCACGAATCGGACTGATAAGTGGCAAGAAACATTGATTTGAACGTTTTATAGTTCACAATGCTGTGCTTGACCTGAAGGTACCAATTTTTTGCTACCCCCCGCAAAAGTAGTGGTATGTATCTTAAATACTCGGACTCAGGAACACCCAATAACTCGAATGACTCTTCGAGGTCCTGCAGGAACTGAGATGCGAGATAATCTGTGCGCGCCGCGCTGTACTTTGGGAATCGCTGTAGGTCCCCATATTTAATAATCTTATGATTGTGGGAAAGTTGCCCTCCGGAATTCTTACCGGAAAGTGCATCAAGAACAGACTCCTCATCGTCACTGAAAGACACTTGTCCCCTTCTTGACGTGCAAAAGCTGTTTCGTGTTTCCTCGCAGCGAACCCTTTGATTAGTTACCGCACGGGACTGAGGAACATCCCTGTTATTAACAGTCTCATATTTACTATCCATGTGACCCCTTCTGCATCCACATGCTGACTTATGAGCAGTGTTGTTATCGAATTGAGGGTTCATTAGCGGAGAATCTTCTGGCTCCTTTGGTTTTTCAATTTGATTTAGTAACTGAAAACATTCGCGGATTCCCCCATCTATTTGTTCAATTTCACTTGCAAGTTCCAATAAATGTTTACTCTGACTACTATGGCTTTCTTCCAAGATGGTTACTTTTGTTTGAATTTCTTCATTGGTCTCCCCTTGCTTCGTTAATTCTAATTTTAATTCCTTCACCGAATTATCAATAACATCAAGCTTCCCATTTACGCCTGGATTATCGTCCTTTCCCGCAATATTCTCATGTATGTCATTTATGTCACTTTCAATCCCTTTGATGTTTTCTTTTTCATTGTCAATTTGCTTTTGTAGCCTATTTTCTAATTCCGCGATTCTTTCATTTTGTTGCTTATTTTCTTCACTTTGTTGCTGAATTTTCTCGTTTTGTTGCTGAATAATTCCCTTAAGTGGGGAGACGGCTGCTTCTATTTGTTCCCTAATAAAAGTAGCAAGTTCGGCGTCCATGGCGCGAGTTCTGAGCATAACTAATAAATCATTAAAAAATGAGTTTTCCTTAAGAGCAACAGTCGAAAAAAAATCCCTTTTAGTTAAACTTAAAAAGTCACCACATCTCGTGAATTATTAATATTTAGAAATTTAGAAATTCCAATTGGGGTTGGGTCACTCCCTACTCTCATTCCTTACTTATCGCCGGTTTTATTCCTCTACATGCTGTGAGGATGACGCACATGCAACACTCCCGAACAAACGGCAAATTAAGATCTGATCATGTTAATTGCAACGGTTCAATTTGATAAATTTAGGTTCCTGTTCAAGGGCATGGCCATATACAACAGATTTGGTGGTTTATTAACGGTCCGTTCCAGGATTCGGCCAGGGAAGCTAGGGGAATTTATGAGCCAAGAGCTCGACCTAACATTACCTGGTCTTGTTTACCCGTTGCAGTTACCAATGATCAGATGCTTAATATCTACCTCTTGTACATGAGGGAAACAACTATAGATTTTTAACATATTTAATTAATAAAGACATAAACCTAACATACTTACATACTTACACAAGAAAAAGGATACACTTGTTACACACGATTGGCACTTATCGCCACACACGACTGAATACTTATAGCACAATACTGTCCCGGGTTCGAACTCTTATGCGCACACTCTACCGTGTAAGTTACTGGCGCACTCTCTATTTCAAGTCTCGTCACGCACTTTGGCGGGTACTCTGTATTTCAAGTCTCGTCACACACTTTGGAGGATAATGTTCCTCTACGAGCCTAGTCGCACACTGTCTTTTCTTGAAAACTGTTTCCCAAAAACTGTGGCTTTTGCTGGATCACGTGTCCCCCTGGCCCAATGAGATTGTCCGGCGTTGTTTAGGCTAAACTGTGGGAACAGCATCCCCTAGACGTTCTCTGGATCCTACAGTTTCTGCCACATGTTACCTAAATTAGTTCGGTGGCGATGGACCGTGTCCAGTCGAAGGGATACAGGACCCATTTGTCACTTCTCGCATTCCTTCGTCCTGGTCGCTCCCTGGCTGGGGAGAGAAGAGCCCACACAGAAAGAAACTTGGTTCCCAACTTTCCGAAGGAAAGTGTTTTCAATATGGAGCAACATAGAATTGCCATAATCTGATATTGTGTAATTTTTGGCAGAGTAATAAAGAAACATTATGCAAAATACACCACAGAACACTGATTCTAAATGTTGAATTTGTTGATTGTTCGAAATCCAACGGTAAGTATTTCTATTGAGAAAAAGTTTTATATTTTCGGAGGGTGGTTCTCCAAAGGAGTCGAAATATATACCTGTTCCATTTTTGTTAATGTATATAGCAACCCAATGACCACCAATATTTTCACTTGTGCTTGTATTAACAATTAAACCTGCTGGAAATTTTACTGATACCGGTAACTGGTTATCAGCATACACACCAACAAATTGAATAGCAGTTTTGCAATCTTGAAGTATAATATAAATTATATCGTCAGTCCACATGTTTTTGCTATTCTTGCGTTTTTTCACTGGAACAAACTGTATGAATGCCTGAAGAAATATTGCTCAAACCAGGTGTTGGTATGTATGGTGAGGTAACGCCAAACTGGTACCCTCTTAATTCGTAGTAACGAACGTACTTGGCATACACTTTTGACTCTCTTGCTGCACAACGAAATTCGACGAATCTATGCGATGGATGACAACAATTTTCAGCTGGAAACCCAAGCAGGCAAGTCTTCGGACAAAGCAGGTCTTCTAGATTGACGATGGTGCGATGTAGAAGTTCTCCTAGAAAAGTACAGCGTTCAATACCATGCGCATACAAGACTGTAGCATGTTCTGTGTAGAATCTTAGTATATTGGCGAGTTGATTGTAGTTTATATACCCATCATTCCATTCAAGACCATGTGAATTTTGAGATGCATAATTGTTTAGCTGGGCTGAGGCCGATTCTAATTCACCATACGGAAATGGTGGTAAAAATATCCATGAGTCCGAATTTAAGTTATCAATATTGACAACAGAAAGCTCCTTAACTATAATTTCACCTTGTTTGCCTTGGAAGGCAGTGAAATGAATGACAAATCTCATTCTGACAACACTCACAAAGGTACTAAAGCTATTTTGTAAAGTCGGGATATATATTTCTGTTTTTGTCCACTTGAAATAACGAATCAAATTGTGCGTACATAATGCATGTGACAGATGACGTCAAAGAATTTGCAAATTGTATTTTTAGAGTAACAGGCGAATCACGTACTATGTCCCAAGTATTATCATTCAAAGAGTTTGTAGGTGAAAGAATAAATGTGAAGAGGGTATATCCTAGAGGATATTCTTTTCTAGCAATGCAATTTCCACTATTACAATAATACATTCCAGTTCCAGAAAACAATGTATAGTAACTTTGAATGTAGTTATTTTTTGAAAAATTTGGTGTTAGGGGTGTGGAGGGATAAAACTTTGAGCCGACTTGTAGTTGTAGTCGATTAATGTTGAAATGTTCAAAATAAAATGGATTCAAATTGTTTTTTCCATTGTATGCAATATTCGAAACAAAGCCTACAACAAGAGCTTTTGGGACATTACCCAGGAATAGATTGTCGATGATATACGAAGTTATATTTTGAGGAATAGTATGAGTAAGTGTTTCAACTCTTGTGATAGGTAATTTAGCTGTTTCACGCTCTATTCTAGTACTGAGTTGCATTCCAATATCGGGTGAAACCGTTATTCTCCGAACCCATAAAGTCACTGCTTCTAAATGCACAAGGTAAGAAGAATTTTCAGCACTCATCAAACAAAAAGAATCTTTACTTCTATGAAGTTTCACACGCATTCCAACTTTATTGGGCAATACACGGTCCAGTCCTACAATATCTGCATGTATTCTTCCATACATGTCAAAAGTAGAACTATTTCTAGCGAATTGGGCACGAGATGTATATCCAATATTTGCATTTCCCAGAGTATTAAACTGTCCAGGTGTATCCTTGAACCAGAGCGAAGATGTTAAATGTGTTTCTTTGGCGTCATTAGAGAAATTAAGTAAAGTTTCAATATATGCTCTGTAGGGGTAGGAACCTGAAGACGATGTGTTCAGTTTGTCATTAAGTGAAATATCAACTTGATTGAAAAGAGAATGCAAAAAATTATTGACAGGTGCAACACTGTCTGAATGGTCAAGATCCTCACCATCAGATTTTGTAATTTTAGATTTTACATACAGATAAAGATACGCAGGATGAATAAATTCACCAGTTTCACCTGGAATATTAAATTCTACAGGTCCTCCAGAAGTTAAAGTGGAGACAGGTCGATACTCGACATTATCTGCATGTTCAATTGTAGTTTGTGTCATAGGTACTGAGAACAAGTCAAAATCGCTTGTGCAACATGGTTGACTGCAAGGATGAACGTTTGACATGATCGCTCAATCGAATATGTCCTTTCTATGTCTGCGACGTTTAGCCGAGTGTGACTGTAGCGAAGGGGGCCCTATTTTTATAGCTTTTCTTTTGACCGCTTTTTTTCTTTTTCTTTTTCCGTTACCTGATAACAACTGGTTAATTTTTTGTTCCGCTTTGCCACGTAAATTTTCTCTGGCTTGTTTTATTCTTACACGAAAGGATTCTTTGATAGGTTTATTTTCCAACATGTCACCAGCAACTTGCATTCCGGTTCGCAGTGCCTGACGTCCCACGGTTTTAGCAACAGGTTTTAATATAGGTAGAGCATATCTAAAAAGTCCGCGAAAAAATCCCCCAAGACCATGACCCTGCTGGTACACAGGACCAGCAAAGTAGGGTATTCCACGACCCGCTTGCCGATGTTTCATGATCGTTGGAAATGAAGTGTTATGTTCACGGTTCCGGATTGAAATGATAAATTTCGACCTGCATGGTCCTTTAAAAGGATTTCTATTGTATTGAAACAAAATTTTGACAATGGTAAATAATGCATCGGGTTGAAACTAACAGAGTATGATCTACCGTAGTTAATATTCTCGATGCTGGCTATACGTAATAATGGAACTTTACTGTCTCCTACCAGTTGATATTGTATAATATCAGTGTACACAAATACTTGCTGTGGATATCCAATATTCAAGTATGGACTGCGCGATCCATTGATGTACTTTATGATGTTACTGTACGGCTCATATCCCAATTGTAGACTCAAAATGGGAGAAAATTTAATATATTCTACACGATAATCGTGACTACAATGTATACCGTTTTCTAATTTGCGATATGTGAATCTAAAAAGATCAGTTTTTTTATTGATTTGTTCCAGCACGCTTTCCACAGTATGCTAATAGCCAGATGGGAGTTTGAACTTTTGGGCCTCGGAGAGATTTTCTTCTAGACGCAAGTTGTACCAGATAATATTTTGATCTTCAGTAATATTGTAACATGTATTCGGTATTTGAATTTCGGCTAATGCAACTTTCCAATCAGAATGTTTTAGACGAACTTCATTTTCCAACATGTTCACAAAATGCGATGTTGTGTTGTGAGAAAAATGTTTATGTGAACTATTCGAAGTAAGAGTAATATAAAAATCATTTTCTGTACTTTCACTGATCATTCTGTTTGCTTGAAATGTAACTTAATGTACGACGAACCAAACCGAAATGGTAGGTTCTTCTGTGTATGTCCCTTTAAGTCTATCCCGATTGTGTCAAAGTAAAGTTTCTCGACTTTGATATATCGCGGTATATCGAATGTCAAATGTTTATTTCGACCGTATGTATAATGATTGATTCCGATTTTTCGAACTATGTGACCGTGAAGTTGAGGTTTTACAATGTCCACACACACATTAATTTCATAAGGAAGAAAATAGTTCAAGTTGCAAACATAAGGTGCTTCTTTGTAAAACAAGGGTTTGTGATATACCGCAACCACCACAGGTTCTTTTGTTTTTGGTATATCTTGAGCATATCCGAAAATGCACAATAAAGCAGGTGTTACACCTATATTGATTTGTTGAATGGTTTTGTCAGTTTTAACAAATACACGGTTTGTGTATTCGTCATAATGTATAAACATTTTTAAATTGTTATTAACACAATTTAGTATATGTTGAATAGACGCATAAAAACCAGCAGAAATTGCAATACTTTCTTCAATAATTTCCGAGTTGTCTGCTCGCACCGCTTTGACGATAATTTGTTGATCTGTTGGTACATTCTATAAACTCCAAGTACAACTAAATTCTGCAAGACCGACCACCCATTTAGAATCAGTGAGATCAATAGGGTGAGCTAATTTTGTTGTATAAGAGGTTGAAGTGTTATTTTGGAAAATATCGGAGCTTGCATTGGACGGGAGCGAAAGATAAAATTCGTTCACTCGCTCCATCATCGTGCTAATGATTTATAAACGCAAGGTGTCACTCTTTTTAACCCAAGAATTGAAAATATTGGAGTACCCTAGCCATTTCACATAGAGCCAATCACCTTTTCTACGTAAAATTTTTTCGATACTGTGGAGAGTATTTTTATTTACATTAATTTTCTGCAACTCCTGTTCGTAAAAAATGCCTTTCAATATTTCACCGTTCCAATCTTTAAGACGGTATGTTACAGGATTTGATTTTATGCATTTGACTACAATAAAAATTTCCCGAGACCATTTTGCTAAATAACCTTTCTCAAATTTCATTTTAGTTTTCGATATTCGAACATAATCGCCCGGTTTAAATTTACAACTCTTTGGAATTTCTTTCTTTGACCCGTATAATGTATACCATATTTGATTTATGTTTTTATCGCTAACTTGCGCCGGTGCAATTTTGATACTTGTGTGTTTAGAATTATTATAACTTTGAACTATGTTTTGTAAAACATGAATATACTTGTAACTGTGATTTGCTGTAAAATATTTATAATTTTTTTCTTTTATTGTGCGAATAAATCGTTCACATAACGCAGCTTTCATTTCCGAATAAACACTGTAGTGATTTATATTGTATTTTTTAAATATGGTTTGAACATGTTTATTGTAAAACTCTTTCCCAAAATCTGTCTGACAGTTTAACGGAACATTTTCGTACATGTTCAAAATTTTCTCCACTGCTTTTGCTATAACAGGACCAGTTTTGTTTTTTACCGGAATGCAAAATGCTAGTCTGGAAAATATATCTATAGCACACAAAATATACCTATAACCACGATTGAATTTTGCAACATTCTGCATATCGGCTAAATCCATTTGCACAGTTTCGAAAGGGCCACTTGCATAGTATTGTTTTCTGGGAAACTTTTTAAACGCAGGAGCATGCAAAGTATAAGCATCTTGAGATTGTAACCATTGTTTTATTTTAGCTTTGGAAAGTTTTTCTTTAGCAGCTTTATACAATTTAGACACATTTGATAATGAAGCTGGATTCGAATACACATAATAGAGTTGATGTAATTTCATGTTTATAGTCTTTCCATTTCTCAAAAAAAGATAATGGTGACAAGGCTTCACTTCTTTTTGGTGATAATTTTGACAAAGCTGTAGGTCCGAGGAATTGGTGTGGAATGTTTATCGAACGAAGGATTTTGACAAACTGATCTAATCCAACAGGATTTTGACTTTTTCTACGTTGTCTAACCACATCATTCACTAAATCTACAATATTGGAATCTGGATATATCTTACCGTAGATAGTGACAGTGCCCATTTTATCCCAAGATATGTTGTGGGAAGTTAAAATTTTCTTTAGTAATAACTCGGTATTTTTTCGAAGCGTAATAGGAACTGTTTCGACAATTTCGGAAATTGGTAAAGTACCTGGATAGTTTTTTAGGGGTTCATTTTTGTTTGTATCAATCGATTCAGATTCGACAATAGGTATTTCTAAAGGTTTTTGTGCATGTGGTACTGCTTTTAAATATTCTTCCAGTGCTTGTTGATACAATTTCCATTTTTCATAAACATCTATATTGCTCCTAGATAATACTTGGTGCATTTCAGAATCTAGAAGTGATTGAAAATTTTGTACTGATTGGACAGAAGCATGAACTTGACCAACTACATCTTCTGGTACAAGTATAAGTTTTCTTAATTGCGAACTCATGATCCACCACCACCACCGACGACAGCACTTGCAATAGCACTAATGACAGGTCCAAGCAAAAAAGGTAAGAAACCAGCACCTTTGCGCAGTAATAGATTACGTTTCTTTTTAAGAGACACACGTTTTTGGGCTAAAGCACGCAAGATGTTTTTATGCCTGCGCAGTCTATGTTTCTGACGATCAGATAATTTAACATTTCCTTTTATAGTGTTGTTAGCAACTTGAGAGAGAGTACGTATAACATCTCCAGATGCTTGTTGTAGCATAACTTTACGTTTTTTGGGTTTACATTTGCAAAGTGCACGAAGCACATGGAATTGATGTTTCAACTTCTGCATTCTTACTAGAACTAAATATTAAATGATGTGAACATGTCTTTTTGTTGAGCATATACATGCATGGTTTCCTCCGGGAAAATGTTTGTGCGTATTCGCAAGGCATCAGGAGTAGATTGAGTCATATCGAATAGTAAATACGTGTGAGGATCACGTGTAGCATCTTCAAATGCTTGAACCACAGATTTGCTGTGATGTGGCATAATCTGACGGGCAAGATATTGAATTTGTAACTTATCTCTAGGGTTATTGAAACAAATTACATAATGCGCATTTAGACTAATATCCCTTGCTCGCTTACTTTTGGGGAACAAATTTTGCAAAATAAAAATAACAGTTAAACTTTTATGGTGAGCGTATTTTGTGAAAATGTTAGCCACATCGTCATTTGTTTCACCCATGAGGTCGTCAAGAATGATTAGACTGTTGTTTTGAATTGTACAAGTATCCATGTTAGGAATACCTGGATGGAACCGTATATTTTGATTGTTGGTTAATTTTGGAATCACAGCACCATAGCACCAAATAATTTCGTTAAAATTCTGAGTAAACATTGAATCACAATTTTTTAACAGTTTATCTGTGAATTGCGTTTTTCCAGCTCTGGAAGGGCCACTGATAATGATGGTACACGGGTGATTGAACGGAAGCATTTTTAACCACTGAGCAAATACAACAAAAATTATTGCCTTTTTATACAAGTGACGACCAGAAATTGTATATGCAAGCCAATCAAATCTTTTTTTTATCTCATTCACACACACTCTTACACTCACACACGTACGCCCCCCTGTACGTGTTGTCACTGTCTGATATATCCATAAGGCACTGTCATAAAAGACTCCTTCTTCGCGTCCGGGTCCAGTTTTCTTCGCTTACTTTGCACAACTTGATGTGTTTTTTTCTCGGCGCGACTTAGTATGCGGAAACCATCAAGTCTAGCTATTTTCCTTGGTTCCTCCAAAACTTTTTTAGACAAGGTTCCTTTTACTAAATTATAAAAATGATCATAATTGACAATTAATCTTGCTCTATGATTTAGTGAAACCCCCCTAAATTTGTAAATGTATCGCAATTCCCCGCTGTTAATGTTCCGCATCTTATAGGCATAATTTTTGGGACCAAGTCCAATAAAACTCACAATTTCCCACCCCGCATCAACTTCATTGGTTAGATCACCAAGGAAAGAACCACATTGCAAAATAGATTCCCCATTTCTGTCCACAGTCATAAGTAGACTGTCCGTATCGGTGTATAGTAAGCGGTCGGGTTCTACTTTCTTTAGCAGCGTCCATAATTTAACACGAGCCCAGGAAGTTATAAATGCTGCTAGAATTATGTTTGAAAACTGGTTCGGGGTGTTTTTGTTTTGAATATCTTTGTATGTGAGTAAAAGTGCACTCTGTCCGATAGGTATAACTGTTTGAACTTCGAACTGAGTAGAGTAAAGGTAACTGAAAAATGTCTTACTATCTTTAACAATAACACTTTGTGCTAAGTCTGTTCTCTGTCCAAATTTTCAGTACAAAGAATTCAAAAATAATTTTGCAATAAATCTTAAACCAGGGTTATGTTGAATTTTGTCTTCTCTCAGTTCGATAAGTTCATGACGCTTATACTCTTCAATATAATTCAGACGTTCCGCGTCTGTTTGACACAAAGACGGAAAACCTGAATTTTCTTGTTTTATTCTGAGAAAATTTCTAACATATTTTTCAAAAAGACCCCCAGAGACTCCAGGTTCAGGTTTTAGAATTTCAAATTCCCACATTTCCTCAATGTTCATAATTTTATACCCAAATTTCAATGCTAAATGTAGCTCTGGGGTGCAGAATGTCCCGTGCAATGCACGCTGGTCTTCAGAATGCGAGCAATCGTTTTCACTCAGTTCCTCCATGCAGGTTCGACATAAACCGAACATAAGCCGCCCATTACTAGAGTATGGTAAAATGGGAATATGTAGATTGGTTGGAGGCAAAACCTTGCATTTGACAATTCCATGTGTGTTTTCCACATCAGGAAATGGACCTGTATGTATTTTGGGGGCCTTGATAGGTAGCGGTTTTGTACTCATAACATACGGGTACAAGCTTGTCACATCCAGATAAGATATAAAACTGTCATGGCTGTCACATTCTTGGAGGGATTTGAAAACTTCAGTTTTGCCTCCGCGATAACAATCTTTTGGGATCAGAGGTGTTTTTAAATTTTGACAGTGGTCCCTGATGAATTCCTGAATCTTTTTATTCTCTTTTACTTCCCTATCCCAATCACATTCCCATTTCTCGTTGACGGTATACCCGCGCAATTCCAAGTATTTTTTGCGGGCCATAGTACACTCATATCTTCGTTCCATGGAATCACCACTATCATCCAAAGAACGATGGCGCTGCTCTCTGTAACATTTAGGACATGCATGAAAAAAGCAGCCATTGAAACAGTACAAATTTCGTGTACCTTTCTCAAAACCGTCAACCTTCTTACGCCCGACCCATTTTTCGCCACCATTAGCACTGTGAGAAATGTTGTGCCCACACACTTTTTCCATATAGCTAAGCCAACGAGGAGCTTTAATACTTTGATGGTCACGTTCCCTGTAGCCGTATGGAGGTATGATGGCGATTTTGTTTTCTTGTAAATAATGAGTTCTGTATACTCGGATTGCAAGACTCGCAATTGTGGGGGCTACAATGAAAGGTTGCAATCCGTTTGTTTCCCCTTCAATCAAATTGGAAAACTTAATAACTGCGGCTATCAAAATTTCTACATCGTTTTTGCAATATTCCCTCAGTTCTTTTTGAAAGTTGAACTCTTTGTTTTGTGAGACACGCTCTTGGTGCCATTTGATAAGCTCTTCCCGATCATCGGGGCTTCGACTGTCAGGATCAAAATATTCAAGATCCGGGAACGTACCTACATAGTCTTTGTGGTCAGGCGTGTTAAAGAGATACGGAAACTCGCCCTTTTTCATACTTGTTTTCAAGCCAAGTGTTTTGGGAAGTTTCGATAATTTGACCCCTAAAAATAAGTAAGTATCTCTGAAAGTAATTTTTGGTGTAGCTTTCATCTCGACAATCTGATGTCCCTGTGTTATGACTGAGGGAATTATTTTCTGTTTCTCGAGCAAAGCTCTAGCCGCAAATATGTTGTCGGATTTCGACCTGTTATGAGAGAGAACAATTATTTTCTGAAACTTTTCTCTCGGTTGTAAAACATATTCAATAAATGCCTCCATAGTGTTAAATTCATGGGTACGTTGCTTGCATTCTGAACAGACTGTAATGTCCTTGGAATCCTTACAAACATGACACCTTTGCATCGCTATGACCATGTTGACCATATGCTCACGCTCTCCCTTTTCATTGGGAGGTTGAAGCATTGTCTCCACATCATATACGATATAAAGATATCTCTCAATATGTTTTAAGTCTTCCTTTTGGACAAAACATTCGAGCTCCGGACCAACATGCACACGACACATTTTGCACAAATGCTCATCACATCTGTGTTGAACATTTTTTTTACGTTTTCTCATGTCTACCAGAACAAAACAATCATTGCAAAGTTTCAATTGCTCACATACAGATTTCCCACGCGAAGAAGCAGTCTTATGTTGATTATAACATTGCAACAAAGGAAAATTTCTGTTGCACTCGCTACAGTGGTTTTCTGTGGTTTCGATGGGTGGTTCGTGAATATGTTCGCAATAAGTACAATTGTACTTGCATTTGTGAGATTCTTTGGAATTGTAACCATCCAAGCACATTGGACACTAATGTCTATAATTTAGAAGTGACTTTATGGACAGTATCGGAGAATAATGATTACTCTCGAAAAGAATGAACAATTGTTTGGAAGCATAATTTCCCTGGAAAATAATTTCAAAAGCTCTTGTATGTTCACTTTGTTTGTATACTACAATCTGATACCCTGGATCAAGGTAAGTCTGAAACTTCGCCACAACCTCCAGAGTACAACCTTTTTGCGCATCAACCTCTACAGCGGCAAGTCTGCTCAATTCGATGGCCCTATTTTTTTGCGTCTTTCTGCTTGGGTTTTTAAGGTTTTTAAGTAAATTCAAATCTTTATCTGCCTGCGCCTTTGCTATGACCAGAGCTCTTGGAAGACAGTATACATCTTCCTCCTTAATCTTAAAGAGACATCTTTGACGTTTCACGCCATCGAAGAGTTGATTCAAAGGCGCATACTTTATTAAGGCACGGGCTCTCCCTTTTCCTAACTGAGGATCAACAATGCAAATATTAAAGGTGACCCTGTCGGCTACAAGAAAGTTCTCATTAGAATTGAGAACTTTTTCAATGTGCCTGAACATAATCTCGGGGTTGAGATTCTTGAGTCTCCGCATGGGAATGAAAAGAGGTCTTGGAATTATGCTGGCGGACGACTCAATTTGTAGACCGACATGTGACTCGGGGACTACGCCACTTAAGACCTCCTCGAGCACAAATTGGAAAAGGGAATTGACATATTCCCGAGGATCATCAAAACGATAGTTCCTCGGTTTTACCACCACCATTGTAACGACCCTGCGTGGTCATCACATTTAGCTATCCTGCGTGATAGCCATATTCTTTAATATATAATTATTAATGCTTGAGAAATGCCCTGCGAGGCTTACGCTTTTGATTTATCTTTTATCTAATTTTGAGTGCATTGTTGTTAAGCATATATTGTTATGGCACACACGTTTTGGTTAAAGAAAGCATGCTAAATACCCTGCGTGGTTTACGCATTCAGTTATCTTTTGTGCAGTAATTGTTGTTTAATTTGTAACTTGCATTGTCGAATCTCTTTATCTTGTAATTTCTTTAATGTAACGTGTTCAGTTTAGCACACAAGTGTTAAGTTTATATCGCCACATGCTAGTGGTTTTTACAATGCTAAACTTGATATTTTATAAAGCACGAGTTGCATCTCGTGAATTGAAGAGAGTTTGCAACGCTGCAGCCGGCTTAGTTCCGATCTTCTCCACCCGCCTCAGTGCTGCCACCAAACAGTATATAAACAAAGCAGCGAGGCCCGGAGCTGAGTCGACTGCCAGATGCCGACTGCGAAAGACCTGGTTCCCAGATCTAGTCTGGAAGTTTCCCCTACCAGGATCCAATAGCTTCCTTGAGAAGGAAGGAGGAGAATAAAAAAAAAAACAGTTTTCCTACCTACCTGGTCTGCCCCATAAGAGCTTGATGTGCTACCCTTGGGTCGTGGCGGCCCAAGCCCAAGTCTCCTGGGTGCTTCCAGACCTACCCTTTGTACCTTGCCGTCTCTTGCTACTGACTGGACATGCCAAGGGACCGAACCGTTCCCTTGTCGTAGCTGGATTGACTTTGCGGCGTCCTTTCACACCAACACCTTTGTGAAACCGCGGGCTTCTTGGCCCGTCCCTCGCTATTGACGCTTTCGCATGTTGTCCCCAGACGGCGTGGCACGTGACGGCTACCCAGGTTCCTATTGGTTACCTGTACTAGTTGGTTCCCCCCCTAAATTAGATAAGAATACTAATACTGCCCAGGTACCTCACTGAGGAGGATTTAAGAGCGTATGTGCTAAACTGGTTATTTACATGCGTGCATAAATATAATTAAACTTTTACAAGTTGACCTTTGACCTTTCCATACTAAACCCCGCAAGCCCTGAGATACTTTGAGTCCATGTCTTCGGCTGGCTACAAGCTAGCATATATGGGTACACTTTTGCACCGCTCCGTGGTGTAGTTTGCAGTGCTCCGGCGCGCGGACGTTGCAAAAGTTTTTGGCGCCCAACGTGGGGCCCGAATTTGCAAAAACACAGGGCTAGACTTGTAAAACGTGGGGTCGGATTGGTTACATAGTGAAGCCGTATATGGACTAGAAGTGGCTCACTGGTTGAAGTGCAAGTGCTAGTGACAGTTTTCGTCCATTGAATTCACGAAGGTAGTGAAGTGTTTTCGGAGAAACCATACAGAATTCACGAAGGTAAAGTGTTGTGACATATACGATTGTGAGAAAATGGAAAAAGAAACATCTGGAATGAGTCTACGGAGCAGAGGGAGAAAAACCATGGAAGGTGAGACTGGGTTTGGATGCTGTGATGATCCTGGAGCCGAGATGGAGTCCTTCCAGTGTTTCCAGTGTCTCAAGAATTTCCATTGGATATGCGAGGGGCAAGAAGAGACCTCAGAGACTGTTGCAGAGGCTAGGTGTAAAACATGCTTATCAGTACCCTTGGTAGCGTCCCTGCTTGAACCAAGTCTTCCAAGTAAGACCCAATCAGACCATTGGCTGCTGGAGTGGTTGATGAAAGATAAAGAGGAACGTAAGAAAGAAAAGAAAGAAGAGGAAGAGCGTAGACAGATTGATGAAAAACAAAGAAAAAGAGAAACTGCTCAATTAGAGAAAACTCGAAAGAAAGAGTTGTTAGAGCTGAGACAGGTGGTCGAATCCATGGAGGAGAGGAGACTCCTTGAGAAGGAAGAGGAGATAGCCCGCATTAAAGAAGAAAAAGCACAAGAAGAAGCTAAAAGAAAAGAAGAGGTACAGGAGTTTAGGACTCTGATAAAGTCTCTTGAAGAGAAGAGAGAGGTGGAGAAGAGAGAAGCTGAAGAGAAAAGAGAGGTGTAGAAGAGAGAAGCTGAAGAGAAAAGAGAAAGGGAGTTAGAAGTTCTCCGTGTCCTGGTGGAAAGTCAAGAAGAAAATAGAAAGAAAGAAAAGGAAGAAGACAAAGAAAGAAGGCAGCTAGAAGCCGAGAAAGTTAGAGAGGAGTTGCGAACGCTTTTCTCTCAGCTTAAGGTTGACCAACGAGATAGTGTTAGAGAAGAGTTGGAGAAAATCCGGATCTCTTGCCAACAGGAGGTAGTAAGGGTAGTAGAAGAACAACTAGAGCCCTTAGCTGAGTGGCGTGGAGAGATAGAAAGAGAGCATGAGCAGATGCAGAGTAATCTAGATACCTGCTTAGAGCTGGTCCAGTCTAGAGGGGAAACTACTAATGAAGATCCCGAGAGGGTTAAAAATATAGAGGCCTCTGTCGAAGCAATGAGTTCAGTGGTAAAAACCCTTGGGGAAAGGACCGAGCAGATGGAAAAAACTGTACGCGAGCAGAAGGAGGCTGCCGACGCATTGACGCGGAATCTCCGGGAAGAAGTTGTAACAACTGCTGGAGAAAAAGTGAGCTCTCTCCGTGAAGAGACCAAGAGACTGGAAGTGTCCCTTCGAAGAGAGATCCATGAACAAACTGGAACTATAATTAGAAGAGTAGGTGAGCTGCAGGATAAGTTTCAAAGACTGCAGTTGCAAACCGAAGCCACTTCAGATGTACTCCCGGATTCTATTGAACGGGGTGGAAGCTTAAACCCGGAAGCGGTCACCTTTGAACCTCCTAGAGTAGTGCAAAGTCCCTACTGCGTCGAGAGAACAGTTCGAACAGATAGAGGTAAGCGACCTAGAGAGGGAGACAGTTCTGATGGATCTCCTGCTCGACGTAGAGCCGATTTCAAGATGCCTAGGATGGCTGATATCGCGCACATACCAAAATTCAAAGGCGATATCGAGGCCCTATCGGCAGAGTAGTACCTTAGAGAGCTCAATGTCAGTTTTGAGCTTATGCAGATACCTGAGCACTATAGACTTGAGTTACTTCCTAGAGTATTTGCAGGCAAGGCTGAACATTGGCTGGCGGGAAACATAGATAGTTTTGTCAACTATGCCGACTTTTGCCTAAGATTTAGGGAGGAGTTTGCCTCTGAGAAAGCCAAACAGAGACAGTTAACTGCTGTGAGAAATCGACGATATTTTCGCCCAGTCCACGAGAATATGGAGAGCTTCGCTTGGAGCATCTACGCTGCCTATCGAAACTTGAGTGACAATTTCAGCGAAAGTGAAGTGCTGAATCTAATAATAGGACAGCTGCCGTATCGTATCCGGAACCTCTGCCTTGCGCATGCTCCGAGATCAGTGGATGAATTGACCAGTTTTCTCAAGGACTTCGACATCTATGACGATCCCTATGCCTGGAGAAATAAGGAAGACCCCAAGAGTAAAGAGCCTGGAATCAATAATAAGAGCTTCAAAGTCCGCAAAATCGAGACCAGAACCAGCGGTAGAGAGAGGAATGCTGCGAGGAATCCAAAGTTTTATAGAAGACAAAACTGGAGAGGAGCGGACCGCAGCCAACAGGATGGTCAGAGGAACTTTAATCGACCTTATCCAGAAAGAGGTCGAAGCTTCCCTGATATGAGGAATTATCAGGATGGGAGTTCCCCTAGACGATACTCACCTCGGGATGCAGAACAGACTAGAAGGCAGTCACCAACCAGAGAAGACTTGACCTCTGAGCAGGAGGAAGCCCTAGAGACAACCCGGGACTTCCTGCATAACCAAAGGTCACAGTCTAGTCAAACAAACTAGAGCCTTGTCTAGGTGCTTCGTTCCCATTTAGGCAAGGGGCCTCGGAGGAGCGACCACTAAGATGTATCCAGGAACTAAAAGTAAATTTTCAATTGTCCGAAACAGAGGAAATAAATTTGCAAAGTGATCTGAAATCTGCACGAGCATCTAAGACCAGTTACAAATCACCAGCAGTGTCTGCGGAATTAATGGAAATACCGATAAACTGTATAATTGATACCGGAAGCGAATGTTCAATTCTAAGTCATAAGGTCTGGACTAAACTAAAGGATCAAATACCAGGCATTCAGGTACAAAAGGTTCCAGAAATAAGATTAGTTGATTTCTCTGGTACCCACAGAAAGCGAGATTTTGGAAGTAGGCGAGTAAAGCTAGAATTCGGTGGAATATCTTTTAGTACTGCAGTTTTTATGTTGAAGAAATATGTTGCGAATCTTCTTGAAGTCATGTCATGCTTCAGACAGCACTCAGCAGAATTGTTTTTCGTGAAGACTCCTGAACATGAGGAAGGGAATCCTCTGGATATTGAAGCTGTGCGGTACATCCACGTAGCCCAGGTAGAGAAGGCTGAGATGTATAAACCCGCTTACCTCTCAAGGAAGGTAGAGGTATTAGATATTTTGAATGATTCCCATAAGCAGGAGTTCCTAAATGTGCTGAGACGCAATTTGGAGATTATTTTTGAGAAGCTCGTACCATTGAAGAGTGTTGGATATAAGCAGTGTGCCGAGACAGTTCTTTACGAGTCGTATTCTATACCGCTTTTCCTGATGGCTTTACTGGAGACTGAAGATTGAAGATTTGGAACTTCGTCCAGCTAATATTGTGTCTCATTATGAATTTATTGGTTATGAGTTCGATGATTTACTTGCCATGCACCCTGTCTCAGATATTTCGAAGTGTTTTCCTCTTGGGTTGCTATTCCGTGTATCCCTGTCTAATGAAGTTCTGGACTACTTCACCATCTCTACGACGAAGCCATATCTAAACCCTCTAGAAAGGCTCAACAATTGTTGTTACAGAAGAATGAAAGTAAAAAGAAACGCTCTTCAATTCGCAGAAGGTGACTTGGTTCTTGTCAGGAATCACAAGTTAAGTTCCCGAAAGAATAGGACTATCGCCAAATTGTTTGAGGTATACATTGGCCCCTATGTCGCCTCGGATGTTCGAAGCAACACTGCCCTGCTGTTGAACCTGACGACCAAGAACCCAGTCGACCGAGTGAATTTTGACAACCTTCGTCTCTTCAGGTGTTCCCCCGAACGGAGAAGACAAATAGTGAATGAAGAAAAGACTTAGTGATTGAAGAGTAAAAGAGATATAGACTCTGGTTTACCAAAAATGTTTCTGAAAATTTAAACTTTTTAATTTTACTCAAAATTTTTGCCCGAGAGAGGGGCATATGTAACGACCCTGCGTGGTCATCACATTTAGCTATCCTGCGTGATAGCCATATTCTTTAATATATAATTATTAATGCTTGAGAAATGCCCTGCGAGGCTTACGCTTTTGATTTATCTTTTATCTAATTTTGAGTGCATTGTTGTTAAGCATATATTGTTATGGCACACACGTTTTGGTTAAAGAAAGCATGCTAAATACCCTGCGTGGTTTACGCATTCAGTTATCTTTTGTGCAGTAATTGTTGTTTAATTTGTAACTTGCATTGTCGAATCTCTTTATCTTGTAATTTCTTTAATGTAACGTGTTCAGTTTAGCACACAAGTGTTAAGTTTATATCGCCACATGCTAGTGGTTTTTACAATGCTAAACTTGATATTTTATAAAGCACGAGTTGCATCTCGTGAATTGAAGAGAGTTTGCAACGCTGCAGCCGGCTTAGTTCCGATCTTCTCCACCCGCCTCAGTGCTGCCACCAAACAGTATATAAACAAAGCAGCGAGGCCCGGAGCTGAGTCGACTGCCAGATGCCGACTGCGAAAGACCTGGTTCCCAGATCTAGTCTGGAAGTTTCCCCTACCAGGATCCAATAGCTTCCTTGAGAAGGAAGGAGGAGAATAAAAAAAAAACAGTTTTCCTACCTACCTGGTCTGCCCCATAAGAGCTTGATGTGCTACCCTTGGGTCGTGGCGGCCCAAGCCCAAGTCTCCTGGGTGCTTCCAGACCTACCCTTTGTACCTTGCCGTCTCTTGCTACTGACTGGACATGCCAAGGGACCGAACCGTTCCCTTGTCGTAGCTGGATTGACTTTGCGGCGTCCTTTCACACCAACACCTTTGTGAAACCGCGGGCTTCTTGGCCCGTCCCTCGCTATTGACGCTTTCGCATATTGTCCCCAGACGGCGTGGCACGTGACGGCTACCCAGGTTCCTATTGGTTACCTGTACTAGTTGGTTCCCCCCCCTAAATTAGATAAGAATACTAATACTGCCCAGGTACCTCACTGAGGAGGATTTAAGAGCGTATGTGCTAAACTGGTTATTTACATGCGTGTATAAATATAATTAAACTTTTACAAGTTGACCTTTGACCTTTCCATACTAAACCCCGCAAGCCCTGAGATACTTTGAGTCCATGTCTTCGGCTGGCTACAAGCTAGCATATATGGGTACAGTGGTGGAAAAAAGTTCTTCCCCGTAAGACTTTAATGGCAGTAAATAATGCCGGAAAGGTAGGCAACACACATTGCACCTTTAGGTGATCGGGTGATTCTGTCTGTCTCAAGGACCAACTCGTCTTTTATGCAATAGCCAACAGACACAGGAAATGTAGGAAAGTCACGTGACATCAGGTGGAAGGTTGTTCTTCATAAAATCGCCTTTTCTCAAGCCAGGTCGCAGAACCGACAAGAGTTATAGCCTATGTCCGAAAATGATTCCGCTAAAACCGTTGAACGAAACGCTAAAATAATTCTTGCCTTAATTACAAAGGCTACTATACTATAAGTGCCGCGGTAGCTCGGTCGTTTGGGAGTTTGATTACCATGCGAGAGATCTGAGTTCGATCTCCGACTGGGGAGAATTGGAATTTTGTCCACCTGTTCAAGTGGCTCCGGCGCTCACCCAGCGTCGTATAAAGTGGGTACCTCTAGGAAACTTGTGGGGGGAAGGGGTAAAGGCGGCCAGGGGTGTGGTGCTGATCACATTATCCCCACCTTCGGCCGTAACAAGAAAGTGTGGGACCCTAACTCTGCACCCCCTACACGCCTTCATGGCTTGGTGCAAAGCACAAGGTAGCACTTTGCTCTTTCATTTACTAAACGTCCCGATTTTGTCGGAACAGAACTTTCTAATTTCTATGTGGACTTCTTCCAAGTTCCGTAGGGATGTGAATAGGCTCCAGTTTTTCTTGACACAATTCATTCATGTTATATTTCGTTATAAAAACCACGGCCGATGTCCTGTGTGTGTGTGTGTGGGGGGGGGTTATAATTTAAACATGTGAGGTGATACTTTTCTCACTACTCCATTCTCCAATTCTTCGTATCCGAAATAACTCTCAATTCCACACACTGAAAATGTAGCATTTCCTAGATCTTAGCATGCAAATATCTAGCAACAAAGTAATGTGTAGGCACATAGTGGTTCGGATACCACTTTAAACTGTAGGTGCATTCCCGATTAGTCTTACTGTGCATAAAGTGGACTTAAGACACCAAATCAACCAACCAACACAATCCCGTTATCGTCCAGATTATTGAAACCAGAAGCTCCGTCGCGAATAACATAAGCAGGAAGACAATGTGAAATTACCCATCAGAAACAGAACCTACAACGGCTAGATTGGATTAAATCGACGATACAGCACGCGTTCTGAAATGAAGAAGAATACGAAACTTGAAGGACCTCAGTAGTTGTATTTGTGGTGCAACCAGCGCCGGAAAGTATGAACCCCCCCTCAAGCAGATTTGCTATACCTAAAACAAGCTTAACATGCCTACATGAGCTTTTTGCTCAAGTGTGGAATCTTGTCTAATTCAAGATTTTTGTGAAAATGCCCTCGGGAATTTCCTCGGAAAGTATGACCCCCTCAGATTGATTTGGCTATACTTACAAAAGGCACTTCTGTGAGATTGTTGTCCATAAATTTGTTAAAAATATCCCTCTTTTTTGGCCATACTTAAAACTAGGCCACCCACCCACACATACACATACACCCACACATATACATACCCATACATATTTATTTCTGGTTTAAGTTCAATTAGGTACCAGGCTCAATTTGCATATCTAGTATTAAAACAATGTAATTCTTCTAACAATGTAATATATATTTGATAAGCAACAACAACAGAGTCATCTATGTGCAAATGTCTGAACTCGGTGAATACTTGGGAACAAGTCAATTTTTTTCAATATATATATTTGATAAGCAACAACAACAGAGTCATCTATGTGCAAATGTTTGAACTCGGTGAACACTTGGGAACAAGTCTATTTTTTTCATTATGTCAATATTTTTAACTTCTTTTGCCAGTAATAGGGAATGGTAGTAAGTGTTAGACAAAGTACTTTGGAGCTGAATATGCCTTTCTTAAGACGTCGTATATTGCTAAAATATCTTTAATTTACATATTTCTCATACCGCCGTATCTTGTTCTATTAGGCCTCTTCAAGAAAATTGCCAATTAGTGAAAATTAATTGAGCACAACAGCAAAAGAGGCTAATAGGCAAGCATACAATGATATGGGGATATGTGAATTGTTGGTTTCTTCAATCCAGATAAATGGATTGAATAGAAACTGGGATATTTTGCATTTTGTTATACAAAATCTGATATTTGTTACATCCAGCTTGTTTGTTGTAATCTATTCTTATTTAGGGTCATGGTTATATCTGTCTCAGCCTGTTATACAAATATCAATACATAACAAGGTTAGTGCCTTCTGGGACATGCATGTCCGTGCAGGTATTTGCGGAGGGTCAGTGCCTCTGAAGGCCGCTGAAAAAAAAAAGCCTGCACGGACCAATACTTGAACAATATGTGCGCATGACGGCCCCAAAGCGGTGGGATCGATACTTGGCACGGGAGTTCTATTGCCTGCATTGAGTCTTATTAGCAAAAGCTCCGGCAGTCTTATTGACATCGATTAGTTCCAGACGCACACACCGCCGCGCTGGGAGGCAATGGCGCTGCGGTATGGATTGCATGTATGCTCAGCAGAAAAACGGGATGTGCGCTCAGAAGAAAGTACTTCGGCAAAAATGTTAGAGAATAGCTCATGTTTCTGAATACACCCCCAACCCAACCCCATACCTACCCACCCATATCCATACATATTTACTTCCCGGTCCACTTCTATTGCATCATGTTGTGCATCAAGTGGGGGGCTCCGCCAAAGTATAGGAGACTTGAAGCATATAATTAGGCGGAATAACCCAAGTAAAGGTCATATATACATACACATACAAAGCACAGTGCTGAACCCAACTGATCCAGCATAGAGATTAGATTTGAACCCCAAGAAATTGTATATAAATACCAAAGCCAAAAATATTAATACACATACACACATATACACACATACAAAGCACAGTGCTGAACCCAACTGATCCAGCATAGAGATTAGATTTGAACCCCAAGAAATTGTATATAAATACCAAAGCCAAAAATATTAAGTGTATACACACATATATACATACACACACACAAAGTACAGTGCTGAACCCCAACTGATATTTTTATCCAGCATAGAATTTTGAATTGAATCCCAGGAAATTGTATATAATAAACAACAACAAAAATGCCGAATCAAAAATATTGTGACCAATGCAATAAAAATATATCCAGCCCCAATTGGGCCAAGCACCAAAAGATTTGTAACCCGGACAAATACAGAACTCCCACAAAAATTTGCCCCAAATGCAATAGAAAATACAGCATGCAATACTTCACATATACACATAAAGATACTTGCTCTGCACAACCATCTACATCTGGTCTGAAAAGAAAGCATGAAGGACCTCTTAATGCCAGAGCAGCAAAGCAGCCACGCCATGAACCCATCCGTAGTAGTTTTAACGGCCAATTAAGGGATCACCGGTTTGTATCAGAGCCAAGATGCGGCATTGAGAATTTCTTGAACAGTATAAATTCTGATCTCCAGGCAATTCTAAATGCACAAAATGGCTCTTATAAGCTATCCCTCAAATTGTTTGTACAATATAAGAAACCAAACGGCACAAAATTTACACAGCCCCACATAACAGAAACTGTACCTGTATACTCAAATACAAATTCAGACACAATAATAAGCAGCTTGATAAATCAATTGAATATCAAACACTCTGAATTTGCGGCAAAAGAGTCCGGATGGAGCCTATGCGGTTCATCACACAAGCTCTATGTTAATATTTCTGAATTCTGCCCATTACAAGGATCTACATATCTGCTATTACCTGCTAATATTAAAAACAAACAAGCCGTGGTCAATATAAAAAATGCCGACCAGAAATGTTTTCTGTGGTGTATATTAGCTGCTTTGTATCCAGTTTCAAGGGATCCTCAGAGAATAACTTATTACAAACAACATGAACATCTTTTTGACGATGTAATGGAGGGTTTGGAATATCCAATGTCAGTTCAGAATATTGATAAATTTGAAAAAAAGGCCAGGCACATCAATGGCAAACAATTATCTATTAATGTATTTATTTGTTCCACTGGCAATTGCCCGATAGCACCTCTCAGAATCAGTACAATTGATGATGAATCTGCTATTCCGATTGATCTGCTCCTAATTGAAGGGGATGGCACATATCATTATACTCTAATACATAATCTTCAAGCTTTAGTGAGAACGCAACTAGACAAATATAAAAAAATATTCAAGTTGTGCAGAAGATGCTTAACTGTATTTGATGGTAGAAAAATGGTGAATGGTGTTTGTGAAGAGAGTGCAGAAATTGCTAAAAACAAGTTAATTGAGCATCTGAAATACTGTGGGAACCATAAACCTGTTCATATGGTGATGCCTAATCCAAGTGAAAATTGCAAATTCAAAAAGTTTGAAGCCTTGTTGGAACACCCAGCATATATTGTCTGTGATTTCGAATCGAACCTCAAACCTATTGCATTCTGTAGCCCAGATCCAGAAGAATCATCAATTACACCGTACCAACAACATGAGCCTTCCAGCTTTTGTTGTGTGGTTATACGGGATGGTGTTGTTATTAAAGAATATTCATACAAGGGACTAAATGCCATCAAAGAATTTGCACATAGAATAGAAAATGTGTGCCGTGACATAGCATCTAATATTTTGTTGAAATCAAAACCCATGTTGCCTTTAACAGAGGAACAGATTGAAGATTTCAACAATGCAGAAAAATGCCCGGTATGTGATTCTGAATTTTCAGATACAAATATTAAGGTTCATCACCATTCTCATACAGATGGTAAATTCTTAATGGCCCTGTGTAATAGCTGTAATATTAAGATCAAGAGACCAAGATTTATCCCCATATTTTGCCATGGAGCATCCAATTATGATTTCCATCATCTGATTAGGTACGAGGGGTTTGAGAAGCAGAATTTAAATATTTTAGCTGAAAATGATGAGAAATATATATCTATTAGCAAGATAATTAAAGTTGATGGTGTTCCTATTCACATAAGATTTCTTGATTCTTACAGATTTTTACCTGCTAGCCTGGCTACACTGGCCACTCAATTATCTGATGATGACTTGAAAATCACACGTGCTTCGTTTCCAAATCAGGACCTGAAATTAATTAGGCGGAAGGGTGTATATCCATATGACTATGTTACAGATTTTTCTAAATTTGATGAGTGTTCTCTGCCACCACAAGAAGAGTTTTATAGCAAAATCAGAGGATCTGGAATTACTGATGAAGATTATCACCATGCTCAGTTGATGTGGAGCAATTTAAAATGCAAGACATTTGGTGATTATCACATGGCATATTTAAAACTTGATGTGACCCTCTCAGCTGATATAATACAGACATTCAGAAAATCTTCCATGAAAAATTATGGACTGGACCCAGTGTATTTTTTCAGTGCCCCGGGCCTAGCATGGGCCGCAATGTTTTTCAACACCAAAAAGCCATTGGATCTGATCCACGATCAAGATATGTATCTGTTTATGGAGAAATGTATAAGAGGAGGGATGGTGCAATGTTCCCAGAGATATGCCAGAGCAAATAACAAGCATATGCCTGATTATGATCCAGCACGGCCATCAAATTATATACTGTATGTAGATGCGAACAACCTCTATGGTCATGCCATGATGGATAAACTGTCATATGCAGAGCTTGAGTGGGTTGAAGATTTCAATATTGATGATCTTAAGGATTTTGATGACCGTGAATATGGACTCTTCTTAGAGGTTGATCTGACAATTCCAGATCATTTGCACAATAAATTTTCTGATCTGCCCCCAATTCCCGAGGTTCAGTGTTCACCTGGTTCTAAACAGAAGAAGCTCATGATGACCCTGGAGCCGAAACAGGGTTGTGTCTTATATTACAAAAACCTCCAGTTCCTGATGAAACATGGTGTTCAAGTGACCAAAGTTGGCAAAGTTTTGAGGTTCAGGCACTCAAGATGGTTGAAACCATACATTGATACAAATACAGAGCTTCGAACATCTGCAAAGAGCCAATTTGATAAGGGCTTGTTTAAATTGATGGTGAATTCAGTGTATGGCAAAACAATTGAAAATGTCAGAAAACATACCGATGTTAAAATAATTACTGACCCCAGCCGGAGCAAAAAATTGGTTGCAAAGCCCAACTTCAATTACAGAAGAATTTATGATGAGCACATGGCACTTTTCAACATGATGAAAACAAAGATCAAGTTTGATAAACCTATTTATGTAGGGGCTGTGATATTGGAATTGTCCAAATTACATATGTTAATATTGTATTATGAGGTGCTGAAACCTTTTTATGGTGATCGTGTAAAATTATTGTACATGGACACGGATAGTTTTATTCTTGATATTCAAACAGAAGATGTTTATCAAGATATTGCACAGTCTGAATTGTTTCAATACTTTGATACCAGTGAACATACAAGAATTCAACCCTACAACAAAAAGGTGCCTGGCAAGTTAAAAGATGAGACACTTGGTGATGTTATTGTGGAATTTGCTGGGTTAAGTGCCAAGATGTACAGTTTTAAAACATGTAGTGCTGTTGTCAAAAAGGCCAAGGGCATTGGCAGAGTAACTGTTGAAAAAGATCTCCAATTTGAAGATTATAAAAATTGCATCAAATCACAGAGTTCAATCAGAACATCAGAAAATAGAATTCAGAGTGAGAATCACTTGCTGACTTCAAATATTGTAACAAAAGTAGCCCTGGACCCACTTGATGATAAGAGATGCATTTTATCATGTTGCATACATACTTTACCTTGGGGGCATTGTGACCTGAGAAGTGATAAACAATGCCCAATTACAGAGCATGATTTGAAATAAATAAACATGCCTATGAACTTATTTGGGTTCAAAAAACAGGCTATTATGGACCTGCCGACACCACAACCCTCTTCTGATATAATATCTAAACTGAGTGGCTTGTTAATTATTCATCTGAACAGCATATTTACAGATAATGATGAAGAAACAGGCAAAACATTGTACATATTTAACAATAATTTAAATCATTACCAATTACCTGTAGGTGGGCAATTGCAATTTATTACAACCCCTGAGGGTAATGTCAAGATTTCAATAGGGAGAAATATTTATAGAATTAAGCACTCAAACATGATTTCTGGCACTGTATATACTGTTTCTGCTGGTGACTGCTTATATATTGAGGTCCCTGGATCATATGACAAGCTCATACCCTTTTTTATAGAATTAAGAATCAGATACTCTATAATAAATAACCATTAAAAGAAAATGCCTAATGATATATTTGGCCATACAAGACATGAAGATCACAGTGATGAGATTCTGATGCTTGATATCAGAGTCAAGAAATTAAGAAGTGATTTACAAGCTTTACAAACCACACTCAATGCCAGTCTTCAACTAGAAATTACAAATTTACAATCACAATGCATGGACCCTCTTCTTAAAATTGATTCCGAACTCAAATTGTTGCTTCAGAAATATACTGATCTGGCCACATTGGATAATTTTCAAAGTTTAGAAGAAGCTGTAGCAGCTCTTCAAGCCAAATTTAAGACCCAGGCTAACAACTCCGAGCAATTGAAACAGCAATTGGAAGAGCAAATAAATAATGTCCAGGCACAGCTCCAAACAATTGTCAAAAGCATAAAATCACAAGAAGATTTTGATCTAGTGATTTCCACTCTAAAGGAACAGATTCAGTCACTCCAAATACCTAACCTGGATCCTCTGCACAATGCCATAGCCGAGGTTAAAGAAAAAATTGAGACACTTGAAAATTTTATGAACAACTTGCCATCTTCTGATGCTTTGAATGCAATAACTCGGAGTGTTGCCAACATTAAGCTGCAACTTGAAACATATGAAGATTTTGGAAAAATTCAAAGTACCATAACCCATCTTGAAGGTACAATAGCAGCAGTGCAAAGTGATTTGGCAAGTGTACAAGAAACTCGCCTGCCCGGTATTGTAGATACTCTTGTCAGTGTCCAGCAACAGATCACAAAGCTTGAAAACCTCAACACTGAATCTGAACTGTCTCATTTTCATCACTTGATCGATGATATCCAAACAAAGCTTGAAATTTTACAACAATCCACACCCACTCAGGCAGATATAGCCCTGCTCCAAAATGCTATGCAAAATGTGGCTGATGCTTCTGAATTAAACAATGTGAAATTGGCACTTGAATCTTTGCAAAATACAGTATCAAATCTTCCCACATCACAGGAACTTAAAAATATTAAGAGAGCAGTGAATAGGATATTGAAATCAGAAGATATCAAGAATATCCAGACAGAGATCAAACAACTTACTCAGACAGTGGCCACTCTACCAACCAATCAACATATTAATGAACTGCATGCCCTGTTTGAGGATATCAGAAGACAGGTCCATGATCTTACTGCTCAAAATTCAAAATTGGCAGTTGTTGAAAATTTGCAACAAATTGTAGCTAATATCAAGCAACAGCTAGGAACCATGGAATCCAATCAAGCAAATGCTCTGTCTGTTTTTGCCACCCAGCTTCAAGAGATTGTGCAACAATACAAGAAACTTATTGTGGACATAAAAATTAAGCCAGGCCATGATGATGTTGTTAGGACCATCAATGAGCACCTTGAATCTGTAACAAGAAGATTGCTCACAGCAGAAAAGGAAATAACAGGCATAATCGAGAATCCAAAACATACAGTAATTCTTGAATTGTACAGCATCCCCAACAAAGAATATGATTCACCATTTACACCAGGTGGCAAAATATATATGCTGTCCCCTGCACAATTTTATTACCAGTTTTTTGTTGGGGGTACATTGAGACCAATCAAGATCAAATATTGGCTTCAACCACAGGCACACCACTACCCCACCTTATCAATAACAAATGCTGACAACAAACCGAAAATCACCAGTGTAGAGTTAGAGGATTTTACAGACCCCAATACATTAGAAACAGCCTATACTGAAGATGATGGCACTCTGGAATTTAAAATACAAATAGGGGACAAATTATATTTAGAAAATCCTGCAGTATCAGCTGCTGAACACCCCATAGTTGCAATATTCCTGTTTACATATTATGTCTAGACAAATTATAGTTGATGAATTACACAGACAGGCCCGACATAATTATAAGAGACTCCCAGTAGTCACAAAGGGCATAGATGATTTATGGCAGAGCGACTTGATTGAGATGGCAACTGGACAGTTGAAAAACTTAGACAAAATCAACAAGGGCTACAAGTATTTACTTACTGTAATAGACACATTTTCAAAATTTGCCTGGGCTGTGCCACTCAAATCCAAGACTGGAACATGTGTTACAGAAGCCATCAGGACAATCATCAATCAGAGTGGAAGATCACCGCGCTATTTGCAAACAGATAATGGCAAAGAATTTTATAATTCAGTGTTTCAACAATTTATTAAAAGCCAGGGAATAAAACATTACTCGAGTTACAGTGATCTCAAAGCCTCAATTGTAGAGAGATTCAACAGAACCTTAAAAAATCTTATGTATAAACAATTTACCCTCCAAGGTAATTATAAATGGCTTACAATCCTACCAGAACTTCTACATAAATATAACAACTCGGTCCATTCCACAATCAACATGAAACCCTCCGAAGTAACTTCATCTGATGAGCAAAAATTGATCAGGACTGTTTATTATCCTAGATACCAGCCAACAACAAGAAGGGCCAAATACAGGGTGGGTGATCAAGTAAGAATCAGCAAATATAAGCACTTATTCAAAAGAGGCTTTACAAGAAACTGGAGCACAGAATTATTTACAGTGGTTCAAGTTAAACCCGGGACCCTTAACACATATATAATAAAAGATCATCGAGGAGAAATTCTCAAAGGCAGATTCTATGAACAAGAGCTCAGCAAAACTAAACAGCCTGACACATATCTCATAGAGAAAATCATCCGCAGGAAAGGCAGCAAGATACTTGTCAAATGGCTAGGTCATCCGGAAAACAGCTGGATCGATGCAAACAAAATAATAATATGAGCACCTGGGATGTTATAAAAAGGCTGCCAGAACCTGAACAGCAGAATAAGATAAATGGAGTGCTGCTGCCTGATAATATTAGGTGTCTTATTGTTGGGCCATCTGCTTGTGGTAAAACTACATTAATGGTTGATAATTTTTTATTGGCCCCCAACTGGTTAGACTGGAAAAACAGGCACTTGTATGTTTTCTCTAAGAGCTTGGAACAATTAAAATATCAGCAGCTGATGAAGCTATATGATGGATTGGATATTGCCACTTTTGAACCAGATGTTAAGCCACTTGATGAATGTCTCGATAATTCTGTTGTTGTGTTTGATGACATTATACTGGATAATCAAAACAAGGTTAGAAATTTTTTTACACAGGGGCGGCACAAAAATATTGATTGTTTCTACCTGGCACAGACTTTTTCAAAAATACCGAAGCAACTGATCCGAGACAACAGCAATTTTATATGTGTGTTTCATCAAGATCATACCAACCTCAAACACATACATGATGAATATGTAGGTGGGGACTTGAGCTACAATGATTTTTCTAAATTTTGCAGCAGGTGCTGGAACCAGGACAGTTATGGGTTTGTCACAATTGATATGACAAGAACACCTAATACTGGCAAATACAGAAATAAAATCAACGATTTTCTAGACGTTGAAACGTATATAAATAACCATGAAACGACCAGTCATTGATGATCTTAAGTTAAGAGATTATCTTGTAAAAAGATTTAAGGGATGGAAATCAGAGAACCGAGGAATTTATGAAAAACACAAACAAACAGAACAGCCTGTAATTGATGCTATTAATAATTTAGGTAAGAATATCAAAACTGTTACAGAGCAAAATCAAGATTTGATCACAGAGCTTGTACCTGTAGCTGCAAGGAACATATTAGATTATCCATTCACCCCACTTTCCAGTATTCATACACCTAGTCCTATTGCTCCTAGAAGAATTGAAGCAACACAGGATCCTATTGAATTGGGTCTTCTTGCTCAAAAATATTTAAGCACACCTAAGGACAACAAAGATGAGGTGTTTGGCTTATATGCCGATACAGAGCTTGACGGCAGCATCATTCATAGAATTGGCAATTTCAGAGTAACTTTTATGGGGGATGATATAATTGTTTATTCAGAATCTCGACTTGGAGAAAAAGGTGCTTTTGTTAAGTACACCGGCACACCTGGGTTGTGGGAACTGATGACTAGGAAAAGGCCTGGCAGCTATACAGATCAAGATTATGAGGATTACAAAGAAATATTAATAAAATCAGATGCTCTATACCAGAACAATGATCCCACACAAAAAAGAGTCAAGTCTAGCAGTGGAGCAAAATACAATAATTTGATCAAGCCCATATGGTCACAGATCAAGACAGGTAGTGGAATCAAACATTACAACACCCTGCCTAAAGAATTTGTGTGGGTTGATGATGTCAGGAAACTTGTAGATAGGTTATTGGTGATAGCTGGGGAGGAAAATGCTGGCAACCACAATTTTTACAATGAAAAGGTTGGAATTATGGACATGATAAGCACAAAATTGTCCAATTTTATAGTGAATGACCCTAAGGGGATTGGATATCTCATAAAAATTATTAATACTCTACCACCTAAATTTTGGAATGTCTCTGAGGGTCGGGGCCTGGTTAATGACATTATAAACAAGCTGCCATTTGAACTACACATTCCAGGCTATCAGTATTGTGGTCCAGGTACAAAATTGGATCATAGATTAAACAGAGGTGATCCTGGTGTTAATCCTCTAGATGCTGCTTGTAGAGACCATGACATAGCATACAACACACATACTGATCTTGACAAGAGACATGTTGCAGACAGGAAATTAGAAGAGGCTGCATTTGGTAGATTTGTAAGCAAAGATGCTTCTTTAAGTGAGAGAATAGCAGCATTGGGAACCACCATAGCTATGAGCACCAAACAAAAACTGGGGTGGGGGCTGTGAATATGTATATAATAAACCTACGATGAAGGCCAAGGGTGTTATGTATCAAATACCTTATGCAGGTCTTAAATCTCTTAAAACTATTGACAGTCTTTTAACCAAAAAGCAGCGGAAGAAAAAAAGCTCTTGTCTTGCAAAGGGCCATGGTATGAAATTGTTGCTTAGTACCCCCCAATTAAAAAAATTACAGCAATCAAGAAAAAAATTGCATACAGGGGGTTTCATATTCACCATCCCTGCCATCTTAGCTGCTCTCGGGGCTGTGGGGAGCTTGGCTGGGGGATCAGCTGCCATAGCAAAAACAGTAATAGATGCCAAGAAAAATAGGGCAGAATTAGATGAACAGAGGCGCCATAACCTGGCCATGGAGAAAAAGGGCAAAGGTGTTAAGAGAGCCATGAATAAGTTTAAAAAAAACAAGAGCCGCTTACAAACCAAGATATTGAAGCTTTAATCAAGCCACTGGGCATCAAACATTTTAGGGGTGTGTACATGTCTGATTCTTTGCCAGAACAACCACTCAACAAAGAGTGTGGCATTGTTAATTTGGATGAGTACAAAAATCAGGGCACTCACTGGATTTGTTATCTTAAATATTTAAACGATGAGGCATTTGTGTTTGATTCATTTGGAGGTGTTCCACCTGAAAATTTAGTAAAATATTTAAAATCAGCTAATCTTTATTACAATAATGCCCGTGTTCAGAACTTCAAAGATGTTAATTGTGGACATTTGTGTTTATCTGTTCTTAGATATATGTCTCAAATAAATAAACCATCAATTGAAAATTTTCAAAAGGCCTTGTGGTATTTGAAACATCATGGGGGTATTCCATCTCACCAGCCAAAATTCAATATTGAAACTCAAATTGCATGATGACATAGTGTATCCCAAAACAATAGCTCTCAGAGCATTTTACGGCATGTACCTCATCCCCAATATTACGCACCACAACAACACAATTGCAGTAGGGGATCAAAAAATTGTCATCACTCCAGGGCAATATAATCTGTCCACTCTAAATGCTCACTTACCCAGAGGAGTGGTGTTAAGTCAAAATTCTGTCACTCACAGAGTAGAGATTGTATCTGCTACAGAAACAGTGCATCTGGGTACTATAGGAGAGCTGTTGGGATTTGAGAACAACACAAAACTTGAACCGGCCATCAAACACACTGCTATGAATATACCCAAATTCTTAGCCATAGAGACTCTGAATATTCACTGTAATGTGGCCGAGGGTATGATCACCAAATCAAATGGCATAGGCACTCACAAACAAACTGGCATCATTGCAACATTCAAACCTAATTCCGAATTCATGGAGCCGATCATCTACAATCCATCCCCAACATTATATTTTCCTGTGTGTCATAATAGAATAGATTACATTGAGTTGATGGTCACTAATGAAAAAGAAGAATTAGTTGATTTTGCTGGAGCCACAACAACTGCAATCATAGAGATTAACATTTAAATAAAAATACATACAATGGAAAATATTGAGAGTTATGAGCTACAATCATTCCCTCCAAACAGGAGGACATTTGCAAATTTAAATCAACCCAACACGGAAATCGAGGTTGATCTTGATGTAGGGGACGGCTTTATACACCCCCACAGAGCAGATCTATACATCAAGTTTGATGTTGTAAAGCTCGATGGAACAGATTATCCGGCAAATTCAAATATAAGATTGGTTGATAATTTTGTGCCGCATCTGTTCTCTGAAATTGAGATCAGAAAGCATGGTGTTGTTATAAACAGAGTAGATTATCCCGGCATTACCTCCACAGCTTTGGCCACTCTAAAATTATCCAAAACCGAAGCTTCATACTACCAAATAGGCGGATTTGAGGCTAGTGATAAGATATTATCCAAGAACCATACAGTGCTGTTCCCCATGCGCCTGTTGCCAGGATTCTTCTCGGATTACAAAGAAATTATGTGGAAGGGTGGTTTAAGAATTACATTTAGAAGAGCTGCAAATGATAATAATGCTTTGATGAGGTACAGCACATTAAACCCTACAGGGGAAGCTATGCCTAATACCCTACCTGATGAGGGCAAGTGCATTATTCAGACTATGGAGCTAAGAATTCCAGTTGTTGAATATGAAGCCAGTTACGCTCTTAAATACAAAGCAGATATAGTAAAAAATCCCCAGATTCCTCTGCAATTTTACACATATCAAGCTGTACAGAAGCCTGCCACTGGTACCTATTATGAATTTGATGCGACAAATTCATTCTCCAGCATACAATATGACATGCCTGATTTTGTGGTGGTACTGTTTCAGACTGGAAGACACAACAATCAGGAAAAAAATTCGAGTAGATTTGATAATTGCAACATCAAGAACATTTATCTTAAAAATGGCAGAAATGAGGTCTTTCCCAGAGAAAATTACAATTTAGACATGTCCAAGGATGATTTTCTCAAATTATATGAGGCATTTTCTTCCTTCAAGCGTGTCACTACTGGCAGTACTGATATGTATTACACACCAGATGAATTCAAAGCACGGAGACCCATGTTTGTAATCAACACTTCAAAAAGAAAACAGGTTGTGGTGAATGACAGGACAAATATTAAAATTATCTGTGAATTCCATGAGGCTTTACCTGAAGACACCATATGTAGTGTTATTCTCATAGGTGAAAAATCATATGTTTATGATGTAAGAAATGAGAGAGTCACGGAGCAATTCTAGAAGATTTACATTGTTTTAATATTAGATAAACAAATTGAACTTAAACCAGAAATAAATATGTATGGGTATGTATATGTGTGGGTGTATGTGTATGTGTGGGTGGGTGGCCTAGTTTTAAGTATGGCCAAAAAAGAGGGATATTTTTAACAAATTTATGGACAACAATCTCACAGAAGTGCCTTTTGTAAGTATAGCCAAATCAATCTGAGGGGGTCATACTTTCCGAGGAAATTCCCGAGGGCATTTTCACAAAAATCTTGAATTAGACAAGATTCCACACTTGAGCAAAAAGCTCATGTAGGCATGTTAAGCTTGTTTTAGGTATAGCAAATCTGCTTGAGGGGGGGTTCATACTTTCCGGCGCTGGTTGCACCACAAATACAACTACTGACCTCGATACACACACACACTTTTCCTCCCCTCAATGGTAAGATTTCTTTCTTGCAGAGAAGCCTTTAAGCCCCGCGACAGGTTAAGTTTGCAGCAACATTTCACACATGTAGACCCAAAAGTGCGCGCAGAATACAGTTCCGCTGCCATAGTCCCGATTTTCTCGCTGCCTGTGACATGAACAGCTCGACGGTTGAGGCAAGATTGGCACGGGAGCTTCTGAATGCCGTTCTCGCATGGATTAATACATAAAACTTGGTGCAAACTTAACCTGTCGCGAGGCTTAGGTAGGGATTCAAGGCCACGACGAAAAAGTGTTTACATGCAATGACGGGACCAAAACAAGGGTCTAGTTTGATATGAAAGCTGTGTTCCTCCTTATTTCGTACGTCATTGATAACAGGAACACGCCTCGTCTGCTACCCCTAGTTTCGTAGAGCAGACGCTTGTTTGCCACCGTTTGGTTCCGTGACCTTCGCTCGTAGCAAGAGTGAATGACTCACCAGATACCTGTTGTCTGTAAGCTTATGCAAGAATAGATATTTCGTTAGCGTTTGGATGTATTGTTTCATCTGCAGTTATATCAGTTAACGTTCGAATTGTTTCCTAATGGTTAAGTTATTTATAAATTAGTTCTCGAGAGTGAGCTTTCTATCTATTTGTATGGGGGGGGGTATACAGCCTGCATGTATTATTTTTTTTCCTGAAACAAGAAAAAATTCCAAGACAAAAAAAGAGTCGTAGAAGAGTAGTTAACAAAAAAGAAAGAAGAAAACGAAAATGTAAATGTTTATATAAATTATTGTATAGATCGAGTAAATAAGATTTTCTCACGGGGCCTCCTCGATGGCGTAATGATAACGTCGTCACCTTATAATCAAGGGATCCCAGGTTCGATACACGGTGGATGCACGTAGTAGTTCGTATGTCATTTTAAACTGAAGGTCCAGTCCAGATTAGCTTATCTGTGCAGAAAAAGTAAAAAAAAAGAAATTGTCACAGTGTAAGAAAATTTCATGTTCAACCACATACAAAAGGAATAATTTATTCCATGTTGGAGTTCACATTTATAGCATCTAACCAACACAATTATGGATCGCAACGTATTTTCTCAGATCCATTTTAATTATACGTGCATGATAAAATAACAGAAGTTGAGGAAAGAGAAAGCCAAGCAAAACACTGATGCCTTCTCCAGAATTTCAAATCTCGTTACTTAAGGTTCTGGGTTGAAGTCCCGGGCACGCATGACTCTCTTGTTCTTGCCCTTTTATCTGCTTTAATGTATTTAATCATAAATCGTCGTTATGGTTTACCTCCAGGGGAGGAATAATGACAATAATTGCCAATACAAAGCCAATAACGAACAGAACAACAACTCAATTAGGGAGATGTCAAGAAAGAAACAAGACTTTACAATGTCTCCGTCTCTCGGTTTCTCGAATTGAAAATTGCTCTCCCGTTCTCGGTCTCGGCTAGTTACATATAGAAATCGAAAAAGTATACATATATTTCATATATCCCGGTTTTATAGGAGATTTCGTGAGATATGAAATAAGTACTCTTCGATCATGTTTATTTTTATTAGTTTTGTTACGTAACATCACTTTTCTTCCCAGCCGTGGAGGACTGACCATTACATGAAATTAATGACGAAATACTCAAACACCTGTGAAAATGACGGTACTCAAATCCGGGAACTTTGGTGACGAGATCGAAGGTTGACCACTTAATGAGCTTGCCCACCGAGTCTGCTTAATGTTGCTTGTGTCAGGTAATTCGAAATAACTGTCAATATCCCACATTCATTATCATTTGTTTCATAATTTATCTTATTGATGTTATTAACCCCAAGTCGAAGAAATAGTTGAAAGGCAATAATGCAAGATTGAATGTCTATGATGTTACTTCGTGCCGAATAATATGACGTGATATTATGATATGAATATATTAATCATATAATATGCCTAGTCATTCGATTGATTGATCCCAATTGCGCACACAAAATATGGTATAATGTCCACTTCTAACCAACCTCCGTGGCGGAGTGGTTAGCACAGCGCGCTACGACAGCATGGGCCCCTGGTTCGAATCTCGGCTTGGCCATGGGTGTTCTTGGTGAGTGTCCGTTAATCAATGTTATCATATCATCACTCATTACTCATCTTCATCGTCGCTATTTGCCAAAAGTGAAAGAATAGCGACACTAAATAACAAAAATCTAATCAAATGGAACATCTTCACCGATTTAATTCTATACCGTACCAAATTCCCAGTTTATTACTGCTTCTTGCTTCATTTTACAGCATCTCAATTGTTTTCCGGTTCGAAAACAAATGGAATGTTGTTTTGTGCAGTTGATTGTGCATTGTTTCGTTGTTTGGATTGTTTAATTAACGTCGCATTAATTAGTTTTAGACCAATCGTGACAGAGGGAATCGAGAGCACAAAGGAAGGGGAAAAGACAAGTTAGAGACCACGGCTCTCTTTAAAGGTAGGATTCCTTGAACACGACTGAAGTGACTGCAGAATATTATGGATAAAATTTGTTTCGCTTTTTCCTTTTATTTCTGTTTCAGTTATTTTACTTCGCTTTTCTTCTCCCACTGACGTTAATCGTGTCGGTGAGGAAGAATTATAAACTCGTGAAATGGACGATGGGACAAAATAATATATATGCCTCTCCCACGGTTCGAAACTGTAGCCACAAAATATTGTCTTATTTTTAAAATTTACGTCAAATATGGTTTCACTCGTCTCTTTCTCAAGGCGTTCCATTGCCTCTCCGATGGCGTAGTGGTAACGTCTTCGACATGTAATCAAAGGCTTCCGAATTCAATACCAGATAGAGGAACATTTGGTTCGGATCCCACTTTAATCTGTAGGTCCAGTGCATAAACTGGACTTAAACCATTAGCGTGTGGCATGTGGCCTGTGATGAGAACCATCATTTCAGTGAACCTTCTTGACAATGACTAGTATCACTCGAAAAATATTTTCTTACGAGTAGATCTTGTTAAGAAACCAGTTGCTGAAATGTTCTTCTTGAGGCCACGTAGCACCCAGCTGTTGTTTGTTGTTGCTGGGGCATGAGTCATGTGACTCATGCTATCAATGCTCAATCCTTCCCGAGAACTCAGATCCACCAGACAAACTTAAGCGAATAATTTGTTATTTGGGTTGCATAAACAACAGGCTTTAAGACGTTACGAAATTCTAGGTACCGTGGCCCAGGTAATTCTTTCTCCGACTGTACACTTTTGCACCGCTCCGTGGTGTAGTTTGCAGTGCTCCGGCGCGCGGACGTTGCACCATCCTTCCTTCCGTAGAAAACTTTGGAAAGTAGTGGGCCTCTTCACTTACAATTTCAAAGCTACCACTGTCTGTTTCGCCACCCTCGCTTTGAGCACCAGAACCGTGTTGCGGGACTTTGAAACAGACATTGGATGGGCCAGGCTGTGGAGAAGGTGATCTCGCATCCGACCGTCGTTGGTTGGATTGACCTTCGTACACTTCCATCGCTTCGATTAAAACATCGTCTTCATCGGACAGAATGGGAGATGGTGGCACAACCGCTTGTCTTAACCACTCTAACATTTCATCGTCAGAGGGTATTTCATAGATTGGTGACCTGGGTTCAAATCCTGATGCATCTGGTGTTCGATTTTCCACAGCACCAGCAGCAGAGCGAGGGGGCGGTAAATTTGGAAAGTCGCGATCCAAGTTAAATAACTCTGCTGCTGCCATGTTGTTACCACTTTCATTCCTTTCATCATTATTTTCACTATCATTCTGTCCGATGTTCCTAAATTTCTCTATATCCTCATCGCGACGGCGGTCGCTAGTTTCATCCCGTTCAATATTTAGTTCCATATATTTCCAGAACGCTTCAAAATGATATTTCTCATCACGAAACATTCCAGCCATATACAAATCTAAAATAAACAAGGACGAACAACAATGATCTAAAACTTCACGTGGTCTTGAATGGAATTTCCGGGCAATACATTTCATACTCACCGCTTCCTGGGAGACCCCCACACGCTCCTCGTCGCGCACGGCCCTGGATAGCAGAAACAAAGCTTCCAAAAGTTGTCTCTCGCTTGCCTGCTCGGGGTTCGCAATCACCATATTTGCGTTGGTGGCCATTTCACTGAAAAATAAAATCTGGATAAGTCTCAAAAGTATTATTTTTTAATTTTATAAATTTACTACATATAATACAATTTCTATCAATTATTTCTTTTCCACTGTACTTTGCATTTAGTCATCTAGCTCAAAAAGAAATATTCATCCACGCAATATTAAATCCGTGCCCGATGCGTGTGTGGCGATTTGGTTTCAATTTGCTTGCAAATTGAAACCACAGCGCCACACACGCTTAGAAAAACTCACGAACATTTCCGCAGAGGGGCGCCTCTTCGAAATTTCCATGAAGGTACATACATTTACATGGTTGTCACAATATTATATTCCGATGCACACAACTTTATGCCAGAAGACCAGATTTCCAAATATTCTACCGCTTGGTGATGTGGTTAGCACAGCGCCAGAGATCATGGGTTCGATTCCCGGTGTTTGCATCGGTGTTTTTTTTAGTGTTCTTTCATCAATTGTATCAAATCATCAATTATCCTTACCGTCGCGGTTACCCAAAGGTAGAGAAAAGCGACATTAAATTACAAATTTTATTTTAAGAATGTTTGCGCGCCAAAGGGGGGTCTTGTTCGAATCTCGACTTATTTGTAAGTATCCCTTCATCACATCATCACTCATCGTCGCGTTTAACCAAAAGTTGTAGAAAGAATAACATAAAATAAAAAATCTTAGTGCACATCAAATCAAAATCAAAAAAGAGCCTCCCCGTTGGCGCAGTGGTAGAGTTGTTGCCTTGTAATCAAAAGGTGCCCGGTTCGATACCTGTTGGAGGCACATAGTGGTTCTGATCCCACTTTAAAGTGTAGGTGCAAATTGAAACCACAGCGCCACACACGCTTACAAAAACTCACGAAAATTTCCGCAAGGGGGGCGCCCTCTTCGAAATTTCCGTGAAGGTACATACATTTACATGGTTGACACAATATTATATTCCGATGCACACTACTTTATGCCAGAAGACCAGATTTCCAAATATTCTACCGCTTGGTGATGTGGTTAGCACAGCGCCAGAGATCATGGGTTCGATTCCCGGTGTTTGCATCGGTGTTTTTTTTTAGTGTTCTTTCATCAATTGTATCAAATCATCAATTATCCTTACCGTCGCGAGTAGTGTATATTGAGCGTTTCAAAGTAGCACTTTGTAGGTATCCTCTTTTTTTATCAATTGAATATCACTTTTTGACATATTTTGACAATTTTTTGTCAACGTTTTAGCGTTCAGCGATGTTTTAGTACAAATTTTCACTGCATTATTTTTTTCCCACCTCGCACTTGGTAGGTATATCACGATCTTACGTGATATAACTTAACCTATCCATTTTATTCGTGCTAAACTACACGAGAGCCTCTTTTAGTACAAATTTTCACTGCATTATTTTTTTCCCACCTCGCACTTGGTAGGTATATCACGATCTTACGTGATATAACTTAACCTATCCATTTTATTCGTGCTAAACTACACGAGAGCCTCTACTGACCTACTTAGGTAGTAGGTCGAATGCTTCGTTCTGGCTGCACCCTTTGACCTACTTTTTATTTTACGACGTTTTACGCACTAAACTAACCTACAATGAGAGAAAAATGGACAGAAAAAGCTCTGGCATCACTTTTTAAGCTATTTTTTACCTCCTGCAAATTTTGCTCTTATGCTAACTCGCCCTTTGACCTACTTTTGAAATGACTTACGACATTTTCCTATAAGGAGGCTGTCTCCTCTTACTGTAAGGTCCCTTAGTGTAATCTACCACGACCTGCTAATATAGGCTTCTGCTCTCAGCGTAATCCGTTTTACGGACTAAACTAACCTACAATGAGAGAAAAATGGACAGAAGAAAAGCTCTGGCATCAATTTTTAAGCTATTTTTTACCTCCTGCAAAATTTTGCTCTTATGCTAACTCGTTCTTTGACCTACATTTTTGAAATGACTTAAGATATTTTCCTATAAGGCTGCTGTCTCCTCTTACTGTAAGGTTCCTCAGTGTAATCTACCACGACCTTTGCTCTCAGCGTAATCTGCCCACGATGTGTTTTTTTTTTTTTAAACTCATGTGTGATCTTCTACAATGTGTGTGCCCCCCCCCCCCTGCTACGACCTAAACGGGACACCTCTCTCTCTCCTACGATGTTTTTGGGCTCTCCTGCTACGATGTTTTTTCTCCTCATGATGCAAAAAAAAAAATGATATTGTAGCGACTGTGCCGCGTGTGAAGGGCACACATGTTCAGTGAACAAAATATAGGATAGAGCTTGGAAGAGAGTACAAGCAAGCGCGCCGCCCCCTCAATTTGTTTAAGAAATTCGATTTGATCCTAAAAACTCTGCAAAACCTATTGGAGTGCTTTTGGCGTGTGTTTTAGATTAAAAAAAATTGTAATTGGGATTGTAGAAAAAGCCATTCTTGCTCGACGAAGGCAATATATTTTAAAACTGCTCTGTGACCCTCTCGTTCTTCACGTCGTGGACGAAGGACTTCTCTGCGACCAGGATGACGCTGCACAGAGTATCGGCAGGCAGCGCGTCGTGGAACTCGCAGACGATCTTGATGTTGGTTCGATCGTTGACCACCACCTGCTTCCGTTTCGCCGTGGGCCACACGATGCTCGTGACGATCTGTTCCACCGAGTCGGTGGTGCGATATCCAGTGTTGAAGTATTCGCCCCATGCTTTCTTCAAGATTGTTAGTAAAAATTTCTCTCTCGCACGTCTATGGCGGTCCTCAACCCTTTGAATTGCACCTCGTTGTTGTCGGCCAGCTGCACAACGTATTTTTTATTGGTTAACGCGAAAAAAATTTTCAGCACGAATTCGACCTTCACCCGCAAGTTCGGGAACCAACCGCTCGTGCAGGTAATCGATCAGGTTAGCCTGATGTTGCTTCTCCATGAGAATGAAAAGCGAATCCGTATCCATGTACATCATGCGCGGACGTGGGTTCGAGGGGAAATTTTCGACCACGTCACGCGATTTCAACAAGATGGTCCGAGATAGAAAGGTGACCAGAGAAGCACAAGCGGGGTTCTTCGAAACGAACGAACCCCAGGTTTTCCCGTACGGCCTTCGAACGTAAAATTGATTGACGTGAGGGCGAATCTCTTCCGGAATGTCTTTCAATTCGTACATCTGACCATACATGCTATTCATCATCAATTTAGCCGTGTTCTGTTTGGCGTCCATTTCGAGCAGTTTGCCCGGCGGTAAAGTCTTATCGTTTTTAAACTCTTTGATTTTTTTACGCAAGGCCATAATCTTGCGTATGGATGTGGCGTTGAGTGTGTCCCGTGAGAAATACACGTGAAGATCAGCTTCCGTGCAGCCGGTGTGGGATTCGTAACGCCGCGATAAACATCAACTTCCGTGTCAGGCGGAACGGACGTTTGTCGGTGTGGAATTCGCGCCACTCCCAAAGTTCACGTTGAAGGGGGAGAGTCCAGCTGCGACCATGACGCATAAACCCCGAGAAAATTCTATATAAAATAACATACCTGGAAATTATATTCACAGTAGATTTGAATTTTGATTTTTTTTGTATTCCCCCCAGAAATTCTATATAAAATAACATACCTGAAAATTGTATTCACAGTATAGATTGAATTCTTGAGTTTTTTTTGTATTCGCACCCAAGAAAATTCTATATAAAATAACATACCTGAAATCCTATTCACAGTATAGATTGAATTCTTGAGTTTTTTGTATTCACCCCCAAGAAATTCTATATAAAATAACATACCTGAAAAAAATTGTATCGCTATTACATACTAGACACTTTTTTGATTTCTGTGATTTTGGAGAAAGCATAATGGCATCCACCACCAGTTTCAATCGTAAAAATGATAAAACTGAATGTGTTACTTGTGGGAAGCTAATCTCAAGGAACAATTTATCCGTACACAGGGCAAGATGTAGCGAAACAGGTTCGAGAATTAATCGTTCGTTACCTTCTAAGCCTTGTGCTCGATGCGGAAAGATGATCAGCATTACACATTTAAGTAAACACCTTAAAATTTGCAAACCATCGACCGAACGAGGAACATTGAAAAGAAAAATCGATAATTCAGAAACGGAAGCTTCCACTTCCAAACAAGTTAAATTATCTAATGAACGCAAACCAATTAGATCTGCATTCAACCATCATATTCAGGATTTCTCTTTTACTTCGGAACCAGGCCGGGACATTCTTAGTTTCTTGCGTGAAACGAAAACATCCGTGATAAATATTCTAAAAAATAAATTGGAAAATAATTCCATAAAAGTATACGTTGATCTATTTTCCGAATACGAAAAAGTCGATGGTACAACAAGAGTCTTTTATCATCGAACAAAAAACCAGGCTCTTCATTTGGCGGACGTCGATAATTTGGACGAATTTTATTCCGATCTTTCAAATGAGCTGGTTAAGAAACACGACGATTTCGAGGCTAAAGGGTCGGGATGGTCTCTGTGTGGAAGTCCTCACACGTTAACCGTTTACGTGAACCGATTCTCGCCTCTTCGCGCATCCAGCTACGTTCCTCTTCCACCGAACATTCAACACAAGAGGGCTGTGTTAAATATACAGAACAGCGATAAAAAATGTTTCCTTTGGTGTATATTGGCTGCACTGCATCCTGTTCATTGGTCAAATAATCCAGAACAGGTTTCTCATTACAAACAATACGAGACCGAGTTTGAAAGTGTAATGTCTGGCATCGAATACCCGGTGACATTGTCGGATATAACAAAGTTCGAAAATCGTGCCGGAAAACGCATCGCTATTAATGTATATTCCTTCACGTCAGATAAATATCTCGTGCATCCCGTCAGGATAAGCGATATCGACGATGACGATGCTCCTGTGATTAATCTTCTTCTAATTTCAAACGAGGATGTTCATCACTACACGCTAATTCGTTCACTATCACGTTTGGTCAAAAGTCAAACAACCAAGTATCCACATTGTATCGAAGTTTGCCCGAGATGCCTAACCACGTTCGACGATCGAAAACAATCCAATTATCGAAATTACACCGGACGTCAGATTGCTATCGATAAACTTGCCGAACATAAAATTTATTGCGGTGACAACAGACCAACTTGCATGTTGATGCCGAAATCAAAAGAGGTCGAAGAATTTAGGATGCATAAGGCATTGTTGGAGCATCCTGCAATCATCATTGCTGATTTTGAGTCTTTTCTCAAACCGTTGTCGTACTGCGAACCAGACCCCGAACTTTCTTCCACAACACCGTATCAGTTGCACGAAGCCTCGAGTTTCGGATACGTTGTCGTGCGACAGGATAGGATAGATGAACCATCTGTTTACCGAGGACCAGACGTAATCAAACATTTTTTTGAAAAGATGGTTGAAGAGGTTGAGACCATTGGCAGCCTCTTACGCGAATCGAAACCAATGCTTCCATTATCCAGCGATGAACTTCAATCTCACAATAACATTGAAACGTGTCCGGTGTGCGATCAACGTTTCACCGACGAGAACCGGAAAGTATTTCACCATAATCACTTCACCGGAAACTACATCGGTGGAATCTGTAACACGTGTAATCTAAAGATCCAAAAACCTACCTTTGTCCCCATATACCTTCATAATGGCAGCGGTTACGACTTCCATCTCTTAATACGGAATCTTGGATATGATAGACAAAAAATAAATATTCTAGCAGAGAATGAAGAAAGGTACATCAGTGTCAGCACGCGAGTATTGATTCCGGGAACAAACGAAACTGTGGAGATGAGATTTTTAGATTCTTACAGATTTTTATCTGCGAGCTTGGACGCTCTTGCAAGCAAACTTTCGACTGAACAATTTAGAATAACGAGAGCTAATTTTCCCACCGTAGACATAGAAATGATTAGACGTAAAGGGATTTATCCTTACGAATATGTTAGTGATAATTCTAAATTTAACGACGACACTCTTCCACCTCAAAAAGAATTTTACAGTCGACTCAGAGAGAAAGGAATCACGGACGATGAATACGAACACGCGCAACGGATGTGGGACAAATTAGGATGTAGGACACTCGGCGATTATCACGATGCCTACTTGAAACTGGACGTGACAATACTCGCGGATGTTTTTCAAGCATTCAGGAAAACGTCGGCGAATATTTACAAATTAGATCCTGCATATTTTTACGGTCTCTCGGGCTTAGCGTGGTCTGCCATGTTATTACAGACAAAGGTCAAGCTGGAACTGATACCGGACGTGGACATGTTATATTTTATCGAGAGGGGGATACGAGGTGGAATGGTGCAATGCGTACAGAGACATGCAAAAGCAAATAACGTTCACATGACAGAAGAATACGATCCTAATGAACAATAAAAATACATATTTTATGTGGATGCAAATAATTTATACGGACATGCTATGATACAAAAACTTCCTTACGGCGGATTCGAATGGGTGGATACCACTTCCATTAACATTAATAATTTCAACGACTGTGAATTTGGCTTGTTTATAGAGGTGGACCTCGAATTCCCCGACCATCTACACGATTACTTCAAAGATCTACCTCCTGCACCCGAACTAAAATGTTCGCCTGATTCAAATCAACGTAAGCTTCTGTTAACATTGGATAGGAAAGAGAGATACGTTCTCCATTACAAAAATCTTCAATTCTTAATTGAGAAGGGAGTTCAAGTAATAAATGTGAGAAGAATAATGAAATTCAAACATTCCGAGTGGTTAAAACCTTACATTGAAAAAAATACGTATCATAGAACACGCGCCACGTCAGATTTAGATAAAGATTTTTTTAAACTCATGAATAATGCTGTTTACGGAAAAACAATGGAGAATGTCAGGAAGCACGTGGACGTGAGATTAGTTCCCGATTCAAATAAATGTAGAAAATTGATAGCATCGCCGACATTCAAATCACGAAATATATATGATGAAAACCTGGCCCTGTTTGTGATGGATAAAAAAATAATCAAGTTCAACAAACCAATCTACGTGGGGGCGACGGTTTTGGATTTATCTAAACTGCATATGTTTGAATTTCATTATAATGTCATGAAACCCTTCTATAACGAAAATATAACACTTTTGTACACGGACACGAATAGTTTTATTTATTCCGTACAGACATCTGACCTCTACAACAATTTGAAACAACCGAAAATGATTGATTATTTCGATACATCTTCCTTCCCTCAACCAAACAGATTTGATCTCCCTTCTCGCAATAAAAAAGTGCTTGGTAAAATGAAGGATGCATGCAACGGAGAAATCATTCTGGAGTTCGCCGGCTTACGTTCCAAAATGTATGTGGTGAAAACAGAAACCAGCATCACCAAAAAAGCCAAAGGTGTTGGTAAAAATACCGTGAAAAACAAGCTTGTGTTCGAGGATTACATCAATTGCCTCTATTCACAGTCGAGGATTCTACGTTTGGAGACAAGGATACAAAGCGTTGACCACGTGCTTACCACAAACAAAGTTAAGAAAATTGCGCTGGATCCGCATGATGATAAAAGATGTATTTTGTCTTGTGGAATCCACACGTTGCCTTGGGGGCACTATCGTTTAGAAATTAGTAAAAATTGTAGGCAATGCAAATGAAAAAAAATAAACTTAAATAACTATAACTAAAATAAAAAAATAAACTTTAACTGTCTCACATACACAATAAATAAATAGCAAGGACAATGAATCTCTTTGGTTTCCGAAAGCAAACAATGGAGACCGTACACCGCACGACAGATCATGAATTTCTACCTTCCGTGTTAACTAAACTCAACGGTCTGTTGATCATTCACGTTAACAGCATTTGGACGAAATTGGACGAGGACGTGGGCAAGATTTTTTACGTCTTCAATAACAATTTACATTTCTACGAAATTCCGGTCGACGGGAAACTTCGGATCACCGTGAATCCCGAGAACGTAGGCGAAATCAAAATATCTACCGGCAAGAACATTTTTCGAATGAAGCACGACAAGATGCTTTCTAACATAACGTACGATGTTTCAGCAGGAGATTGTCTATACGTGGAACTCCTAGGAGATTACGACAAACTCGTTCCTCTCTTCGTAGAATTACGAATCGTCTATCCTATTATAAATAACCGTTAACCAAAAATGCCTAACGACATTTTCGGCAACACCAAGCGTGTGGACCATGCAGAAGAGATTCTCATGCTGGACGTTCGTGTTAAGAAGTTGAGGAGCGATTTGATCGCTTTGCAGGAGACCTTAAACAAAAGTTTAGAGTCGGAGATCGCTACGCTCCAAACGCAATGTCTCGACCCCATTCTGAAAATCGATTCCGAACTGAAGACGCTGATAAAAAATTACGTCGACGTACCTTCTTACGACAACGTTCAAAATATACAGTTGAGCGTGGATTCGCTTCAAAATGATTTGGCCAAATTACAGCAATTTCAATCGAAAAATGAAGATCTGGAAAAATTGAAACTCGAAATCGAAGAACGAACTTCCGCAATCGAAAAGAATTTCTCTGAACTTCAAACCGTCGTGAACGATATTGATGCGGAACGCTTGCACGTCGTCGTTTCCAAATTACAAGAAGATTTCACCGGCACGTTGGAAGAAATTAAATCCAAGTTACAGACTTTGGAAGATACCATGACGAACCTACCATCGTCAGACGAACTGCAGGTCATCGGTAAAAGCGTCGCGAACATAAAAATTCAATTGGAGGCGTATCAAGATTTCGAACACATTCAAACCACCATCGCTACGCTTCAGGCGTCTCTGGAGTTGATCAACGAAGAAATTAAAAATATTCACGCTGAGGCAAGCACGTTGACGAGCATTCAAGACACGTTAAGCACGGTTCAGCAGAAGATCGAATATTTAGAAAATTTGAACGTCGAATCCAACCTTGCTCATTTTCATCACGTACTGGACAACATACAGGGTGACTTGGAATCGTTACGGACGAGCGTGCCTTCGAGCGAAGATTTGGAAAAATTGAAAACGGCGGTGACGGCACTATCCGATTCGAGCGACGTCAAAAGTTCATTGAGCGATCTCGAAAGTAGGGTGGCCAATCTCCCCACCTCCAAAGAATTACACGCTTTGAAAAGGAACATATCTCGAATGCTGAAACGACTGGAAACGGAAACGGCGAACGTGGAACAGATTCGACACGAAATCAGTTCGCTGGTGTCGACGCTGCCCACTTCGCAGAGCGTCGCCGACCTTCACACGCAGTTTACAGAGATGCGAAGCATCGTGAACGATCTTACCGAGAAGAGCTCGAAATTGAATCAAGTCGAGAACCTTCAGAACATTGTCGTCAACATCAGAGATCAAGTTGGAGTGCTGGAATCCACGCAGGAATCGACGCTGGCCTCTTTCGGTGCCAAGTTGCAAGAACTCAACGAAAACTACAAGCAGTTGAACGTGGAAGTGAAAATCAAACCGTCATTTTCTGCCGTAACGGATACCATAGTCGAGCATTTGCTGCCCATCGAAAATAAACTCGGACACGTTCACAGTAATCTGCTCGGCGTCGACACTAAATTCGCCAAATTGTTCACCTTGCAAGCCATCGAAATCAACAGCGTACCCAATCAACAGAGAATCTCCACGTTCGTCGAAGGTAACAAACTGTACATGTTGCATCCTTATCATCCGTACTACAAGTTTCTCCTCGATGGCACGATTCAGGTAAACGAATTTTCGTCCTGGTCTCACGGCAGAAAAGCTAGCGTTCCCACCATGACCTTGATATCGAATCGTGGTGTCCAGAAAGCAGGAAACATTCCTCTGGCACGTTGGAACGAAACGCGCAACATATATGAAATACACGAAGACGAAGATCTTACCGTTTTCGACGTGAGTGCCGGCGATAAGCTGATCATTCAAAACACGAGCGAGATGCCACCCTCTTTGAATCCCATCACGCTCGTGCTTCTCTTCAAACGTAATCTCTAAAAAAAAAAAATGTCTAGGCAAGCCATCGTCCAAGAATTGCATAAACCTGCACGCCGCAACTACGAACGTTTGGCTGTGGTAACCAAGGGCATCGATGACCTCTGGGAAAGTGACCTCGTGGAGATGAGTAGCGGCAAGTTAAAAAACGTACATAAATTGAACAAGGGCAACAAGTACCTCCTCACCGTCATAGACACATTTTCGAAATTCGCATGGGCTCTACCTTTGAAGGCGAAAACGGGAACATGCGTCACGGAAGCATTCAAATTAATTTTTCGCGAAAGCGGCGGCAGACGACCTCGATTTCTGCACACGGACAACGGTAAAGAATTTTACAACGCCGTATTCCAAAAGTTTATTCAGAAACATGACATTCGACATTATTCGACCTTCAGTCACGTCAAAGCCAGCATCGTGGAAAGATTTAATCGAACCTTGAAAACACACACGTGGAAACGATTCACGCTTCGGGGAAATTACAAATGGGTCGACATCCTGCCGGAACTCGTCGACACCTATAATGATACGGTACACAGAACGATAGGCATGAAGCCAGCTGACGTTACGAAATCTGACGAGCGGCGTTTAATTTCTAGCGTTTACTGTCCAAAGTACACACCCACGACAAAAAAGCTAAATACAAAATTGGAGACCAGGTGAGGATCAGCAAATTCAAACGCACCTTCGAGAAGGGATTCACAAAAAATTGGAGCACGGAACTTTTTACGGTGGTTCGAGTTTTACCCGGAAACCGACACACGTATATAATAAAAGATAGTAGCGGCGAGATTTTGAAAGGAAGATTTTACGAAGAGGAACTCTCTAAAACGAAACACCCCGACACGTACCTCATCGAGAAAGTATTGCGTAGGAAAGGTGACAAACTGTTTGTCAAATGGCTGGGACTTCCGGAAAAGAGTTGGATCGACGCGAACGAAGTGATCTTGTGAGTACGTGGAACGTGGTGAAGCGTCTACCTGATTCGGAAAGTCAAACGAAAAAAAAGAACGGCGAGATGCTTCCCGACAGCATCCGCTGTCTCATCGTAGGTCCTTCAGGGTGTGGGAAAACGACACTGCTCGTGGACAATTTTCTCCTCGCACCGAATTGGTTAGATTGGAAGAACAGGCACCTGTACGTGTTCTCGAAAAGTTTGGAGCAAACCAAATACCAGCAACTGATGAAACTGTACGATGGTCTGGACATTGCAACGTTCGCTTCGGAAATAAAACCTCTCGACGATTGTCGTGAAAATTCAGTCGTTGTGTTCGACGACGTCATCCTGGAAAATCAAAATGAAATTCGCAACTTTTTCACGCAAGGTCGTCACAAAGGAATGGATTGCTTTTACCTAGCTCAAACGATTTCCAAAATTCCAAAACAGTTACTACGCGACAACGCTAATTTCATATGTTTGTTTCGTCAAGATCACACCAACCTCAAGCACGCGTACGATGACTACGTAGGCGGAGACATGAACTACAATCAATTTTCTAAATTCTGCTCTTCTTGCTGGAACAGTGACGATTTCGGATTCGCGACGATCGACATGACGAGGAAACCCCACGACGGAAAATACAGAAACAAAATCGACGACTTTCTAAACGTTGCAACGTTGTGAGAAACGACGTGTATAAAATAACGTTATGACGAAACGAAAAATCGAAGACGAAAATCTCAAGCTTCGCGATTACCTCGCGAAACGCTTCAAAGGTTGGAAATTCGAGAATCGCGGATCCTACGAAGAGAAGAAACGTCAAGATCAACCCGTGATCGATGCCATCAGCGGTCTAGGTAAAGAAATTAAAAGTGTCACGGAACAAAATAAAAATTTGATCAACGAACTCGTACCACTTGCAGCTAAAAGTTACGCTGTACCCACGCCCATTTCGGGCATTCCTTCGACGCCGTTCGAACTAAAGGACGTACCGGCACGACGTCGAGCCATAGGCAGCACGTCGTCTTCGGATAAGATTGAGTTGGGACCTTTGGCACGAGACTACCTGAGCACGGGGAAGTTCGACAAGGATGAAGTGTTCGGATTGTATCCGAGCATGGAAACCAACGAAGGCGGCGGTGTGGTTTGGAAGATTGGGAAATCGAAGGTGACCTTCGAAGGCAACGACATTAAAGTTAATTTAGGCGAGAAGGATAGTTGGACCAGGTATCCGGGTACGGTGGGACTGTGGGAACTCGTCGCCAAAAAGGAGCCGAAAGATGACACCGACGAAGATTACCAGAGTTACAGGGAAATTCTGATCATGACGGATGCCTTGTACCAGAACAACGATGCCTCGCAGAATAGGGTGAAATCGAGCAGCGGCGAGAAGTACAGGAATCTCATCAAACCGATTTGGAACCATGTGAAAACAGGCAGCGGCGTCAAACGCTACAACACGTTACCCAAAGAATTCGTTTGGGTGGACGACGTTAGGAAGCTCGTGGACCGATTGTTGGTGATAGCCGGCGAAGAGAATGCAGGCAATCGTAATTTCTATAACGAGAAGGTTGGCATCGTGGACATGATCAGCACGAAACTTTCCAACTTCATCGTGAACGACAACAAAGGCATAGGTTACCTGATCAAAATCATCAACACGCTGCCTCCGAGATTCTGGAACGTGGCCGAAGGAAAGGGACTCGTGAACGACATCATCAACAAGTTACCTTTCGAGATGTATTTACCTGGCTACCAGTACTGCGGACCGGGTACCAAACTCGAGAAAAGATTGGAGAGAGGAGACAAGGGTGTGAATGCGTTGGACGCCGCATGCAAAGATCACGACATCGCCTACAACACCACGCAGACGGATCTGGACGCACGTCACGAAGCAGACAGAAAGTTGGAACATGCAGCTTTCGAAAGGTTCGTGAGCAGAGACGCATCGTTGGGTGAACGGGTCGCCGCACTGGGTACCACCATCGCCATGAACACGAAACAAAAATTGGGGTGGGGTATATAAATAACATAGAGTAAAAAATAATAAAAACAACATGTCTCGTATAACCGACTTACCACCCGAGCTACAAAAAAAATATGACAAAAAAATATACGTAAAAAAAATGAACATGTCCAAAAAAAAATTGCCATGGAAAAAATTTTTATCATCAAAAAAAATTTGTCTCGTCAAAAAAAAAGTTGACGTGGACATCGTCAGAAAAAAAAAGTTGCCGTATCGTAAAAATTTGTTATCGTCAAAAAAAATGTCTCGTCAAAAAAGTTGACGTGGAAAAATTATTACCGTCAGAAAAAAAGTTGCCTTATCGTAAAAATTTTTGATCGTCAAAAAAAATGTCTCGTCAAAAAAGTTGACGTGGAAAAATTATTACCGTCAGAAAAAAGTTGCCTTATCGTAAAAATTTTTTATCGTCAAAAAAAATGTCTCGTCAAAAAAAGTTGACTTGGAAAAATTATTACCGTCAGAAAAAAGTTGCCTTATCGTAAAAATTTTTTATCGTTAAAAAAATTTGTCTCATCAAAAAAGTTGACGTGGAAAAGTTATTACCGTCAGAAAAAAAGTTGCTTTATCGTAAAAATTTTTTATCGTCAAAAAAAAATTGTCTCGTCAAAAAAGTTGACGTGGAAAAATTATTACCGTCAGAAAAAAAAAGTTGTCAAAAAAAATGTACAAGTAAAATGAAAACTTGATATATAAATAACACACATCGTGAAAAAAATTTCTACGAGATCTCAAAAAAAAATTCTTCGGTATATATAAATAACACACATTGTGAAAAATTAAAATTCTCTAACACCCTGAAATTTCTCTTCGATATGACGACTGAAAAAATGAGTGATCTCCAAGCATTAAAACAAATGCTAAATTTGTCAGTCGAGTATGTAAAAATTCAGGAATTGGAAGTCGACAAACCTTACACGATAACTTCCGGTTCAATCGTTTCTACGCAGTATGGTCCCAAGGTGCGTCTGTTGCTCAACGGACAATACAGTCTATTTTTACCAGATCGATACGCTATCATGTTATCCGACGAGAAGCTAGCTATTTTAATCGAGAACAAAACTCGAATCGTGTACAAGGGGACAAAGGAACTTCTTGGTAAGAAAACGAAGCACGTAATAGAATTTGTTTAATCACAGACACCCCAACCCCCGGAAAATATATATATATAAATAACATACCATGAAAAAATATGTCAACTTGTATAACTCAACTTCCTCCCGAAGTGTTGCACAAAATATTTACGTTCACGTTCGACGGGGATGTAACAAAACTCATAGACTTGTGTAAAGTAACGCCAGAATTTCGTTCACCGTGCAAAATGATTTTCATGGATCACCTCCGAGAAATGAGCGGAATGAAAAAAATGTTCCGATCCCCAGAGACTCTCTTTCGAGCCGCAAACAAAAAAATTGACGATAAATTAGACGAGCTGTACGAGTGGAGGCAGGGGAGAAGAAGATTTACCGTAGACTGGTACGCGTCGAACATTGAAACTGACGATCTTGTAAAACACATGATAGCATTAGGCGAAGCAAAATTTTTTTTTCTTTCCCAGAATACATATATATAAATAACACATCGCCACAGTTTGTTTTGAGTGAGACGATATATAAATAACACACATCGTAAACCTAACGGAAAAAAAAGTTGTTCTCTTTCTCAGATAACATATAGCATCAAAAAAAATGAAGCCCAAGGGTGTCGTGTACCAGATACCATATTCGAATCTAAAAAATCTAGGTGTCCTCGATGGGTTACTCACCAAGAAACAACGCGAGAAGAAACGTTCTTGCTTGTCGAAAGGACACGGAATGAAATTACTTCTCAGCACACCTCAATCGAGACGCTTGCAGCGTTCGCGGAAACAGCAAAAGATCGGAGGTTTCATATTCAGCATCCCGGCCATCCTGGCAGCATTGGGGGCCGTTGGAAGTTTGGCCGGCGGAAGCGCCGCCATCGCGAAAACCGTCATCGACTCGAAGAAGAACAAGGCGGAATTGGAAGAACAGAAACGTCACAACCTGGCCATGGAGAAGAAAGGGGGGAAGGGCGTGATGAAAAAGTTTAAAAAAAAGAAACAGCAGCACTCACAAACCGAGACATTGAATCTCTGATCGAACCATTACGAATCAAACACTTCAGAGGAGTTTTCATGTCCGACTCGTTACCTTCAACCGTCAAAAGAAGAGAATGCGGCGTAGTCAACTTGGACGGTCAAGAAAATCCAGGCACGCATTGGATATGTTACCACAAAAACGACAACAACAAAGCATTCGTTTTCGATTCTTTCGGAGGTGTTCCACCTACAAATTTAGTCCATTACCTGAAAACGAACAAAACCTCTATATACTACAACGACGAACGCATTCAAAATTTCGGAGACGTGAACTGCGGTCATCTCTGCCTCTCCGTGCTCGCGTTTCTCTCTAAAATAAATAAGCCACAGGTGGAAGATTTCCAGAAAGCATTGTGGAATCTTAAACACGATGGGCGTGTTCCATCTCACGAGCGAATCTTCGATCTTGAAACTCACGCTGCACGACGACATCGTCTATCCTAAATCCGTAGCTCTGCGTGCATTCTACAGCATGTACCTCATACCTAACGTCACGCATCACAACAACAAAATTAGCGTCGGAAGCGAACATATCGTCGTCACGCCAGGCCAATACAATCTTTCCACTTTGCAAGCTCAGTTACCCAAAGGCACGTACCTTTCTCAAAATTCGGTCACGCACAGAGTGGAAATCGTGTCGGCGACGGAGACCGTAGACCTGGGCACCATGGGAGAACTTTTAGGTTTCGAGAACGACACAAAACTCGAAGCTGGCATCAAGCACACGGCAGCAAACATTCCTAAATTTCTAGCCATAGAGACTCTGAACGTACACTGCAACGTGGCGGAAGGCATGATCACGAAATCCTCGGACGGGGGGTTGCTGGGAAGTCACAAGCAGACGGGAATCATAGCCACGTTCAAACCAAGTTCAGAGTTCATGGAACCGATCATCTACACGCCCTCTTCGCCGACCTATTTTCCAGTATGTCGCAACCGCATAGACGACATAGAGTTGGTGGTGACGAACGAGAAAGGAGACGTGGTGGATTTCGCAGGTGCAACGACCACTGCCATCGTGGAGATCAACGTATAATAAATAACCATACATCATGGAACAAATCGAAAGTTACGAATTGCAATCTTTTCCTCCCAACCGTCGCACGTTCGCCAATTTGAACGAAGCAAACCGGGAGATCGAATACGACGTGGACGTAGGCGACGGGTTCGTTCATCCTCACAGAGCGGACCTCTACCTTCAATTCGACGTGGTGAAGAAGGAAAGCGGAGACGCGTTTCCCGCAGCAGCAAATTTGATACTCGTGGACAACTTCGTGCCTCACCTGTTCTCGCAGGTGGAGGTGAGGAAACACAACACCGTCATCGACAGAATCGATTATCCAGGCATCACGTCGACGGCAGTGGGAACGTTGAAATTATCCAAAACGGACGCGGCGTACTATCAGGCGGGAGGATTCGAAGCGGGAACCAAAATATCGACGAGAAGTCACACGGTGCTCTTTCCCATGCGTCTGCTGCCGGGATTCTTCTCCGACTACAAGGAGATCATGTGGAAGGGAGGATTGCGCGTCACCTTTCGAAGAGCGGCCAACGACAACGACGCACTGATGCGATACGCTACTTTGGGTCCGGACGGCACCACGCCGATAGCCAACACTTTACCCGAAGCAGCCAAATGCGTCATCCGGAGCATGGAATTGAGAATGCCGATCGTGGAATACGAAACGAACTACGCCCTCAAGTACAAAGCGGAGATATTGAAAAGTCCGCAGGTACCGATTCACTTTCACGGTTACCAGCGCGTGCAGAAATTGGCGTCGGGAAGTCACATGGAATTCGACGTGACGACGCAGTTCAACAACATACAGTTCGACATGCCAGATTTCGTCGTGGTGCTCTTTCAGACCGGGCGCGATAAGAATCAGGAAAAAGATTCCAGCAAGTTCGACGACTGCAAGATCAAAAACGTTTATCTCAAGAACGGTAGGAACGAAGTGTTCCCGCGCGAGAATTACAACCTCGACATGACCAAAGACGATTACCTCAAACTTTACGAAGCTTACACGTCTTACAAACGCGTGACCGAGGGAAGCGTGGACATGTACTACACGCCCAGCGAATTCAAAACACGCAGGCCGATGTTCGTCATCAATACCACGAAAAGGAAGCAGGTGGTGGTCAACGATCGAACCAACATCAAGAACGTCTGCGAGTTCCACGACGCGCTGCCTGCCGATACTCTGTGCAGCGTCATCCTGGTCGCAGAGAAGTCCTTCGTCCACGACGTGAAGAACGAGAGGGTCACAGAGCAGTTTTAAAATATATTGCCTTCGTCGAGCAAGAATGGCTTTTTCTACAATCCCAATTACAAAATTTTTTAATCTAAAACACACGCCAAAAGCACTCCAATAGGTTTTGCAGAGATTTTAGGATCAAATCGAATTTCTTAAACAAATTGAGGGGGCGGCGCGCTTGCTTGTACTCTCTTCCAAGCTCTATCCTATATTTTGTTCACTGAACATGTGTGCCCTTCACACGCGGCACAGTCGCTACAATATCATTTTTTTTTTTGCATCATGAGGAGAAAAAACATCGTAGCAGGAGAGCCCAAAAACATCGTAGGAGAGAGAGAGGTGTCCCGTTTAGGTCGTAGCAGGGGGGGGGGGCACACACATTGTAGAAGATCACACATGAGTTTAAAAAAAAAAAAACACATCGTGGGCAGATTACGCTGAGAGCAAAGGTCGTGGTAGATTACACTGAGGAACCTTACAGTAAGAGGAGACAGCAGCCTTATAGGAAAATATCTTAAGTCATTTCAAAAATGTAGGTCAAAGAACGAGTTAGCATAAGAGCAAAATTTTGCAGGAGGTAAAAAATAGCTTAAAAATTGATGCCAGAGCTTTTCTTCTGTCCATTTTTCTCTCATTGTAGGTTAGTTTAGTCCGTAAAACGGATTACGCTGAGAGCAGAAGCCTATATTAGCAGGTCGTGGTAGATTACACTAAGGGACCTTACAGTAAGAGGAGACAGCCTCCTTATAGGAAAATGTCGTAAGTCATTTCAAAAGTAGGTCAAAGGGCGAGTTAGCATAAGAGCAAAATTTGCAGGAGGTAAAAAATAGCTTAAAAAGTGATGCCAGAGCTTTTTCTGTCCATTTTTCTCTCATTGTAGGTTAGTTTAGTGCGTTTGATTTGATTTGATTTAGTTTATTTTACTTCGCGTTTTGTGCCTCTTGGCTAATTTGCGAAGATGGGGATGAGTGATGAAATGATGAAATTGATGAATGGACATTCACAAACAACCAAGCCCGACCGGGATTCGAACCCGGGACCCTTGGCGTCGCAGCGCGATGTGCTAACCACTCGGCCACAGGGTCGGGCAGTTTAGTGCGTAAAACGTGGTAAAATAAAAAGTAGGTCAAAGGGTGCAGCCAGAACGAAGCATTCGACCTACTACCTAAGTAGGTCAGTAGAGGCTCTCGTGTAGTTTAGCACGAATAAAATGGATAGGTTAAGTTATATCACGTAAGATCGTGATATACCTACCAAGTGCGAGGTGGGAAAAAAATAATGCAGTGAAAATTTGTACTAAAAGAGGCTCTCGTGTAGTTTAGCACGAATAAAATGGATAGGTTAAGTTATATCACGTAAGATCGTGATATACCTACCAAGTGCGAGGTGGGAAAAAATAATGCAGTGAAAATTTGTACTAAAACATCGCTGAACGCTAAAACGTTGACAAAAAATTGTCAAAATATGTCAAAAAGTGATATTCAATTGATAAAAAAAGAGGATACCTACAAAGTGCTACTTTGAAACGCTCAATATACACTACTGTCGCGGTTACCCAAAGGTAGAGAAAAGCGACATTAAATTACAAATTTTATTTTAAGAATGTTTGCGCGCCAAAGGGGTCTCTTGTTCGAATCTCGACTTATTTGTAAGTATCCCTTCATCACATCATCACTCATCGTCGCGTTTAACCAAAAGTTGTAGAAAGAATAACATAAAATAAAAAAAAAATCTTAGTGCACATCAAATCAAAAAAGAGCCTCCCCGTTGGCGCAGTGGTAGCGTTGTTGCCTTGTAATCAAAAGGTGCCCGGTTCGATACCTATTGGAGGCACATAGTGCTGATTCCACTTTAAACTGTAGGTCAAGTCCCGATTTTCAAATTGAAACGAAATCCCTACACATGGGGCGCCCTCCTCGACATTTCCGTGAAGGTACATACATTTACATGGTTGACACAATATTATATTCCAACGCACATAACTTTATGCCATAAGACCAGATTGCCAAATATCCTACCGCTTGGTGAAGTGGTTAGCACAGCGCCAGAGTTCATGGGTTCGATTCCCGGTTTTTGCACTGGTGTTTTTTTCTTAGTGTTCTTTCATCCGTTGTATCATATCATCACTTATCCTTACCGTTGCGGTTACCCAACGGTTGAAAAAAGCGACACTAAATTACAAAAATTATATTTTAAGAATGCTGGCGAGCAAATTTGGTCTCTTGTTCGAATCTCGACTCAGACAAAAATGTTATTTGTATGTATCCCTTCATCACATCATCACTCATCGTCGCGTTTAGCCAAAAGTTGTAGAAAGCATAACATAAAGTAAAAAATCTTGGTGCACATCAAAATGAAAAAAGCCTCCCCGATGGCGCAGTGGTAGCGCTGTCGCCTTGTAATCAAAGAGTGCTGATACCTGTTAGAGGCACATAGTGGTTCTGATCCCACTTTAAACTGTAGGTCCAGTCCCGATTAGCCTTTCTGTGCATAAAATGGACTTAAAACAACAATTCAATCAATCAATCAATCAGAATCCAAAGTCTTAGGTTCGAATCGTAAATGCGCCAGCACCATTTTCTTCAAATTTCTCTGGTTTTTAAATACAAATATCTATCTCTTTCAAATAACGCTAGCTTCTTGGGTAGTAAAGAAAAATCCCCAATGTAATACAAACTGTTCCATTGTGAATCTAATTAACACATTTCATCTTCCACCGCCCCCTCAATACGCTCAGTAGTAAACTCCGAAGCAACATTACTCGTTTTCATAGTAATAAATTAATTATATGCACTACACTGTAACTGAAAATATTAAAAAATAAAACAAAAAATATTGATTGTTGAAGATTGTAAATAGTATTGCTTTCCGCTCCTCATTTGTTTTTATTTCACTCCCGCTGGGAGCTTCGTGCAAGAACTCGGAATTCTGGGAGCGTGATATTCGAACGCAGCGGAATGGTGCATGTCAGCTCGCGGCAGCGGGAGAACATTTCAGCTAGCCTATCGGATATGGGCCTTTTTGTATTTCTTCATTGTGCAAACGTATTTAATTATTATATAATACCAAGTGAATTAAAGGACTTGTATCATATGCGAATTTGTTACTATATCCGTTGTTCCAGCCCTATGGTAAGATAGACAATATGGCGTCATACCAAGAGATGCTAGTTTTCTTTCCTGTTGATACGTGGAAGGTATCTACAGACATTTTGGTCCTCCGCATTCCGGATATAGTGACAGTTTGTTTCGTGCAGGTCAGTGATAATCAGTTGTGACAGTGCTAATTGTGACAGTGTTACAGAACGAACAGTGTTTTTGGTTTGCACAGATACATGTTTTCCGCGCTTTCGTAACGAACATCGTTACAACGCATTTTGCAGTGACCTTGAACTCGGTTGCGTTTACAGTAGCATTAATCGTCACGGTACGGTGGAATCAGCTTTTTCAGGAACTCTTGTTTCGTCGTAGGATGATGCATTCTCTGTTTCTTCACCACCGTCGTGGGAGGAGGGATTGACTTTCTACGCGCGCATCAAAGAAGCAAATCGGTGAGTAAGTCTGGTTCATTTTACATTTCCTTCCTTGTATTTTCCTTACCTTGCAACCATGGCCGACATTCAACGTCTTATCAAAGAGAGAAATGCATGCAAGCGCAAACTCAAACGTATAGCTTCGTATGTTGATACTTACGATGAAGCATCAAGCAACATTCTAACAATCAAGACTCGCTTGGAGCATTTAAACGAGGTTTGGCTAAAATTAGAGGAAGTTCAAGACAGCATTGAACTACAATCAGTCGAAGGTGAACATGACGCGGCAAGAGAAGAAATTGAACGTATGTACTTTGATTTGAAAACAAGAATGCAAATTTTGATTGACAAGCATGTCACAAAGCCAGTTTCCCCTGAAACTAAACAATCTGCATCACGAGGAAGTACGCAGGTGAAACTTCCGGCAATTGCATTACCACATTTTAGCGGTAATTACACGCAGTGGGTGTCTTTCAAGGACACGTTCGTATCGCTGATACACAACAATGTAGATATTTCAAATGTTCAGAAGTTTCAGTATTTGCGCGTATCATTGAAAGGCGAGGCCTTACATCTAATTCAAAATTTGCCAATGACAGAAGCAAATTACGCTATTGCTTGGGAGCAACTCAATGAGCGATACGACAATAAAAGGTTGATTGCAGTCTCACATGTAAATGATATTTTACATATCAATCCAGTTGTAAAGGAGAATTGTCAGGAACTTCGTGCATTTACAAACACTGCAGTTAGCTCTATTTCAGCGCTCAAAATGATAGCTGAAGACACGTCGTTAACTGATATAATTTTAGTTCAGCATCTTGTTTCAAATCTCGACCCTGCAACGAGAAGAGCATTTGAACTAGAAAGTAATGATACTGAATTTAGCACATTAGATCAGCTCTTTAGTTTTCTAGAGCACAGATGCCAGGCTCTTGAAAAGATTAATCCAGTTACGAGTGAAGGTAACAAGGTAGCAACAAAATCATCTACAAATATGCACAAACAGTACAGTGCTAAATGTCAACAATCTTCGAAGTCATATGTTACAACAGATTCTTCATTGTGCATGTTTTGTAAAGCAAACAAACATCGCTTATTTTCCTGTGAAGCCTTTAAGAAAGGTTCTATTTCACAAAAGTATAAATTTTTACCTGAAAATCGCGTATGTTTTAACTGTCTTAGCAGCAACAATCACGTTTCGGCACAGTGTAAATATGGAGTGTGCAAGCGATGTAAACAGAAGCATAGTACTTTACTTCATGTAGATGAAGGTACATCCAATGTAAACCGGCAGCGAGAAATGTCATCTGGGGGTCACGTGAACACATCGATGGTAAACAATACAAGCGATTCTTCACAGCATTCAGATCAAGCACCTCAGGTTTCTTATTGTTCAATTAAGCAGAAAAACGCGTCACAGGTGTTACTTGCTACGGCAATTGTTCAAGTACAAGATATAGCGGGCAATTGGGTCAATTGTCGTGCTCTCTTGGACGCGGCGAGTCAGAATAATTTCATTGTTGAAGATTTTGTTCAAAGTCATCGTCTTAGAAAGGTAAAGCATCGAGTTCCCATTCAGGGAATCAACAATTCGTCAGCTGAATCGAGTCATTCAGTAGAGATCCGTCTGAGATCTAATAATAGCAATTTTACGACAAGTATTTCGTGCTCAGTGTTGCCAACCATTACAGGATTAATGCCTTCAGAAAAGTTTGATGCATCTGAATGGAACATTCCAACAGATATTCGTTTAGCAGACCCAAGCTTTTGTTCGCCTGGCAAAATACAGATTCTGCTTGGTGCAGAGGTTTTCTTTACCGTTATGAAGCCTCAAAAGAGAACAAAACCAGGAAATTTCCCCATTCTTCAAGACACAGAGTTTGGATGGATTATTGCAGGGAAGATTCCAGCAACATCTTCTAGCAACAGTATTACTAGGTCATTTTTCACGAGAAGGGAAGATTCTCTCAGCTCGCAGCTCCAACAGTTCTGGATCATAGAGGAGATCCGCACGAAACTGCAATCACCTGAAGAAATTGCTTGCGAGCAACATTTTCAGCGAAATGTGACACGAGATGAAAGTGGCCGTTATACGGTCAGGCTGCCATTATGTAAGGAGCGTTCAGTATTAGGTGACTCCTCGCACTCTGCATTAACTCGATTTCACCAATTAGAAACGAGGCTTCAACGTCAACCACAATTAAAGGCTGATTATACAGAATTTATGCAAGAATATTACCAGTTGGGACACATGGAACCCATAGGGAATTTAAATGATGTACAAACAAATGACTGCACAAAATTTTTCATTCCGCATCATTGTGTTTTCAAGGATTCCAGTACAACGAAAATACGTGTTGTTTTTGATGGGAGTTCGCCATCAACAAGCGGTGAATCAATAAATAGCATACAAATGGTTGGACCTACCATACAGGAAGATTTGTTTTCCATTGTTCTAAGATTTCGAACTCACAAGGTGGCATTGGTTTCTGATGTAACAAAGATGTATAGAATGATACAAATACATCCTGATGACAGGCCACTGCAATGCATTCTGTGGAGAAACTCTCCTCAGGAACTCATAACAGTATCTCAATTGAATACGGTCTCGTATGGGCTTACATCAAGTGCCTTTTTAGCAACCAGATGTCTGAAGCAGTTAGCCGAAGATGAAGCAGTTAACTTCCCACACGCATGTCAAGTGTTGCAGCGTGATTTCTATGTTGATGATTACGTTGGAGGAAGCAGTAGCGTGCAAAGTGCGTTACAACTTTATCAAGATCTTTCAGAACTTATGAAAAGAGGAGGATTCATCTTACGAAAGTGGTGCTCCAACAGCACTGAAGTACTCAACGCTATTCCAGAATCACTGAGAGAGACTCAAAATCTAATTCATTTTCATACCGAAGGTGTTAAAACTCTAGGAATTTCATGGAATCCCTCGGCAGACACTTTCATGATTAACATTGGAGCCAAGTCTGTCAACATGATGTCACACAAATCAACCAAACGTCAAGTAGCCAGTGTTATTGCCCAGATTTTTGATCCAATTGGACTACTTTCACCAGTAACTGTAATGTATAAGTATTTTTTACAACAGTTGTGGCTTCACAACATAAACTGGGATGATCCACTTCCAGATAGCCTGCAAGTTGAATGGGTTCATCTTCATTCTCAGCTACCAGTCATCAGTGAAATGCAAATACCACGTTTCATCCTAACACCTGGTTGTGTCAAGAATATACAAATCCATGGCTTTTCCGATGCATCGGAGAAAAATTATGGCAGTTGCTTGTATGTTCGTTCAGCAAACGAAGAAGGTTACACCGAAGTTCACTTACTGTGCTCAAAATCAAGGGTCGCCCCGATCAAGAAAACCACTCTTCCTAGATTGGAACTGTGCGCTTCAGTCTTATTGGCCAAATTAATCAACAAGACTCTCCCAATTTTGAGACTTAATATTGACAATGTTTATTTGTGGACAGATTCACAAATAGTTCTGGCATGGCTCAGATCGCCAGCAAGCAGATGGAAGCCTTTTGTATCCAACAGAGTAGCGCAAATTCAAGAATTTACTCAAACTTATCAATGGAGACATGTTTCGTCCAAGGATAATCCAGCGGATTTAATCTCCCGTGGAGTTAAACCTCAAGATATTCATCATCATTCGGTATGGTTTCATGGTCCAGCTTGGTTGCAAGAAGATGAAACGTGCTGGCCATCATCATCATTTGACACAAGTCTTAAGAACAAAGATGTTCCTGAACAACGAAAGCTTCCTGTAACTACACTGGTGTCTCATCTGCAATCAGAGGCAATAATAAACAATTTTTCTACATTTTTCAAATTGTTAAGGATTGTAGCGCTCTGTAAAAGATTCATTCGCAATTGTAAAAATGCAAGTAACAAACAATGCGATTCACTTACTTCAATTGACATTGAAGACGCTACTCAAACGTGTGTCGTTATGACACAAATTTCGTTCTTTCATCGAGAGATAAATGATCTCACTGCCAAGGGGCAAGTATCCAACAAAAGTACCCTTAAAGACTTACAACCCTTTCTGGATAATCAGGGAATTCTTCGTGTCGGAGGTAGGCTAGAAAATAGCAACTTGGAATTCAGCAGCAAGCATCAAATCATTTTGCATCCAAAAAGTCACTTCGTCCGTCTACTAATTGCATCAGAGCATGAACGATTGATGCACGCAGCACCTCAATTGTTAATCTCATCCATTCGAGAAAGGTACTGGATTCCTAGAATACGACAAGCTATTAAGCATATCATTCATCAGTGTTTAACTTGTTATCGTTTGAAGGCATCTGCAGCACAACAGCTAATGGGACAGCTCCCATCCATCAGAGTTACACCTAGCAAGGCATTTAATCATGTGGGCATAGACTATGCCGGACCATACGTCATCAAAGTAGGATCAATCAGGAGTAAAATCACAAAGAAATGCTACATTGCTCTTTTTACGTGCCTAGCCACGAGAGCAATACATCTTGAGCTAGTAACAGACCTTACTTCTGAAGGTTTCATGGCAGCATTGCGACGCTTTACAGCAAGGCGAGGCAAGTGTTCCACCATTATCAGCGATAATGCCACAACATTTCAAGGAGCGAAGAACGAACTTCAGAAACTTCAATTGCTATTTCAATCGCAAGGATTCAGTGAAGACATTCAAAGGTATGCAGCACAAGAAAACTTTCAGTGGAAAAATTCACCTCCACGTAGCCCAACATTCGGTGGTGTCTGGGAAAGCGCCATAAAATCCATGAAGTACCATCTTCGTAGAGTCGCCAAGAATGCTGTACTGACATACGAAGAGCTGTCAACTCTTTTGTGCCAAATCGAAGCTTGCTTAAACTCTCGGCCTCTTACATCCTTACCTGACTCTCATGAAGAATTTAATTACCTCACTCCAGGCCACTTTCTTATTGGTGGTCCACTAACTTCCTTTCCTCAACCAGACTTAAGTGATCTCAAGGAAAATAGACTTTCCAGGTGGCAACGAGTTCAACAGTTTCAACAAAGGATTTGGAGAAACTGGTCCCGAGATTATCTTCATGGTATGCAACAGCGTCAGAAGTGGACAACCACGCAGCCCAACCTGCAACCAGGACTACTTGTGCTTCTGAAAGAAGACAACCTACCCCCATTATCTTGGAAAATGGGCATTATAGAAGAAGTGTTTCCAGGGAAAGACAATTTAGTTCGTGTAGCCGTGGTTCGCACCAAGGATGGAGTGTACCGAAGGGTTCTCAGTAAGATTGTACCTCTTCCAGATGGGAAGATCAATTGAACTTTCATGATTTAGTTTGGATGCTGTGCATTCCAACGGGGGGGGGGGGAGAATGTTGAAGATTGTAAATAGTATTGCTTTCCGCTCCTCATTTGTTTTTATTTTACTCCCGCTGGGAGCTTCGTGCAAGAACTCGGAATTCTGGGAGCGTGATATTCGAACGCAGCGGAATGGTGCATGTCAGCTCGCGGCAGCGGGAGAACATTTCAGCTAGCCTATCGGATATGGGCCTTTTTGTATTTCTTCATTGTGCAAACGTATTTAATTATTATATAATACCAAGTGAATTAAAGGACTTGTATCATATGCGAATTTATTACTATATCCGTTGTTCCAGCCCTATGGTAAGATAGACAATATGGCGTCATACCAAGAGATGCTAGTTTTCTTTCCTGTTGATACGTGGAAGGTATCTACAGACATTGATCTTTTTTAAAAATTACTTACCGCTTCGTATTATCAAATGAACTTCAAACAAAATAGAAAAGATGATCCGCACAAATAATCTGAAAATAACAAATAATATTAGTGTTTTCGGTATATTGTTCAATTAATTAAAACTCTAATAAATTTAAACAGATTATCGTATGCAACACATTTTATTTGAAAAGTAAAATCAATCAATCAATCAATCAATAAAAATCGTTTTTTGCTCTAAACTAAAAACACAACAATTTTTTATTTTGAAAGACATTCAGATGACTTGCTACTATTCTCCGAAACAGTAGCTACAAAGCAAAAAGTTAAGAATCGTAGCGGTTGGTTAACATCATACCGTGCCAAAGAGTTCTAAGTTCGGATCTTTGTGGCCTTTCCCACTCGTGAACCCTCCCTGCGATAACACTGTCTTATATTAAAATATCGGTCTACATACACCGAGCACTGGTTCGGATCTTAATTTAAAATATAGATACAGTCCTAATTAACCTATCCGAGCATAAAATAAACTTTAGAAACCATATTTAATTTTGTCATCTTCATCATCGTCGCGATTAGTCTAATAGAAAATTAACAATATGCACAAAATTCGCATTAAACTTTTATATCAAATACACAGTGCAATATTAATCAGTAAAAAATATAACAACTTACTACAGTCTTACCTGGTATTGATTTAGAGATACAAGTCGGCCAATACAGTTTGCGGCTTCTTCAGCTTCTTTCGGAATGTGACAGCTGTTGACAGTCATCTAATTTTATACTGTTGTCGATACAGTGGCTACTTCAACGTCATCGGTGCTCAAACTTTTCCGCAAACACATTGTCCTTGTTTGTCTCCATTTTTAGTCCAACGACACCAAATTGGAGGATGTCAATCTTCCGAAATAGTGCGTCTCCCGTTAACACTTCAGGGTATTGACACACAACCGACATCAAAATAGAAAATACACTTCCTGTGGATGAACGGTCTTAGATCCGAGAAAGTGTGTCATTACACTATCTTTGAAACACTTTCCCCTTGGAACCAGTTAATGTACTAGAAAAAGGGTGTCACGGTAACATTTTCAAAACAACATCAGAAAATTCCTTTCCAGCACAAAACAATAGTTGCATGGGGCGTCTCTGTTTTGTGCTTTGAGTGTTAAAGTGCAAATTCTTTGAGTGCTACTGTACAAATTACTACTGAGGACTTAATACAAAAACTCACGGACTCGAACTTAGATCAATTTGGGACAAAATCGTAATTCGGTAGCTAACGTGCTCAGCCACTGAGGCGCTAGAATTCAATAGGTTTTCATTTTGGCTATTTTACCTTTTTTCCTACCTCGTAGGTTAATTTTTACAAGTCGATGTGGATGGATGAATGATGGACGGATGGAAATGTGATGGGAGCATAGACAAACAGAATGAGTCACCAATGGCTGGTGGAGGTTTGAACATGGGATCTCTGATTCCGTAGGCCTTTACGCTTACCACTCCGCCACGAACACTGGAATAAATGAAATAAGTAATGCTATTGTTTAGAATGGATGTCGGGGAGAGTGGAAGCCTATCTAATAACAATGTACACTAATGCATTGTTGGCATTGCCAGCAGATGTTAACGGTCTACCGATACCTCACACAACGGAGAAATAATCTTTACCTATATTTGCATTGTTTTAAAAATATATATATAGCACTGACGAACGAAGGAACAAAGCTAATCTCTATGGTCTAGAGCAGGAATTTCCAAACTTTTTCGTTTCGCCGCGCCATTAGTGTTTCAAGATTTTTCCACGGCGTCCAAATCAGAATGTAGGCATATCTAATACTTGCTTTGATTCATAGATTGATTGAATTGATGTTTTAAGTCCATTTCATGCACAATAAGGCTAATCGGAACTGGACCTACAGTTTAAAGTGGGATCCGAACCACTATGTGCCTGCGCCGGGTAACAAACCCGTGACCCTTTTATTACAAGGTGGCAACTCTAACACTACGCCACCGGGGAGGCCCTATCTAACACTTGTAACGCTCTGTTAGTGTGTATAGGTTGCTTTCCTTAAGTTAAAAAATAAACATATATTTCAAATTCAGAAATATTTTTTATGTAAAATGTTCTAAATAAGAACATGTATTTGGAACAATCATATCAATGACTGAATTTTAGTGAAAATATTGGAAAATCTCGCGGCGGCCCCGTACGCCTACCAGGGCGCCCCAGGGCGCCGCGACGCACACTTTGGGAACCACTGGTCTAGAGATTACAATTTCTGTAAAACTGAGTCCGAGGTTTGAATCCTGGAGGAGATATTATTTTCTTTCACTATTACAATAACTGATCCCATTGTCGTCGTAATCAAAAATAGTTTAAAGTCCATTTTATGCTCAAATAGATTAATTGGAACTGGATTTATAATTTAAATTTGACTCCGACCCATTGTGCAATGTGTCTCCATCGGGACTTGAACCTGGCACTCTTTGGTTACAAGGCAACGTGGTAAACCACACCGAGGAGGTCCGCCGTGGTAAACGTGACGTTATAATAAATATGCAATATAAAGCAAAAACATGAATTTATTCTTGAGAATGTTAAAAAACAACAACAAGAAACAGAACATTTGAGTCGCCAATAATATTCTGCATATTACATATCATAATTGTGATGGCGATTTGTGAGTTTTCCTTCATTAATTGCCATTCATGATCGTCAACATTGCGATTAACTAAAAGTAACAGAAAATCGGCACAACATTTACAAAAATATAATATACGTAGAATAACAAAAAATAGGTGTGAAACTGAAAAAGAAAGGTAATAACAAGTTGATATTTACTACCTATTTTTTGTGCTTTTTGAAGTTGTCAAATTTTGTCATTTTTGGGTCCAATTTACCTGTCTATTTAGCATGCTTTGTGGCTATTATAAACCCGCCCCCTACTGATAACACGAACTCAAGACAGAAATAAACAAAGTGTGAAAACACCTACTTCAGTGTCTTTGTGCATGATACTTGCACAAACTATCAACGTCGTTTTGCGAGAATGCAGGGTGCAAGTTAAGAGGTGCACAATTTTCGAAATTGCCGCAAAAAAAGTGGCACGCATCTATTTTTCCTACGACATCTCGAGGCACTGGTGTACACATGGGGGAGCTGATGCGGCTATAACTCTCCCGAAATTTCTGTCTTTGAACAACTTTCAAAAGGAAGCTTAAAAGTGGTTAATTATGAAATATGTTATACTGTCTCTCCCCCTCCCCTCTGAAAAAAAACCTGCACACGTTAGTATCTAGAGGAGAGTTACAAATCAATCGCATAATTTAAAGTACTGTTTGCGCTGGAATACTACTAAATGTGCTAGAATTTAAATTTGACAATAATTTCAATGTTAAAAGCGTCATTATTATTATTATTATTATTATTAAAAAAAAAAAGGTAAAGTGTTCCCCTGTGCATAGCACCACGCCATGAAGGCGTATAGGGGGTGTAGGGGTAACGCCCCACACTTTCTTGATCCGGTCGTGAGTGGGGGTGATGTGATCAGCATCACGCCCCTGACCGCCTTTACCCCCCAGGGTTTCCCCCAGGTACCCATGTTATTCGACGCTGGGTGGGCGCCGGGGCCGCTTTCACCGTTAGAAAAGTTCCCGGATTTGAACCGGCCGGGGATCGAACCCGGGACCTTGAGCATGGTAGTCAGACGCGTTACCGACTGAGCCACCGCGGCCTCTATTATTATTATTATTATTAATGTTTTTATAACGTCCTATTATTGTTATAATTACGTCCCTGCCTAAATTCACAGCCAGAAATAAGATTGATTGATTGAGTTGTTTTAAGACCACTTTGTGCACAGTAAGGTTAATCGGGACTGGACCTACAGTTTCAAGTGGGATCCGAACCACTATGTGCCTCCACCGGGTATCGAACCCGGGACCCCTTAATTACAAGGGAACGACGGTACCACTGCGCCATCGGGAAGGCCCAGAAATTAGAATAAAACGCGATCTTCTTTCTTCAGGAAAGCAATATCTTGACAGGCGGCCCTAAGACCAGCACAAAGCTTGAATGCAGACAATGGGCGCCTCCAGGACCACTCAGCAACCCAACATTGTTGAGTAGCAAGAACCCTGGAGGCGCTTGCTACCTGGTTGTTGAGAAGGAGCGACCGCGGCTTCACTCAACATAAAATTCTCTCGCTACCTGCGGTCAACTGTCGTCTGCAAGTCTGTTGTCTTCTGTTAGTTGCAACATGGCGCGGCGGAACTAAAAGATGCGTGAAGTAAAATGTATTTGCAAGTTCGATTATGTAGCCCAAGCGCACCTTTAGGTCGCGCATCCAATAGCCTTAAATAGTAATAACTTTTTCGGCACTATATTCTCGGAGAATGAGTGATCTGTCAACGGATAATTATGCACTGGCTTCAACTGAAGTATATTTAAAAATACCAACAAAATAACGCAGTTAAAAAAGTAATGAACCCAAATACTGTTCACAACATTAAGTTGTTGTTGTTTTTGGCTAAATCGGATGAGCATGCTCTTGCAAACATGTGTTCAGCTTGAGGTGGAGACCACATTTTATCTCGCTAGGTAAGTTTCGGGTTCGAGGTCCGGTATAGGCATGGATGTTATTTGATTGATTTGATTTATTTTACTGTGCATTTTTGCCACTTTTGGCTAATCGCGAAGATGAGGATGAGTGATGATATGGTGAAGGAACAGTCACAAGGAACAGCATGCCCAGCCCGGGAATCGAACCCGGGACCCGGCGTCGTAGCGCGATGCTTAACCACTCCGGGATATTATTTGTGAATGTCCCTTCTTCATGACCCTTCTTTTTGCAAGAAAAATTGGCATCAAGTATCGAGGCCATTTCCTCGATGAAATACATACTTTTCAAGGGAGCGTGATATCAAGAAATGCACCGTGTGATATTTGAAAATCCATTTGAAGGAGGATGGTATTACAATAACTTAAACGATGATCATGCAGAGTTAAAAAGACAACTAAAAAATGTGGCATATTCATGTATAAACGTCAATTCGTACGTGTTTATTTATATTGCTTTAATTTACATTCTTTTCGCAGCTACGAAAGCACAATCAGCAATTAATAATTTAAACTATATCAAACATTATTGCGTAAAAACAACGTGAGAACACCGTTATACAATCTTGCACACATTTTGCAATTTTATACTCACTGTTCAACAGTTCTGTTCGTAAGCCAACCTCCGTGGCTACAACGCCAGGGTCACGGGTTTGAAATCCCAGCCTGGGCGTTCTTTGTGACTGTCCTTTCATCAATTTCATCATATAATCAATCATCCTCATCTTCACGATTAGCCAAAAGTAGCAGAAAAGTGACGATAAAAAACAAAATTCAAATGAAACTATTGTTCTTAAATCGTATTTATTATTGTCCTATTAACAATGGTTGATTTATTGATTTATTTTATTTTACTTCATTTTCGTGCCACTTTTGACAAATTTGCGAAAATGGGAATGAATGATGATATGATGAAATTGATGAAAGGACACTCACAAGCATTCATTCCCAGGCCGGGAACCACACCACCACGGGTGCCGACCTATGAAACTATTGAGGAATAATGATCCCATTTCAAAGCACATTCTCGAAACTAATCTTTCTTTCACTTATAGTGTAGCGTATGAGTATGTTATAAGTGTTTTAACAAAGGTTTACAACCAATAAGGTCACACACACACAAAAAGCGTTTCGGGTTCGATACCCGGTGTAGGCACATGGTGGTTCGGATTCCACTTTAAACTGTAGGCCCAGTCCAAATTAGCCTACTGTGCATAAAGTGGACTTAAAACACCAAACAAACAAACACACAAGAAGTAGAGTGTTGTGTCAAACTTGCACTCCTATACGAAAACAATCTTTAATTTAAACACATATATCCTTAAATAAAACTGGTCACAACCTTTCTACACTCAATGTCACTCCTCCATGGTTATTACGTATTATTTTGGAGAAATAAAATTGTAACCAAAGCTCTCAAATTAGGAACATAACATTTCCCCCCAATTGTATCTCTATAGACAGTAGACACAGATCTAGATCTACTCATGTTTTACTTCGAGATTAACCACATACTTTAATTTGAAATAGCATCCATATATATGTCATCACATCGATTCATAATCCATTAATGGTGATACCGTATTCAACAGCCCAACACGCCCTGCCATTTTCGCTGCAGACGCCACAAGGCAACGCAATGCGATTTTCAATTGTTTTCGGCTGGAACGTCGCTACTTCTCAACTTTGCATCCAGGAAAGGCCATAAAACTGTGTGACGTAGCAGGTCAACATTTGCTACCATGTTGAGCGATCCTGGAGGCGCCCAATGATTGCAGACTTCTGGAGACTGCCTCTCTACACAACAAACACACTCATTTATGCAAGGACAAAATTGAAATTTTTACAAGTTTGAAAAAATGTCAATGTTGTTTTCGTAGCATTTTATTGGTTCGCATTTTAAAATTTCATGACTCGAGGGGGCCCCTTCCCTGGGTACGGGTCTAGTTACATGCATAACTTTCATGTACCACATATGCAACATAAAGCGACGTAAAATTAGAAAAATATTCGCTAACACTACGTGTACGTATTCAACGTTTCTTTAATACATATATATTCAACATATATTATTTAAAATACATTACATAATCATTTCATCCACCCAAAAATTATACAAATTGTCTCTGAGATGCGCACGCTCCTTTTCCTCAAAATAATTATTCATGCATTTAAGAGAAAATCAATGAAGATAAATCTTGCTTCTCTCGCTGGTAACTTAAAATGCATTACAGAAAATAACACTGCGAGCGAAGCGAGCAAAAACGTTTTTAGATCAAATTTTTAGTAAACAGGAAACAATACTGATTTAATAGAGCGCAAATAATTTCACTGGACACTATGGCATTCTCTTTTTTACAATTTTATCATTTAGATCGTTCACCGTCAAGGGCCGACTCCCGTCGCCATCCTAACTACAGTCTGAACTTTATCAGATCAAGAAAAGCAGGTATTGCGAACGAAGCAAACAAGAAAATTTTACGAGATGTATTTTTACTTGCATAAGATTTGAGATCAAAGGGGCGATTGCTCCTCTGCAGGTGCCCTTGGAAGTCAGTGTTTGACATCCCCATTAATTGACTTCCGTCTAAGGTTGGGGGCAACGCCCCCCTGTGGAGCACATTCAGCATCATCGCGCTTAGCTCGAAGTGGCAGAAAATCGAAGTAAAATAACACCAATTTATCAAAACCGTTTTGTAATTGTCTTCTATTTTAAAATACACACACACCATAGGCGTGCGCAGACCCTCTGATTAGGGGAGCCAAAAGCCTGATAAAAGTTCAGTCGGAAAAAAGACCTCACTTTATCTCACTGTTATTAGTTGCATTGCATCGATATATATATATACATATACATATATATATATATATATATATATACATATATATATATATATATATATATATATATATATATATATATATATATATATATATCCAGCAACATAGGCGCACCGTAACGAATAAATAAATTGTCCCTGAAATGTGCCGCGCTCATTTTCCTCCAAAAAATTGTTTTCATGCATTTAACACAAAACTGTTTAGTAGCAAGAGTATGAGGTAAACTTCCCTCTTTGGTAATTTACAATGCATTATAGAAAACAATAAAATTGCTAGCAAAGCGAGCAAAAAGAAATTTAGATCCAAATATTTGCAAACTGAAAACAATATTGATTTAACATGGCACAACAAATATCATGGGGCGCCATGGCATTCTTTTTTCAATTTTTTTCATTTCGATCGTTCGTCGCCCAAGGCCAACTCCCGCCGCCCCCTAGCTACGACTCTGAACTTGACAAGACTGCAAGAAAAGAAGATAATGCGAGCGAAGCGAGTAAGAAAATTTTACGAAATCTATTTTTATTTGTATAACATTTGATTGCGACGGTACGTCAGAGGTGAGGGCTACCTGCACCAATCACGTCATGAGAGCATCCAACCAATCCACTCAACACCAAAATTACAGCAACTTCAAATTTGTATTTCAGATAGCTCCCACGTGTCTTACCTAGTAACGCCGGTAGCGCTGATCTGTTGTTTACTGAGGAGGACAACTGACCTCGAAAGGGATTCCTTTTATGTGAACAATATAAGTTTACTCAATAAGATAAATATTCAAATAAAGAATATGCTTGTCAGACACCAAATAATTCAGTCTTGGATATCAAATTCAGAGTTAGCATATATGCATGTGATGTATTTTACATGTTTTGTCCAGCCTACTTCCATACCGTTCAAACCTGTCTAATGTAATACCAAATTTTGTAGTAACCCAAATACCTAACCTTTCCCTAGATGATTGTCATACCCATTACAAGGATGAAGTAATATGAGTTACGTTGGCAAGACACACAAAGTTTTTCCCTCTGAAAGAAAACACACAATATTAGAATATGTTAAACATGCAATTATCACATACCGATTTTTGTAAGCATATTTAGAATGAAATAGGACTTTCGAAATAATTAAACATTTATTCATATGAGAATTTACACCTCTCCCTGATCAATAACAGGAGCTGTTTATGTATTCACCTGCAATCAGCTCGTAGCTTAATGTAGTACGAACAGCTTTAGGATTAAATATCTCCACCGTGTGTCTGATTTGGCAACATTGCCTCATTCATGGTTATAACTCGTCAAGTTTATATTATTAACCAAGATAATTTTACACAGACAATTCCAAGCAATTGCACATCTCTTACTAACCGTGCAAAATTTTCACTAATTCGTCTTTCTGCCGACTACATGCCTGAATTAGGACATGTGACCATCAAATATTAAGACGCAATAAAATACCTTTTGTCTCTGATTACTACCCAGATCTAAAATTGTAAGGATAAGCACTTATTCAAGGTTCTCCGGATAGATTGTATCAGATCATGTTCAAATTATTGGAGAAAACTCCATTTTTACATGTAACGGCATCACCCGCCATTAGCTGTCAACCACGAGATACGGAATGCTAAATTTTCGATTTATTTTCCACACTAGTAACACACGCTAGCATGCTTTATTCGAAACGTACTTTAGGTAGATCTACCCTTTAAGTTTATAAACCTGAGCTCATGAAAGGTGATTAAAACTGCTGCAGCTTACCTCCTGAAGCGGTGGGTCACGTGATCATTTTCTCGCCCTACCTTTGTCATGGATCTGCCTAATCGCATCACCTTACTTCCATCAATTGCTCGATCCAACGGACGATCTCCTGTTGTACAAAGTGCAGTACATTCCTTCACTGTCGATCACTTATCTTCTGTAAGTTAATCAGTGAGGATTCCTTCTCACATGGTTTCGTTGTTTCTCCTTTTTCTCCCGCAACTCCTAACACAACTCCATACTTTTTCGTCCAGCCACCTACTTCTCTTCTCTTTTATACATCACGTTTTCCGCGTGACACAAGAAGTTTTACTGAACATAATATTAAGTACAAATATTCATATATGTATGTATCAATAATCTTAATGTAATAAAGACTTAATTGGTTATAGTTATTTTATTCAAGCACAATAATGGAGAATAACCTGCTGTATAATTACTTTTTAAGGTTAAAGGTACAATTTGTCAGACCCAGTAAGATCGCGGTCAGCCCGAAATGTCCCCGAGCAAAGGCGATATCAAACTTTTCGCGGTAAATATTATTAAGGCGAAGGATATTATAACCAAACGTCAAAAGGTGCTACAGAAAACTTAAATATGTATCATCATGTATTTTAACATTTGATCATGTAACCTATTAGGTGGGTGCTCGATTAATTAGCATAAAATGTGTGAAGACGTGCAAGGAGGCCGTGGATGCGAATTAGGCATACCCAACCTAATAGTTACAAACGTTGTAGTTTCCTTTGAGGTAATGGAGCGTATTTTGTACGACCACCTCAGTCTCAAGCGAGAACCAATTGAATTAGTACAATGAGGCACGTTAAACAAACGACTTCTTCGTACTGACGACAAAAAACTTGTCCCCCTTCCACTTTCTCTCTTATGATCACCTGAACCTTAAATTAGAACGTAAATTTAGCCACGACTCCATGTTCGAACAACCACGAGTTCATTTTTGTGCAATTTATAATCTAAGGTACAGTTCTTTTAGTATGGCAAACAAAGACGTACTACAAAATTAGTTTGCGACGCGTGGTCAGTTTTTTATTATATTAACCTCGCAACGGAGTATGGTTAATATTTCTTTTCTTTCAAATAACAAATACATCCATGTAACTATAACAATTCTTTCTTTGACGAATTGGACAAATATTCAAAAGTTTGATATTCACTCGTAACAATATAATAAATTAGTTGAACGAATAACACATGTATATAAACGTGCGACCGGTACAAAAATACCGTTAAAAGTTACAACATCAATTCTTGGCTTGTAAGACCACAACTTTTCTTGGGAAAAGTAACCCCAGATTCCTTTGATGCTCTTAATTCTTTTCGTCAAAATACATAAGGTGCTTACTCGTTTACTCGAATGCCAACAAAAATTACTTAATTGCATTCCCCTTCCTTTTTTTAAATTTAATTACAGTCAGTGCTTGCCTTGCGAGAAAAAATGGATGGGACAAGGTCACGCCACTACCAATCAGTACAACCGCGACGACGCGATGCAAATAAGGGAGGAAACGACGATGAACTTCTCATTTGAGTTTTATCCTTTTCTGTCATTTTGGCGAGATATCGCAACTCGTGGTTAGTTGCTGAGTGACACGTTCAATTGTCGGGAAAAAACACTTCACTGTTCACTGAGTTAATGTTTGCAAAAGTACATACCTCAAAACAGGACTCATTGGACTGCGTGGCTCATCAGAGACGGTTACTAGAGAACCGAACGGGACCTTCCAATAGTACTATCCGCAATCATCCACAGTACCTTGTCCTGTCGTCTCTATGCTTCCTTCTCGTAATTGCCAAATTACGTCATCTAAATTCGGGGTTCCATTTCCAACACGGGAGAAACGACGATCAAAACGGCCAATTGTCAAAACTGATCCACATGGTCGTATCCACTGCTTACTGTAATTTCTCCCAAAAAACCAACTGTAACTTCCACGTATCGTTCGTAACTCAAGTGCGAAAACAAGGGACAACTCCACGACGTGTTTGGATGAAAAAAATGTGGTCCCCTTTCTGCCGCAGATCACCGAATGCCCGACTGAGACATGTCTAGCGATACGAATTGCTCAACGCTCCCACAACTCGAGGTCGTGGCTTCCTGTCTTCCGTGCAACTGACGAACGCACTTTTTTCTCTTTCGATCGTGGTCGCAGAAAAAGGAATTTGCCCTGAGGGCCTCTAGCGGTCAATCGACCAACTAGTCGTCAAAAACAGACTGACGCACTGGCGTACCGAAGAATGAGGGGGAATGTGGGGCTTTTCCACGCAATAAATTAACGTAATACTTTTTTTTATTACAGTTTGCGGGGAAAAACGTCACAAACTCCCCCCTCTAGCACAAAAGGAAGCTCCCATGCAAGGCACTGAATCAATCAATATAGTATAAGCACCCGTAGCACCATAATTATAATGAACCCGTAACAAATAAATAGATATAAATGTATGAGAGCATTTCATGACCCCTTATTTTGTGTTAGAGAACTCGATAAACATTGAAATAGATAAGCCAAATACCACACAAAGTCATGTTGCAAATTAAACAACATGAAAAAAATATTTCTCCCAAGAAACCTGTTACCTTGTATAAGTCAATAGCCAATATCATAATAAATATACGTAAAACATCCCATAAAAATGGAAAGATAGCAAATAGGAATAATTAATAATTACAATTAATGTGATGTTAAAAAATGGACATGAATGAAGCGATTGCAATCTGAAATGAACTGAACAAGAAAATATGAAAACACTTAACGATTATAAGATATAAAATATACATAACATTACTTAATTTCCAAAATTACCAGTATACACCTAGAAAGAGTCTATAATTTTCCTTGGTTGGTGCGTATGAATTATATTACACTGAATAAGATGATAACATACGTGGTTGCGTTGCACTTAGTTTTTTTATTTTTTTGGGGGGGGGGGCTAACAATTGAGAAAGGCACTCGGGATGTACACTAATATGTAGAAAGATTCCGGAGAACACGTAAGACCACTATTTTATACTTAGAGGATAGGGTGGCCATTCCAGTAGATGCCTCATTCCAGAATTCCGAGATGGTACGTAAATTTTGTAGGTTTCCTCGTAAACCATGAAAAATAAAGAAAACGACAAATTAGAAGGAAAAATAGAAGAAAAAATAGGAAAGAAAGGAGGAAACATAAAAGGAAGGGAATAGAAAAGGAAATAAGAGCATCAATTACAATTTTGTTTTGTTTAAACAGCCAAATATAAACATATCCTCAAGAATATACTACCAGTGAGATCAAAGTTACCAAATGAATTCAATATGAGTTATGCAAATTATAATCCATCTTGAAATAAGCCTGTTTTAACAAATGGTTATAAGTTAAACAGTGTTCCAACAATAAACATAAGGGAACACATTTACATAATGAAAGACACACATTATCAAAAATCCATAATAAAACCCTTAATATACTAAGATACACATAACAATATTAATACGGTCCAACATTCTTATTACTAAATAAACCTGTCACTGCTCAAAGCTCAAGGGACCCGAGGATTGTAGTTGTTCGAAGAGGGACGACGTCGGCAGTGCTGTGAGGAGTGTCCAGTTCGCCGGCAAAAATTGCAATATAGCGCTGGAAAATGACGCTGTGGACGAGTATAAGTCTGTCCCCGTGTGGTGACATTAGGTGGTGGAAAGGGTACACATTGATTAACCTGGCCTAATTGTTGTTGAGTGTACGCTTTTTGCATTTCTAGCGGCGTAATAGATTGTGCCAATGCCACTAATTCATTCATAGACTGCGGACGAGCCTGGAATAAAAGGCAATTGGTGGAGGTGTTATTGAGATGTTGGAGAATAAAAGTTACCAACACGACAGGATCCCATCCCAATTCCAAAGCCTCTGCCGAATCTCTGACGTCCGACACGTAAGTATGGAGCGTCTCTGTTTCTTTTTGAGGGCGTGTAACATGTGTATTTACCAAAACGGTATACAAGGACATCGGAACGGAATGGCGCCAAATATAAACTTTCATGTCCTGCCAGGACATCATCGAAGCCATGGCGGTCATCCAAAGAGTTTGCAAAACTCCCGCGGTACGGCGAGTAGCATTTTGCAGGAGCCAATGTAAAGGATATTGGTGGGATATCACTAAACGTTGTAAGGCCAACATAAATATAAACAAGGCGGTATGACTTTGGCCATCACATATGACAAGGGCATCAATATGGGTATTTAAATTCCTCAACAGTATCTTATTAGAAATAGAAGTATCACTACTATGGTGAGAAGACATAACCGAAATCGGGGATGTCGGGACCGTTACCGTCGCGGCGGTTGTGACCGGCGAAGGTGATGAAAAGGTTAACGAGGCCGTAGAAGTTGGAGCCACATTTTCTGGAATTAAGGTTGCATGGGAGGTAACATTAACTGGATGTGAAGAATGAGGACCAGTTAAAGACGGAGGTGGTGGTATAACAAATGGGGAGGACTGCTGCTGTATATGGACCAATTCTCCAACACTACTAAATTCAGGTGGAGCCATGATAACAAAAGGTCAGTAATGTGTGTATATATAAGGGGGGGGGGATCTGCTGTGGTGCTAACAAAATTGCAAAATGAGGGGAAAATTTTTTTTTTCCAAAATTAAGCCCGATAAATTCTTCCTTTTGCAAAAAATAAGCAATATAGATAAGGTACAACCAAACGTCCCGGAAAGGGGAGAAAGGAAAAGGTTCTAATGGGGGGGGGAATTTTTTTATTAAAAAAAGAAGTGAATCCAAGTTTTTCTTACTTTTCTTTCTTTTAAGACGTAACGCGAAAAAAATGGAAGTATGGAGAACCAGATCTGCTACCAAAACTTTGTAACCTATTAGGTGGGTGCTCGATTAATTAGCATAAAATGTGTGAAGACGTGCAAGGAGGCCGTGGATGCGAATTAGGCATACCCAACCTAATAGTTACAAACGTTGTAGTTTCCTTTGAGGTAATGGAGCGTATTTTGTACGACCACCTCAGTCTCAAGCGAGAACCAATTGAATTAGTACAATGAGGCACGTTAAACAAACGACTTCTTCGTACTGACGACAAAAAACTTGTCCCCCTTCCACTTTCTCTCTTATGATCACCTGAACCTTAAATTAGAACGTAAATTTAGCCACGACTTCATGTTCGAACAACCACGAGTTCATTTTTGTGCAATTTATAATCTAAGGTACAGTTCTTTTAGTATGGCAAACAAAGACGTACTACAAAATTAGTTTGCGACGCGTGGTCAGTTTTTTATTATATTAACCTCGCAACGGAGTATGGTTAATATTTCCATGTAACTATAACAATTCTTTCTTTGACGAATTGGACAAATATTCAAAAGTTTGATATTCACTCGTAACAATATAATAAATTAGTTGAACGAATAACACATGTATATAAACGTGCGACCGGTACAAAAATACCGTTAAAAGTTACAACATCAATTCTTGGCTTGTAAGACCACAACTTTTCTTGGGAAAAGTAACCCCAGATTCCTTTGATGCTCTTAATTCTTTTCGTCAAAATACATAAGGTGCTTACTCGTTTACTCGAATGCCAACAAAAATTACTTAATTGCATTCCCCTTCCTTTTTTTAAATTTAATTACAGTCAGTGCTTGCCTTGCGAGAAAAAATGGATGGGACAAGGTCACGCCACTACCAATCAGTACAACCGCGACGACGCGATGCAAATAAGGGAGGAAACGACGATGAACTTCTCATTTGAGTTTTATCCTTTTCTGTCATTTTGGCGAGATATCGCAACTCGTGGTTAGTTGCTGAGTGACACGTTCAATTGTCGGGAAAAAACACTTCACTGTTCACTGAGTTAATGTTTGCAAAAGTACATACCTCAAAACAGGACCCATTGGACTGCGTGGCTCATCAGAGACGGTTACTAGAGAACCGAACGGGACCTTCCAATAGTACTATCCGCAATCATCCACAGTACCTTGTCCTGTCGTCTCTATGCTTCCTTCTCGTAATTGCCAAATTACGTCATCTAAATTCGGGGTTCCATTTCCAACACGGGAGAAACGACGATCAAAACGGCCAATTGTCAAAACTGATCCACATGGTCGTATCCACTGCTTACTGTAATTTCTCCCAAAAAACCAACTGTAACTTCCACGTATCGTTCGTAACTCAAGTGCGAAAACAAGGGACAACTCCACGACGTGTTTGGATGAAAAGAATGTGGTCCCCTTTCTGCCGCAGATCACCGAATGCCCGACTGAGACATGTCTAGCGATACGAGTTGCTCAACGCTCCCACAACTCGAGGTCGTGGCTTCCTGTCTTCCGTGCAACTGACGAACGCACTTTTTTCTCTTTCGATCGTGGTCGCAGAAAAAGGAATTTGCCCTGAGGGCCTCTAGCGGTCAATCGACCAACTAGTCGTCAAAAACAGACTGACGCGCTGGCGTACCGAAGAATGAGGGGGAATGTGGGGCTTTTCCACGCAATAAATTAACGTAATACTTTTTTTATTACAGTTTGCGGGGAAAAACGTCACAATCAATCTCTACTCGTGACGAAACTCGAGAATTTACGGTTTAACTCCTAAACTTTCCATTTTGGGGCCATTCAACATTAATTTTTCATAGTAACGTAAGCAGTGATTAATTTTGACAGCACGCATACTCCAATTATCGTGAATTTTCTTACTGACTTGCATGCCTTGTACATGGACATGTTCGAATCACCTTAAATCAACCTTCATGTGACTATTTACAGTAAAATAAACCGGCCATATGACAATATCTGTCATATGATGTCGAGAGGGACAATTGCCCCCTGCAGGTGCTCTTGGCCGACTGGAAGAAATAATGCAAGAAAAACGTGAAAACTAATTCCATCTTGAGTATTCTTTTGTTCTTCTACTCTTAGATTCTACTAGTCTTGCTTACTTTTACCTCAATGTTTGCCCCCCCCTTGCCCCTCTAGAATTGATTTCCATCCAAGGTTGGGGAGGGGCAATGCCCATTGCCCCCTTGAAGTTGCGCCATTGCACCCCTTCCCCCCGTTGTTGCTTTAAACTTTAATCGGCTTGAAAATACTTCATTTTCTTTAAGAGTATAATATCGTTTAATAAAGGCGATAAGATTTCTCTACACTATTTATTTATTTATTATTATCCTGCGCACAACAGGCATCTGCCCTTTTACAGTGCACAGTACATTTGAGGATTTATACACTTAAAATAATATTTATACACATTTTCAGATATAAAAAATACATATAGAGGTTACATATATCATTCTTATACATTACCGTGGATAAAAAATGAATCAAATCTTACACAATTACATTCATATATGTATGTGTGTGTATATATACACACATAAAGCAGGTAAAGAAAGAAAACGGAAAAGATAAAATTAAGTAAGAGTGTTGTCCATTAAATAGCGTTTATACTCAGAAAATTTAGCAAATATGTCCAAGTGTACGCCCCTCTCTAACCATTCATTATGCAAGCTACACATTCTTCGCAGGGGAGCCATTTCTGCGGATTTTGTACGGGTGTGGGAAATTGCAAATTTCTAGGTGAAAGTATAATAATGTAGAAACATTGATGTCTGGAAGGGGGGGGCAAGGATGACCACACCTCCCCCTTAGAAATCGAATGTGAACCTAAAAAGTATATATTTCACACGTATAATTTGATTTCAGTCACAGTAATTTACATACATTAATGCGATAGCTTCAAATTCAAGTAGTGTCTTTTGAGGGGGCAACACTATTATCGGGGTAATATGCCCCCATGGAAAATTACCCTGCTTGTCTCCTTGGAAAAAAAAATCTGCGGACGTCCATGATTGGGGGCAATTACCGGCTGTGCGCACGCCTATGCCGCCATTAGGGAACGCGAGGCCCTGTGCGAATTATATCTGCGAGGCCTTTGTGTTATGTAATGTTAAAATATCGATAACAACCGTTTCTCGTAAAATTCTTCTCTAGCGCCAACCTGGTTATTACCGTTCGCAGTATCGCCTTTTAGCAGTAATAAAATTTAAAATTTGGCAACCAGCTTTTCTTAATGACTGCTGATTGAGACCTTGTTTTAGCGATACATGCCCTAGAAAAAAAAATGTTATCCTGTGTGTTCGCAGCCATGTATTGTAAATTTACTCTTGTTGTTGATATGTATTTTTTATGCCAGAAAACGCACTAAGTACGGAAAGGGGATCATGACAGCAAGAGCCAGCCCCAGAGTGTGGCAACTCGGGCGCTCACCCGAAGCCCCAGCCTCCAGGGGACACCGCGCTAGATAAAAATAATAGTTTATGTGAGTTTTTTACGAGTTTATAGGATGCTGGTGTTTCCAATTAAGTAACTAATCTGATATCGCCTGCATTCGTATGTTATTTTGACAAACTAGCTACTACATAATTATAGTGTTCCAAATGTTTGTATCAAACATACATAACATATATTGTTTGTTTACTTATAGAATTAAATATATGAAAGTATTATTTTATGGAAACAATGCAAATTCACTACAGTGTCAAAATTCAATGAAGAGTAAAGAAAACAATTATGTGATTGGATATGAATAAATATTGCTACTTTTTTTTAGTAAAAGTAACAATATGATATTGAGCTTTCCCGGGTTTGCAATTAAATATGTAATAGGGGTACATGAGATTGATTGAGTGATCGATTTGTTGTTTTAAGTTCACTTTATGCCCAGATAGGCTAATCGAGACTGGACCTACAGTTTAAAGTGGTGGGATCCTAATCACTATGCCATTTGCCTCTACCTGGTATCGAACCCGGGACCCCTTGGTTATAAGGCAACGACATACATCAGAATGAAAACAAAATGGACATGTAATAGTGTTTACATTATGATTTTGTAGGACAACACCTGTACTTCAGACTAAGGAACAAAAATTGAAAAAAAAAAAATAATTAATTATACTTCCCGCAAATATTTTATGCCCCAGGCCTTGTAATGCAAGATTATGTTCTGCCAAATACTTAAGGACATACAGTATTCGTTTGAAGATCTCACACTAGTCCTGCTTTTCCTGTGAAATCAACAGTCCCTGTTGCTCATCAATAGTTATGTTTTTCTGCATTCTAAATTCACATTCGGTCCATTTTTTAAGGCATTGAATTTGACTATCTGATATTTCATGGTTTTGTAGTCGATAGCTTAAATGCCTTCAATCATCGCATCCTTCATTTGCCAGCATGTCCCCACCTTTCTCCCCAAACAGCTTACAACAAAAAGGAGAGAAAATTTTATCTTTCCTATTCGAGTACACCAACCCTTCTGTCGACCGTTTCCCCATTTTGCATAACACGCTTATAATGTCCAGGTGAAAAGTGTAAATTATCACCAATAATTGGGTAATCATGATTTATGATGCGAACAGGGTCCTTTTGAATGATTGAGTCAAATATGGAACTGTTTAAAACTGAGGTCCATTCACCTTGATCTAACAGCAGAGGCGATCTGTCACCTGGCTCAGAAGATGACATGAAGCATACCCCCCCCCCCCTCGGGTACAAGTAGTTTGGCATATGGTTCACAGACGAGCTACCGCCGCCACTGATACATACGACTTGGACTATATCGCGAACACACAGGCAAAATATTGATTGCCGGCCCCTGTGGCGGAGTGGTTAGCACATCGCGCTATGACGCTAGGGGTCCCAGGTTCGAATCCTGGCCTGGACATGGATGTTTGTGAGTGTTTATTCATCAATTTCATCATATCATCACTCATCCCCATCTTCGCAAATTAGCTAAAAGTGGCACAAAAGGCGAAGTAAAATAAAGCAAATCAAACTATATTTATTGCTACTTTTCTATTTTACGCCACTTTTCTGCCTCAGTTAAATCGTAACGATGAGTACGAATGACGCATATATAGAATTGAAGACTGGACACTCACAAAGGAACATCCAAGCCCACGTCAGGATTCGAGCGAGTGCATTTCTTGAGAATTAGATATTTGAATAGTAGGAATTAAAAAATGGGATGATATGAGTGAAGCAAACGAACTGAACTTATCTTTAATCTAGAAATTCTTCACAGTAATGCTGCTACAAACAAGTCCGTGGCGCAAGAGCCGTCTTAGGGGCACAGCCTGCCACTCAGCTTTTCTTTGGGTGATCCGTGGTGAGCGCATCGAATCCCATCGCCGCTATTTTCTGGCTTTCGAGACTGGAGCCCGCTACTGTTTCTTTTCAAGTAGCTCCTTAATTGTTCTCACGATGCTGGGTTGACACCGAAATTTTGAGAGTTCGTACTGGGAATCGAACCCGGGACCACTCGCACCAAAATCTAGAGCGCTAACCAGTAGACTTTGCGGGAGCCCTCTTCACAGTAATAGGTAAGCTTAAATTTATTTCCTTAATATAAAATAACGTTATCCTAATTTCATTTAATCATTATTCATCATCGTCGCCACGATCAGGCCAGAAAACAGAGAAATGCATTTTTATCCTTTGGGTGCCTATTTGCCTATTTGATTCAGAGGTTTTTGCTGACTACAAATCCACACCCCTACCCATTATTCTCGAAAACAAAAGCGTTACGTGCTTTGCACTAATGGAGTATTTATTACACACTCGGTAGACAGTTTCATCTTGCCGCTGCGGTTGTAAACACGAGAGGTTGTAGTAAAGAGCTCAGCGGACCTTCAAGGCTTTGATGCCGACTCTTGTTTTCGTCTTTTCGCAGAACGGCACACCCTGAATTTTGTTGGGCCTCAGTTTGCAGACAAATAACCATTTTATGATGCCTGTCCTGGGTCGAACATTAGGCACGAAATCAGGGAAAGTTGGAGTCACAAATGGGCCGGTGAATTTTCACTGGTGGCTTGACAAAAGGGGACATAGTTGTCCGTTAGCAGAAATACAACTTTGTTATGACGCAATTTTTCTTTTCACAACAATTATGTTTTTCGTGGTGGCACGCGGCGCACACCCCTATCGGCGGCCCGGTCTACGACACGCACAATAACTGGTTCGCTGGTAATCAGAACCTATCTCCTGATGTTTCCAGGTTCGCGTAATTTGTTCTTTGTGAATTGTGAGTGACCCTTCAGCAGTTCCGTCTAATCAACATTCATCCTCATCGTCGCTGTTAACTAAATGGTGAAGAACGCCAACGCAAATGGAATAAATTAGAAATACATAAATAAGCGTATTAGTATCTTCCAAAATCAATGTCAAATGAACTATCGACATGTCAGATTGAACTTGTCCATCACTGACTGTGGCGTAGCGGCTGCCCCCGCTATGTCGGGAGCGCTAAATTGTAGGGGCCCGCTATGTTCTCTCTCTGTGCATCTGAAATTTTATATAATCCCAAAAATTCAGCAGGTTGTGTCGTTTATTTTAAATAAAAAATGGTTTTAAGAAACAGAAATCTGGTTCCCAGTAATATATGATATGACGACGTCTGCGGTATTGTCTCAGCCTGAGGGAACCGGGCAACATGACAACTTGGTCTCTACCGAAGTACAGAATGAACTTACTCACATATGGCAATCGGTAGGAAAATTCTCTTGTCTCGTACACCTTTACAGTTACAAAGTTTATCGTAAACGTAGCCTCAATATGAAATTGAAATAAGATCAGAGATAAATATCCCACATTATCCACACCCCTTATGTTTTACTTCAAAGGGGCCTAAAAAATCAGGAGGTGGAGCCCGGGGACAATTATCCCTTTTGCTCTGAGGTTGCCCTTATTTCGCAAAGGGTGTATCCAGTGCTCGAAGTGAAAATTCCTAGCTGCGAATTTTCTTGTTCGAGTTAGAGGATAGAAGGAAGGATCATCACATGGATCAACGTGAAGACAATGCAGAAGGTGGAGGAGGATGCTTATGCAAATTATCCTAGCTGGGGGATGCTTTATGATTATTATTTTTTGCGTCTTTTACACTCCTTCCCCCCTTACACACGCTTTTCGAGCACTGATGATCTAATAACAAAATGGTTCTTGTTTCATGAAAACGTCTCAAAGAAATATGAGTGGTCTATCGGAAAGAAATGGCATCGTTAAAACTATGAATAATAATATATGTCCATTAACATCAAAATTAAACACCTTGCCCGTGCGGCAACAACTTGTTTTTTGTGAGTGGCCCGGTCTTTCCAATGGGCATTTCATTGAGTGACAAATTTTCAGTGAATAAAGTCCCATCGCCGCTTTATTATCTATCTCTCAAGACTGGAGTCCGTTGCTATTTTCTCGTAGCAGACTGCAATTGACCTTGTGGCGCTAGGTCACCATCGAAAATCTAGAGGTCCGGTTCAACCCCCAAAACTGAAATCATAAGTTTTCTTGAGTATATAACTATTTGTATAAGAAGCTTAATGTGAGCGGCTCTGAAATAGACGCTTAGCCTGGCGCAGCCAGGCTTTGGAGGCTGAAGGCGCATCCACCTCAAAGTCCAAAAGAGGAGGGCTTCTGGGCTTACTATCTATTAATCACGTTCCACAAACAGTATTTATACATGTGTATTATATGTAACCTAATTGTTTCTTTTTAAAAATGTTTCGAGCCAAAAATACAAATGATCACGAGTAAAATATTTGGCTGTATGAAGTCTCCCGAAAATTGATCCTGTCTGTGCCACTGCAAGATAAAATATTTCTACATTCGTTATAAAGTTATTGATCAGAGATTTAGACCATCTTGATTTAGTTCCGAGAAACACTGATGTCGATGACAAAAAATGGGAAGGCAGGGTATTTGCGGTAAAAGTTAATTTGATTTAAACGGCGAGGGAAGGGGTGCCTAACTATTGTTATTGTACGTCTATTTTTTTTCACTAAGGGGCCCCAATATTATACTTGAAGGGGGGCTCCAGGGAACTGCGCTACGCCAGTGATCACTGGCATACATTCATTAGATTCAGCCAATGAATTATCCCTGCATACAGAACACACCTTCATGTCTTAAGATAAGCTCTATTGTGCTTGAGATAGAGCGATGGGCTCTGTTGAACACAGGTGCAAGCATTCAGAAATATAGCGAATGTGTAACTTATTATCATTTCATAAAGGATCAACCTCAGCCTCCACAAACCGCTGTTCATGTTATATCGGCGTCAGGTGTGGACGCGGGTGGGCAACTGCCTACTCAAAACGAATTCTTATTTTCGGAAGATGTGATCTGGTTTCCATTTCATGCGTAATATCCTTGCGAATGTTGTCGATTCAAAAAATGTTCACAACAGGCATCTTCGCTGTTCTTTGATGCAGGATTAGTTTTACTAAGAAAGGCTACGAAAATCGTTGCAAATATCCTGAAGCTTAAAACCTGTTAAAATGGAATTAATTTAAACTTTTTTCAACTTCCTTAATTTTATTATTGGCAAGCAGATAGTATTTTCAGTGCATTTACAACAAAATAATTAATATTTACATGAATAGAAGCAATGTAAAATCAACTGACATCATCCCTTACTACACACTCCAGACCACTTTTGGTGATACAGATATCTTATATCATACAAGAAAAATGTACAGTATTGAATTCTAGTGCATACTGTACATTACACTCCGGCCGAAGCAATGAAACTCCCCTTCGTTCACCAAACTTGGAAGCTGTTAACTATTGTTGCAGATACGAGTATGGAAGGAATGTGAATTATTCATCAAAGTCACAGATTTCTGTCTAAAGGGGAGGCCGTACGGCTTTAGCCTTAGGCAGAAATGCATGGCGAAACTTGGTTGGGGGAGGCAAAATCGAACTTTGGGATTAACTTTGGAAAGGGGGAGGGGCAGAATCGACAAGTTGTTTACCCCATAGAAATAGCACAGATAAACTTATAAACCTAGAGACATAAACCTATATACGTTTATCTGTGGAAATAGCGTCCACTACTATTTGGTATTTAAAATTACTCTTTCATTCTTTGTTCATCAGAAAATGCCCTGAACTTGTAAATTTTACTAGGTCTGAAAATTTCAGGGAAGGAAAATGACCCTTTCCCTCGCCAAGTTCCCCATACATTATATTTTAACCTTAAACCACATGTCAGTGAACGAAATAATACATTCTGCAAAAATCTACATTATCATTTGTTGGTTGTTTGTTTTTTTAACTCAGAAACGCAAAATTTAACTCAGTGATAAAACACCTTTGAAAATCAGTATCTATTGATACGTTTTTTGTTTGTTTGTTAAACCGTGGACGGTGCATAGAGTCTCGTCGCCATTGTTACCTGGTTTGTTTTTAATTTAATTATATTTTATTTATTTTATTTTTGCCGGAGACCCATTTTGGATATCGCCGTCATTTTCAACTTTCCTCTGAGACAGACACAGCTTTACAGTCATAAGTACGGAATTACGTACAGAAAATTAATACGTATTAAACAAAATAACAGTGAGTAAGGAACGACTGTCTCATCAGATTTCAATTGTGCATTGCGGAGATGGAAATGCTGGACGTTGGCTACTTCCTGTAGGAAGTGGGGGATCGGCAGAAAAGTCCCGGTCCCGCTAATGAACCATTCCAACGCCTGATGCTGGAAATAATAATGGAGAAGAATAATATAGATGTTGACAAGAATAATAAATCTCTTACATGTCTTCCTTGTCACGTACTGTCTGTTCCAATGGAACAGATTTGCAAATGACTTGGAAACGACCACTAAAGTGAATTCAAAGCCATTTCTCTAGAAAGCTTCGGATACAGAGCTCCCAGGAAACATGATTAGTTGTGTCCTGCGACTTTGTAGGAATCTTTGAGCCTGTTATCTGAAGGAGGGAAAATGATTCCAAAAGGTTTTGGAACGGGTAGTATAGCCACAACGTACCATATGTTTTCAATTTTGGCCCTCAGAGCCTTTGCTTCCTCATTTTCGCGATTCAGAGTTCCAGACTCAAAGCATAGTGTTTTATAATAATAGAAATAACACTAAAATAAGGGCACTTAAAAATAATAATAACCCTTATTTTCGCACTAAACAGCGAAAAATAACATAGATTGTGCTGCAAAATAACATATTTTGAAACTTATCTATTGAGATAAATTGTTAGAAATTATTTTCATAATTTATTTTTTCAAAGCTTTGGTTTTCTCTCTAATATTCCATGAATTACACAGACTACTACCATATCATAAACTTTAAATGAGATAGTTAAGAGAAGCAACAAGTATTAATTCCATGAATTTCGCTACTTGATTTTTTATTTTATTTCAGTTGTGTATTTATGATTTCATCTTAGGATATGATAACTATCGTTTTCAGCAGCACCGATTATTGTACGTTTGATGTTTGCCGAAGAATCAAAAACTATAATTTTTAAAGTGGGAAATAATGGACATTACGTTTATTCATTCTCTGTATATTTTGAGAATCTAGTAAATGTCTGGCTCGATATTGATTGATTGTTTTAAAATTAGTGGGTGCGTGGGCACATGTGGCCATTTTGCACGCCTAGCTCGATATATCATCGGAAATAGGACGTGACAGTTGTGGTAGAAGGCAGCCTCAACTCTCGTGAGAATAAAAGAGTGAAGAACGAATGGTGAGAAGCATTCTGTATACCTTTTGTACTAATCTAAAGGAAACTAGCTACGCACCTGAAGAATCCCTGCCAGGATTTCCTTCACTTTCACTTGTAGGTACAAATATACATGCTGCAATGTTGGAGACATAGGGTGCACAGATATTTATTATTATTATTATTATCATTATTATTATTATTTTGCAACAGAGTTAAAATTTATTTTTAGCACATTGATTGCTTGTGTGACTGATTCAAATATTGTTTCATACATCTTATATATAGTATAGTGCCGTACTCAGATTTCTAAAAATGGAATAGAATTTGGTGTCTCCTGTACAAATTCACGCGTTCTGCTTCTGGTAATCTGTAGAAAAAATTACATGTGTTTTATTTCAAGCGAAAAATTCACTTCCTGAAATAAAAGTGTAACCCGACAAGAAGTTAGAAATGGACTCTGCATAATGAAACCAGACATACAACTTTATTTGCATGTACAAGATTTGGATTGCTAAACTATACTTATTATGTCTAATTTTCTTATATCTGATCAACTACTAAGAGTATTTTTACATTAACGTAAAGAGGGTACAATATTAATTCCGTCCAGGGAATCTCAGGAGCGAAGGAAAGCAACTCTGCACAAGTCATGACGTGAAAGGGCTCAACCAGTGAAAACATGCCAGGGAACGGGATTTCGTGGAGGGGAGAGAAGCAACTGCAGTTACCAGCCTCTGCAGCAGCGCGTACTGCTTCGCTCCTCGCACTCGCTTTTACCCTTATGCGCGACCTTCCTCCAGAAGATTCCCTGGATAGATTGTAGATTAGATGACTCGCGATGCCCATCATGAAGATGCATTTGTGAAGACGGTCCCAACGTTTTCACTTCAACTCACTCATTGCCAGGTCCAGATTTATGTGGAGGCTAACGTGAGCCCTCCCCCCTCCCCTACTCCCCCGTGTTCGATTAGAAGTAAACGTGGAAGGAGGGTAAATTTTCAGAGCTTCCTATTTTTACATTTTGAGATTGTTGCCTAATTAATATGTAGTTCTTCGGAAGACAAAAGGTACAGGCAGCATTTTTTTCGGAGGTTGGAGGTGTCAAGAATTCTTTATCTCAAACTTTATGGCCTGCTTATTTCCATATCTCGAGGGTTTCTGTGAACTATTACTTCTATCGAAATTTTTGTTTAATCAGATAAATTTCACAGTAAGATATTTGCTATTTATGCATATGGTAAACCATCAAAAATAGTAATTTAATGGCGTCAATTCTTTCATATAACTTTTAGAAGAAAAAAAATGTTTCACCTACAGACCAGGGTAATATTACATAGATTTCTTTTACAATCATCGATTTTTAATGTAAAATGTAGTACAAAAGTTACAATGTAGGCTGTTTTATTACTGTGAATTGACTTGAAATTAAACGATAATTATTACTTCAATTTATAAAATTAATAACAACAATGGCGGAATGGAGAAAAAGTCATTCCCTCGTTCGAAATTAATTTAAACATGCAGAGGTTGGGAAATAAAATGTGGGAACGACAAAACTCCATGACTCAACCCCCTCCCTCCTCTTCTTCAATTCGAGCACTGCCTACAGTCAATTATTACTTCTAAGGTAAATTATGTCAAATCGTTAGTCATATTTTTACATGAGAGTTCAAATATCATCCATTTTTCTTTGTTGTGTGGCCTCTTTAAAAGCAATTTTTCCATAGTGGAGGGGAGACAGCTGAGTGGAGAAGGTAATTTAGAACTGCATAATTTGTATGCATGTCCACATTATTATAATAATTAAATCAAGAAAACATTCTGATCAGGTCATGAGGCACGAATTGGAGAGGAAAGAAGAGTTTACAGAATTCTTGTTGGGAAAACCTGATGGTAAGAGACCTGTAGGAAGACCAAGACGAAGATGGAGGTATAACGTTGAGAAGAACCTAAAGGAAATATGTATGGGATGGAAAAGATTGTACTGATCTTGCCCAGGATAGGGACAGATGGAAAGCTTTCGTTGTTGGAGCCATAAACCTTCGAATTTAAGAAGGTTAGAGTCTTAGAGAGTTAGTTAAATTTTAGTTAGTGCTCCAAATTTGATGTTCAGTCCCCCTACCAAAATTCCCGATATAACCTAAGATTTAACATTGATATTCCCCTCTTTCCATCGAAAAAATACTCAATCTCTCGCACCGGAATTCGCCTGACAATTTAAGACTTAATAGGTCGCCACCACCACCACAACCAAATAATACATATTACCCGTTATAATTTCCTTGGCAGTCTGCACATTTCTATTTATAAAGCAGCGATGCTCGAATGATGGCGTAGTTCAACTTCTGTCCAACACTCAGCGCCGCCATTAGATGTGCGACGCGTGTCACAACACAGGGCCTCGCACTCCCAAAGTACAATTCTATCGAATTGTTTATTCATTCATTCATTTATTGTGAAAGCGTGATCCCATTCAAATAGAACGAGGGAAAAAAACGAAGAAAAAAACAACAACGTACATATGTTAGCAACCCTACTACTACATAAAACGATTGATTGATTACTTCGCTTTTCTGCAGTGACGTGCACTGAGGAGTAGCTAGTCTAGCAGAGATAGATCAATCAATCTCACATCTCGAATTATATTCAAATCACAATATTTATTGTCTTGTTAAAGCCACCACAGCTCATATGCAACACCTTCTTTTCCACGCACTTCTCGTCCATCGGTGTTCTCCGCGGGCAAAGCAGGCTGGATACCCTAGCTCGCTCTTCTTCAGCCAGGCCAGTTTCCAGGTAGAAACGGCCGGCCCAAGGAAAAGGAAGATTTCTACCTCTAGTTCCCTTGCCCCCCGCTGCAATAGTTGAAAGCCCAGGCTTTCAGGTCCCCCAGTCTATCTCCTATAGGACAGATAGGGGATTGGTTTCTCATAATTTTTTTGTAAATCCTCTAAAGAACACAGGGTAAAATTTTCTGCAGTACTTATGTTCACTGTATTTACACAACCTTTTACACGTTGTACAATATGTGTGTATGTATAATATGGGATGTAGTTTTATTATTTATAAAATGCGAACGTGTTATGTGCAGACAAAAATGTTATGCTTTCTTTCTTTTTTTCTTTCTCAAATATGGAATATATAATGATTAAATTACAAATATGTGCTCAGGCTCTCTCTGACTCTCGTTTTAGTAGTGTTTTATTTAAATATACTAATATATTGGCCTATAACAGTCATAAATACGGATGTATTTATTTGGGCAAGAGAACGCGGGTTCATATTGTTGTTGGTTTGGTTTATTTTACTTCGCTTTTCTGCCACATTTGGTTATCGCGAAAATGAGGATTGAGTGATGATATGATGAAATTGGTGAAGGGACCTCATATGAACAATCCAGGCCAGGATTCGAATCCGTGATGAGTGCGCATTCTTGTCCTGTGTTGCAGTGAATAATGAAATAATTTGGAATGAAAAATGTATCTCAGAACTCAAAAAGTCAAATGAATATCATTGAAGAAACTACAAAAAAGTGTGTTGTGTTTTGTTTCCTGTCACCAAATCAACCAAGCGCGGGGGAGTGGTTATCACAGCGCGCTACGACACCAGGCGTTCCGGGTTCGAACCCCGACTCGGGCATGGGCGTTCCCTGTGCTCGTTCCCTTCATCAGTTTCATCGTATCATCTTCACAATTTACCAAATTTGACAAAAAAGCGACGCTAAGTAACAAAAATGAAATCAAATCATTGATTGATTGCTCAAATTGGTTTATTTTACTTCGCTTTTCCGCCACCTTTGGTACAACAAAATAGATGAAGGAAAACACACAAAGAACACAAATGGCCAATCCGAGATTCGAACCCAGGATCTCTGGCTTAGAGTCAAATCAAATAGTTTTTTTATTTTCGAATGTGGGTGGGGGTTACGTGTACTTTTTTCTAGTACTCATTCATAATTTTGCAATATTTTCCTGTTATTGACATTCTTCTTTTTTGAAGGAATACTGGCCCTAAAGAGAGGAGGGGTGTGACTCACAACAACCCCCACCTTGAGCACGCCACTGACTGCTACCCCAAGTGTCGACGTCACCGCACGTCACTGCTTTTCTGCCACCTTTGGCTAATCGCGAAGATGAGGATGGTGAAATTATGAAACGACACTCATAAAGAACACACATGTCCTGGCGGCCTGGATTTTAACCTGGGACCCCTGGCGTTGTAGCGCGCTCTATAAGTGGAACCACAAGCAAAAAAACCTGCACAGAAGCACATCGCGCCGTCGGGTGCGGGAAAGGGCAGGGGAAAAGGAACATTCAGCCGGCTCACGTCAGCGTTGCCAGGCCTATTGATTTCTCGGGAGAATTCCTTAATAAACTATTGCTATGGAACCTCCAACGGCCAGCTTAAAAACACGTTTCCTGCTCATCTTTACTTGAACATGGAGCGGAGATGTGGAGTGGAACTCCACTCAGCCGTGAAAAGTGCTGTTTGAACTGTGAAATTATGTCAAACGCTACTCAATTGTGCTAGGAAATTATTTTATTACTTTTACTACATTACTATTTTAGATGGCTGTATTTTATCCCACCCTAAACTCTATTTCTATTTTAGTTATTTTACGTCGCTTTTGTGCCTCTACGGGTAAGTACGACAATATGGATGATTGAAAAACTGATGAAATGAATGAAATGACACAAACACAGTAAAAAACGTCCTTGCCTTACTAGGTAGAAACACTGACTTCGTAGCGTGGGCAAATTATGTTATACATGTATGTGTTTGTGGGTGTGTGTGTGTATTTCTAGCAGATGGGGAGGATGGGTGGCACCCTAGCATAAGCGTTGCTATCTTGAATTATTGAGGAAGACATGCTGTCTAATTCACCAAATATATTTCACATACGTAATGCATTTTTTCATTATGGTGCAGGACGCGTGCCCACCCCTATCGATAGCTGTACACCGAACACCAGCAGAAGGCAAATTGATTTGTTATTGTTAGCATTCGACTTGAAAGATTGTGGAAAATCGCTGACAACGAAAGGCGGCACGTTAGCTTCATCTGTGAACACAACTTTCTACCATTTCCTCGCGATAATAGAGGCATCCCAATCCCTTGTGTCGATGCTAAGAAAGGGCAAATTTGAGGGTGTTTTCCACGCACCATCTAACCGGAAAATGCGGAAGAGATGAAAGATGTTGGTCGGTTTCCTCGGGCGGTTTACTTTCTTTTGTTTGAAACATGTCCACTCCTGAAATGGAGATCTTCGGTATATTTTCGTCAAACACAGGGTGCTGGGTTTAGCTCCATTGTTACAAAAGTATCTGTGACGTTTACACCGTAAACAATGCGCGCCACTACCCTTTGCCCCCCCCAGTGCACACAACTATGCCGCCCCCCCCCCCCAAGAACGCCGTTCATCCGCTTCTATTAGATCATCGGATTTTGTAGCAGAACTTCTGGTTTCCAAGGAACAATCTCCCGAATTTTTCAAATCTGACCTGGCAACACTGCCCCGAACACCACTCCGCCACGTAGAAGTGATTTCAAACGGGTACAGCAAGATATGGCAACAGCCAAAAATCAACATTATTGCTATAAAAACATGCGAAATTAAATTTTAAATTTTATCTTGATTCGGAAAACGGTGTTCATTTTTGGCAAGTATTTGTCACTCTCATGCTACCACTACCAGTTAGTTCAAGTTCGCCGGTAAGGAGCAATAAGCGACACTTCTGTTGCTTGTGACCCTGCCGCTTTCTACTGGTTACCCGTCATAAACCACTGCTCGAGAGGATGCAGGTACCGTAATATGGTCTCCAAATTTGAGGACATGCCGCCCCTCGTGTCCTTGGAAACTTCACCACATTGGGTATGTTGTTCAATTCAAATTCAAATTCTTTATTTACGTGGGCGAGGTTCAGCCTGAGGCTGTTCTGCCACCTAACCCGTGTCATCGATTACATTTAAATTTACATTTATTTTGTTATTACAGTATTAATACAGTGTACAATAAACTGTATGATTTAGTTACAAAATCTATTGATAAAATAATAGTAATAATTGTATGAATAAAATGATACAAAAATTGTGAAAGATAACTACATAAAAATAAAATAAAATGAATGAAAAATAAGTAAAAATAATAACATGTAGACAAAATACATAACATAAACATACAAGTTACATCATAGTATTTGAACACAATCTCTGCTCTGCCAAAAGAAAATTCTTTACTTCGTTTCGGAAAGATTCTATTTTAGATATGCTCGACATGGTCTTAGGTAGGGCACTCCATATTTTTGCAGCAGAATATGAAAACGACGACTGATATGCCTGTGTGTCGCAGAGTGGAAGGTTAAATTTGAAATTATTTCTTGTATGGTGGCTGTGAATACTGGTGCGAGGGATCAACATGTCTGCCAGATACGACGGCTTGCCAGATGTAATAATTTTATGTATAAGGCAATATGTATGCAGTAGCCGCCTACGGTACATATTGAGGATATTCTTATTATTTATGGAAGGTAAAATATGTTCACGTCTCGGGATGCAAAATATGAACCGCATGCACGCATTTTGGCATTTTTGAATCTTTGCTTGTAAAGTTTTATTTATTCTACCAGAGTACACTACGTCACAATAGTCGAGAAATGGATATATAAGTGTTTCAACTAATCGCTGCTTGACTTCTGAAGATAATAGTTTGTTAAATTTAAACAAGAATCTAAGTGTTCCAAATGATTTATTGATTTGGCGGCTAATATGCTCATTCCATGATAGACGAGTGTCAAATATCAGTCCAAGACTTTTAACTACTTGAGCTCTAGGTATGACATCATCATTTATTTTAATTGTTGTATTAGTGTGCTCGACCGAACCAATAGCATTTCGAGTTCCAATAAATGTATAACATGACATATTAGCATTAATTTTAAGGCCATTTGCATCACACCATGTTTTTATCGCACCCAAATCATTACTTATGTATTCAATACTTATGGCAATTTCTGTTGGATTGAATGATTTGGTTAGTTGAGTGTCATCAGCATATGAATGTACGTTACAGTATTTGACAACTGAGGGTAGGTCTGCAATATAAATCGTAAATAATAAGGGACCTAGTATAGATCCTTGTGGAACACCAGATGAAATATATAAATTATTAGATAATAATGTAGGCGACAGTTTTACACGTTGATTTCGGTTACTTAGATATGAAAAATACCATTTAAGGGTAGATTGTGAAAAACTGTAATATTTCAGTTTACTGAGCAGTAATTTATGTTGTACCGTATCAAATGCTTTGGACAGGTCCAATAATATTAATGCAGTGATGAATTTCTTATCCATAGCCTGGAGGATGTCATTTGTGACTTTCAGCAAAGCCGTAGCAGTGCTGTGTGCCGGCCGAAATCCTGACTGTGAGGGTGGAAGAATATTGTTTTGGGCAACGAAGCTAAATGTCTGTTTATAGATTATTTTTTCTAGTAGTTTTGAACACACGGGCAGAACACTAATAGGTCGAAGGTCGTTTACATTAGTTGGTCGGGTCGTCTTAGGGAGTGGTGTTATCAAAGCTTCTTTCCATTTCCTGGGAAATACGGATTTCTCGAGCGAAAAGTTAATAATATGTGTGATAATAGGCAAACATGTCCTCATAAAGATCTGGAGATACTTCTATTTTTACTTCCTGAAAGAAAACACCTCCCAGAGAAAGGGCGCTTGCTTGTTCAATGTTCCAAAAAGTTTCAAGTCATAAGCAGTGGCGGATCCAGATACAGAAGTTACAGTTGGGAGGGGCGAATTTCAGTCGGGTATCTCACCTCACCCAGAATCAATTCTAACCTACACTTGCTCTGTATTATATAAGCGAGATATCATACTATAAATAGGAACCAAGTTCTAGAGACTAGACTTATTGTTTTGCAAAAATAGGATTCCAAGGCTGGAATAGATGTTTTTTATTGTCGTTATCATAATTCCTGCTACAGTAAACTGAACGACCAGATATGTTAAACTTGGTAATCATTTGAATCTTCAAAAATATTAGGCATAATAATATATCTAAAAGCCCCTATCGCCCTCCCCGTGAATCCATGCCTGGCCATAAGTCATTATCGTTTGAAAGAGTATTGCGTGCAGCTTCCATCCAGGTATTACAGTTTATACTTATATGTACTAAAAAACCCGTTTCCTAATAGCTGTAACAGGATAATGCTAACAGTTCCAATAACACTCGTGAATGATGAAAAAGTTTCCCTCGTTTGGAATTAATCAAACGTGTTTAAAAATTAACATGTATTTTTATACAAGCTAAAATATTGAAAATTAATATTGAAAGTTTTTCTTGTGTCTCCAACCGGTTGCCGACGTCACCTGTGTGCACCATGGTAGCGTGATTAGCACAGCACGTTACGACGCTAAGGGTCCCGAGTTCGAATCCCGGCCTGGACATGGGTTTTCTTTGTGGGTGTCCCTTGATCATATCATCACTCATCCCCATTATTATTCCCCTTTTTACTAACTTCCTCTTCTAACAGTTGTGCACTATTAAGAATTTTGACTTTGCACTCATCTGAATGGGAGATGACATTGTTCAAAGCGACATTTTCCCTTCAAAACAGCACTTTACTTTTTCCTGGAATCTGCGTTGCCTACGTAACAGTAGCAGTAGTAGCGGATCCAGAAATGATAGTTGCAATGGTCTAATGTTAATGGGTTACCTTACCTACGTCTTATGACAAATACATTTAAAATTATTTCCGACAATGATAATAAATTCATGAGGAATCTGCATCAACAGCATATTTCTATTTTTACACACACACACACATATATATACATACATACATGTATGTACGTGTGTGTGTGTATATATATATATATATATATATATATATATATATATATTATATGTATGTATGTATATTATATGTATGTATGTATATATGAGTTTGTTCCTTCTACCTCCCTATCTCTTTCTGTTTCGTCACCTTTCTCTCACTTTCTCCCCCCATTTTCATTATGCTCTTGCTCTTTAACTTTCTATCACGGTATCTTTCTCTCAGTCTCTCCTTTTCTCATTATTGCCTTATGCAATACACATACATGATACTCTGGCTACAAGAGTCCACGTAAACTCAAAGGTGTAAACTCCATTTTTGTCCCTTTTTCTTCTTACTAAAACGGGTCAATGTCACATGACAAATAGTGTGTGATTTAAACATTGTGTTCCAGAACTAACTTTACAGCTTTTTCATTGTTATTTTATGTTATTTTGTGAAGGGCCTCGTCCTTTATTTTTCTACCTCTTACCATTCTCAATCAAATAGAATGTAATATTTCAAAATTTTGTACTAGCTATGTTTCATATTACAAAACAAGCGAATATTTTAAATGGGAAATGGACAGGACAAGGGGCAATTGTAACAGTGTTACAACTGTCACAATTAAATGTTACCTTTGCCCCACCTGACGCCATATTGATTGATTTGCTTTATTTTGCTTTCGTCTTTTGCGCCACTTTGGCTAATTTGCGAAGATGGGGATGAGTGATGATATGATGAAATTCATGAATGGCGCAGTGGCAGCGTCGTCGCCTTGTAATCAAGGGGTCCCGGGTTCGATACCCGGTGGAGGCACAAGTGGTTCGGATCCCACTTTAAACTGTAGGTCCAGTCCTGATTAGCCTTACTGTGCATAAAGTAGACTTAAAATAATAAATCAATCAATCAATCCATTTACAAACATTCTGCTCAGGCCGGGATTCGAACCCGGGACCACTGGCTTTCGTAGCGCGATATGCTAACCACTCAGTCACGGGGGCCGGCTTGACGCCATATTGTTTGCGGGCTTGCAGCTACTAACCACGACCACGACACCAGAAATTCATATCTATATTAACAAATAAATAAAATAAGGCGTATTGCAATGGTATAGTCAAACCTTGATCAGACGACATCGAGAAAGTACTATATAATCAATAAAGGAGTGCTTTACGTTTTTACTTACATGTTTAAATTGGGAGAAAATGCGAGTAATAGCTGCAGGAATCATGACATAGGCAACGCCGCCACATGAGACACTCACGACTGAGTTCTTCTTTCTGCAGATGCCTCACGACAGGAGCACAGTAACGAATGCTGCATTTGCTCTGTGTTACAATTGGCCCCGTTCTCCACTACACCCTGGACTGCATTTGCTGACTAACGAGGCTCTGGCACCTAGACTTGTAGCCAGGATAATCCTCCGTGGGACTCATGTTGGGTTGTCTGTTTGTGTTTGTGATTGTGATTGTAATTTCACCCATTTCACGTAATCCTTATCCGCATTTTATTTTTGCAGATATGATAAATAATTTGCAGTTGGAATGTAGCAAACATTGTGTCATTCTTCCAAACACACTACTTTGTGTGCGTTATCAATATTATTCTTAGTAAAGTATTTGAAATGAAGACTAATTGCTTATCTTTTGTTGTTGTAAGAAAAAATTCTCCCCCACGAAATTCTTGGAAATATCTTAGGACAAAATTATTGGTGAGGGGAAATCCCTCACAGGATTTCGCACCATGCTTTGCATGATCACAGAACAAATGCATTCCACTTCTGTGCAAAACTTTCAACCACAGAAAAAGGATCAGCGTGTACCTCTCATTTACATCTCCATGCTTCACAAGAATTTATTGGTATCCCCTCCACCCACAAAATTAAAATTTATCAAACATCACGCCCTCAAGAAGTTCCTCAACATCCCCTATAACGTTTCACCAGCCCTAAATTTATGAGTAACCTTGATTCAAAACTTACTCTTACACCCCCGAAATATGAACTTACACTCCTCCAGATGGAAAATTCATTATCCACTCCTGCCATGCAATAACGAAAAAGAGATTGTAAAAGACCCTGACTGACTAAACAGAGCTATTTGTTAATTTTTATTTATGTACTGCAAAATAGCTTACTCTAGTGGGATATATTACACGTACTATCAATTTGAAAATGGTTACGTGACAGAGCAGATAAGATTTTATGTCGAACAATAAAAAGAAAAACTTCTTCCGAGGCTTCAATTAGCTTCAATCCTTTGCATCGCTTCAAGAACTACTAATGAAGTACGGTGACCCAAAGCGTATTATCTCTGTAGCACTGTTTCAACTGCATAAGGAAAATCTCGATATATTTGGCACTAAAGAAGTAATGGAAGATTGCACTGAAAATTGTGATTGAAGAATATCCACATTCGGAAAAGTCGAGTAGAAGTTGAAAGTATATGTTCTGCTGAAATATGCCACTGTTGTTATTTAATCAAGATTACGTAGCAATGTTGTTTTCATTTATACCTGTAAACATGTGTGTAGCTGGAAGTGACAGTGTTATAGGTACGGGTGTCCCAGAAGTCTTTCCCTGATTACAAACTTTATTCATATCCGCTATATGCAAGGTAGAGATATGAAAGTGGTGCCAAAATGTTGGAAAACTAACCAAGTTTTTTTTGTTGCAGGTTTGAGTAACGTGGCTGTAGTGTAGCAGTGTCAGTGCCCAGAAAACCGGAAATGTTCACAAATCAGGAGAAAGCTCAGCATGTCCTCTGGTATCACGAAACCCGGTCACCAATAACAGTGCAGAGGAACTTTCAAATGTACAGAATTCTTTCGTCTACAATATCTGCCATCAATAAGTTGGTATTAAAAAAATGGAATTTATCTTCATTCCCAAATCCTGTCAAGTCCAAGAAACATTGTATGGAAAGATCCCACCCGATGTCAAGAGCATTAATTCCGGATTCCTTGGCACTGACACTGCTACACTACAGCCACATTACTGAAACCTGCAACAAATAAACTTGGTTAGTTTACCAATATTTTGGCACCACTTTCACATCTCTACATTGCATATAGCGGATATGAATAAAGTTTGAAATCAGGGAAAGACTTCTGGGACACCCGGTACTTATACGATGCGTAACAAACATTTGAAAAAATACGCGCGCCCGCTTTTGTTTATTTGAAGTCCACTTTATGCATAGTAAGGTTAATTAGGACTGGACCTAGAGTTTATAGTGGGATCCGAACCAATATGTGCCTGCATCGAGTATCGAACCCGGGACCCCCTGATTGCAAGGCGAGGGCGATACCGTTATCTAACTAATAAAGTTCGATGTACCCTGATACATAGGGCCGTATCAAGGTTTGTGGAGGCCCCTGGGCAAAATGTTTTGTGGGGGCCCCCCATTTTTTTTATTATTTTTTACTAGGAGCTTTATTAGCTAAATATGTTAACCACCAATTTTCAGCAGTTGAAATGGTAGGCCTGATTTTAGAATCAGTAATGATTCACAATATCACATATCGCAGATAGGTTTGCAGGGAGAATAGCCAGTAAAATAAAGTTACAGGACGAAAATTGTAGCGCTATAGCAGCAGTAAAATTCTGGTCTAAATGTCTACAGTATATTATGAAGAGTGAACACCGTAAGTACAATATATAGTAAATACTAAGGGGGTTCATACGGAAACAGAGAACTGAGCAGTAGACTATACTTACGTACATAATTTATTATTATAAATTATATCATTTACAATTTAGAGTAAATATGTCACTACATATGCATGGTCCATCTACTGGACAATTACCGACAGGTTCATTGTGGAAATTGTAGTAACTACACTTTCTTCAAGAAAATTCCCAAAGGCTTAACACTTACAGTAGACACACTTTGCTTGCCTTTTTCGCCGAAAATTCATCTACTATATCATCGAAGTCCAATTCACGAAGGAGTTCATGTTCAATGCTTAATAAACAAAGATTGGATAAGCGATCCTGTCCCATGGCAGCACGAAGCCTGTTTATCACTAATTTCATTTTTGAGAAAGCGCTAGCATCTCCACATTTTTTCCCCTAGAAAAACTCACAGTTCTAATACGATGTTATTAACGAAAGAAAGTTATGTACTTCGTAGGATTATTTATTACCTTAATCGTATCTGAGAATTTTTTGTTTGAATAAGTGTGCCATATTTCCACAATACAGCCAAATCAATCCATGGTATAAAGTATACTGAGCTTCAGATATCTACAAACAGATAGACTGAGAGCTGTGCTACAATTGGATCCAGAAGAGTGTAGACGTACGACAATATTGAAGTTTTATTTTTATTTTTAAAATACAACTTCTTATGTAATTTTTCACAAGCATAGCCATCTGGATAAAATATTTTTTTTTTGGTGGAGGCCCTTCAAAGCTTCCTCTTGCTTGGGGTCCCGGGGCAATTGACCCAGTTGCCCATAGGTTAATCCGGCCCTGCTGATACACGTTTTTATGTTTTCGGTGTACCTACCCGCACGCGGAAAGAAATTGGTATTCATACTTTGCTTAACTTTGCCCCCCTAATATCGCTAGAAATCGGCACCTATGTTTTCCGGTGCTGCTTTGCTTGCTTGATTACTTGTTTTAATTTTTTCCCTCTAAGTTCTACCTAAACAAACATACAAACATATTTTTGATTTGGTTACATTTTCCGTTTTACTATCCAATTCTTGTCTTGTGCCGACCCTCCGCGATTTAGTGGTTAGCACATCGCGCTACGAGGCCAGGGGCCTCGGGTTCGAATCCCAGCCCGGGCATGATTGTTCTTTCTAATTGTTCATCAATTCCATCATATCAACACTCACTCGTCCTCGTTGTCTAGATTAGCCTAAACAGGAAGAAAAGCAACGTAAAATAACAATTGCACAACCAGTCTTGTCTCGTGTATTCATCCCTCTCTGCTCTTTTTACAATGTGCTGTAGTAGGTCTACTGCGCTTTCTACATCCCCGTTTCAAGATAATATGATGGTTCGCAGCTTGACTAAAGAGACACTCTGTGGAGATCGCTGGGAAGCCAGCCAGGCTCATTCTGGAACTCTAATACGTCTATTGTCTCTCAGGGGTCATTGAAGGTCATGTACCTACTTCTTTGCTCAATAATACGCCCCACGTTGCACTATGCATTGACATGTCCGATATTACAAATGTATTGCACACATATGATGAAAATAAATCAAATCACACATCATGAATGCAGGGAAAGTTACTTGGAGGAGAGCGGAGGGGGAAGGGGGTCATTGGCCATTGAAATGAGTCTGACTGATGACAAATATTAGCAAAAAGGTATGACGTGGCGTTAGTCAACATCAAGTAGCAAAAGAGTAGTTTGCAGAGCCGCTGGAAAGGGTGGTAGAACGAAGTTACATTAAACTGTAAATCCAGTCCCAATTAGCCTATCTGTGCATAAAATAATAATAAAAAAACAATTCACAACTCAATTAGACACGTTCTTTCCTAATAATTAGTCCCAGATTTAGTTAAAATCAAATGGTACATTCGAATGCCGGTCGACCCATGAGTGTCCCTTTATCAATTTCATCATATTACTCACCCTCGTCTTCGCGATTAGCCAAAAGTGGCAGAAAAGCGAAGTAAAATAAACTAAATCAATCAATATTACAGAACGGAAATCATGTCACCCTAAACTTTGACTTCCTAGGAGAGACGGACCACTTTCTTACGCATGACAAAGAGAAAGAGAGCGAGCGAGAGAGAGAGAGAGAGAGAGAGAGAGAGAGAGCAGGAGCTCATTACGTCGTCGACCCTAGTTTCGCCATCTTGAATCACGTGATCTCTCGTTGCGTCTTGTACACGCCCACATTTTGTTACGCATCATATGATTGGCTTGTCTTCTTCTTCTTCTTTTGAGTTCTTAGCAGAAAAAGAACGTGGCAGCAGACAGTTGCCATATATAAAACGCTGAGAATTTTAAAAAGGATTCAGAGAATGATTCAAATGTTTGATACAGTTTTAAGTAATTTGAAAAATAAAGGTATATTATGCAGAACTGTAAAGTTTGGATTTAACGTTTATCAATGTCATTTACGTATTTTCAAATGTTCTTGGAGGTGAAGTGAACATTCTGAATTAATAAGAAAAAGGACGATTAGGTCAGAAAACTAAATACATACGCTTTTACAATGCGCTGTGTTAAATGTTGATTATACTGGACTAGTCCTGTGACGTCACAGAAGCTGATGTGAAGCTCGTAATATTTCGGAAATTCATTTACAGTTTTTGGCTTCAGATAAATTGAATACACCGACGGTTATATATTATACATAACATGAAATAAAAACTAATTTCCCGATGTTAAAAACGAGCAATAAGATTCTTTCGGTTCAATATTTTATAATATAAGCACAAAATGTAATACTGTACATTTGATTTTGTGAAGTTTAGTAAATCACTATAAGTTTCATGTTTGTCGCGAACTAATCACCTGTTACTTGTCCATAGTCTTGTAACTTACAGTTACAGTCCAACTGTTTCATGACTCTTGTGACTTACACATTAGCTTTTCCACAGCCTACAGTACGCATTTCTAATATAGGCATTGTTCTTGTTCTGGTGTTTAATATCTGCATATTGCAACACCGTCGTTCTGCACTTCACGTGACTTCACATTGAAGTGATACATTCATTTGACCGGTTTGACGTCATCGCACGCAAAAACTTCAACCGTTACCATGGATATGGACCCGGGCTGGCTTGACTGGTTTGGAGGAATAGGACATGTTCTAATTGCTACTATCTTTCCTGGACTGGATTCTGTGGAACGGCCAATCAGAGGAAAGTTTGGCCAGGCCCCCTGTACTGGCTGCAAAAAGCCGAACAAGGTAAATTTCAGAATTCATTTGTTCTTGCGTGTACGAAGTCTTTACCAGTCGGCACCACCATAGATGCTAAATCCTAAATTTCTCATTAAAAATTTAGTTTAAGTCTCTATTAATCAATCCTACATGATTTTGTATTTTATTCCTCGCCTTTCGCTACTTAAACATGTATAAAAAATAGTATTTTCTAGTTATTGTTTATTTATAGATACATAACATTACGTAACATCGTTCCATCATGGACGTCACATACAAATGATAAATCGACGAACTTGAAATAAAAAGCTTCAAGAATTATTTGAAATAAAAAGTTCAACTAAAATGTGGCATAATGTGCGGCGTTCTATTGCAGTAATTCCAAGAAGAGTAATCCAGAGCTGTTCTTTTTAAAGGAAATCTTGAAAGGTTAGTTAGTTATTTATGAATTGTGCTCGCTCTTAAGTGGAACCTGTGTATTAACAGTGTAAGAACTATTTTGTTTATTGGGAAAAGTTGTCAAAGAGAATAATACTATGGAATATTTATTCTTGATAATACGGTTTTAGTATTGTTTCATTTAAGTAGATTGACATATGGGATCATATCATATATTCATTAATATGTGTGAATGGCTAATGGTGCAGACTGTGTAATATAATGATATTTACAAGTTCACAGGAGAAGGAAGGCATCAAGAATACTGTAAATCACTATTGAAATAATTTTGAGGTTCAGAAAAACAGTTTGTTAGTGTTAAAGATGCAGTTCAATGTGCGAGTAATGATGTCTCGAAAAGTATGTTGTGCGAGTAACCGTGCTCCTAATCGCTGCTTTCAAATTTTTATTTCCGCATTTTAAACATTATAAACTTTGACAGATCATGGAAAGTTTGAAAATACTTAGACGATGAAACCTACCACACTTGTAAATATTTAGGTGATGAAACCTATCACACTTAAAACGTACAGATTGTTACAACATAATCAAATAGGAGCATAATTATAATGCTAGGATCCATCAAACCTACACCTAACAAACATATGCATTAGAGTGATGGAAATACAGTTATGTACAGAAAAGTTCATCAATATCTACTCATATACACAAATAGAATTCGATTCAGTTTTAGTCCAACCCTACAGTTCCCTTATTTCCTTCAGATTCATGTTGCATCTTACTCTTTGGTGTAGTACTCAAGTTACTTTAGCCCCGTCTAGTTCTCTGCATTTTTTGACTCTCAGTGTAGTGCTGGTGTACCCTGGTGTCAGGTTGGTGCAAGGAAATGCTGTTCAACCAACTACCTAGACGAATAGAGCGGTGTTCAAGTTTAGAAAATTCAACAAATGCTTGCCTGCTGCTTTAAACATTCATTGATTAGTTAGCACGCACCACATGACCATACGCCACATTCTACACCGTTCCAAAATGTACGTAATGCAAATGGTGCAGACACCAAATGTACTACTTGATATCAAATCGACGAAGTACACGAGTTGGTGTTGCACCATATAGCCTAACCAACAGACAGTTTGGTGCAAAGAGAGTCAAAAAGTGCAGAGAACTAGACGGGGCTATTGCAAGCCAAACTTGTTTCTTTTTATGGCACAAGTTAGGTTAGGTAGTAAGGTTCAGTGGGACATAACTGCTGAGTAGGTTCGGAAATTTAGTTCAATGGCCCTCTTCTACAATAACTGTAATTTTTGTATTTGCATTGTCCCACACTTTATGGTTCCAAGCAAAGAATGTAACTTACAATGAGAAATAATGTAAAAATTGAGTAAATATGAAGAAATTGAACATATTACATTAAATAAAATATTTACAAGCAGGTAACATTTCCCCTTAATATAATGGACCTTCTTTCATTTTATACATGGCTATTCTTGTATGGTCTCAATTCAACAGAAACTAACAATGATCCAGTAAATGGATGTTCCTTTAAGTATCTTTTCTTTGTGATGGCAAGCTTTTTCCTTAGATCACAAATGACTATGCACCATGGAAAATATATTTTTTGAATGACAGAAAAATGGAAAATATGTAAATCTTGTTGTATTATGTTGTATAATTACATGTTTCTAAAATAATTTATTTTATCTTACAAGTAGTGTAAAAGTATATAATACTGGGGCGAGAAAGTATGAGCCCCCCTCAGGCAGATTTGGCTACACTTAAAACTAGCTCAAGATGTCCATATGAGCTTATTGCTCAAGTGTGGTACTCTGTCTAACCCAAGACTTTTGTAAAAATGCCCTCGGGAATTTCCCGTGAAAGTATGACCCCCCCTCAGATTGATTTGCCTACACTTACAAAATCTGCATCTGTCAGATTGTTGTCCATAAGCTTGTTAAAAATATGGCCTTCTTGATATTGTTTTTGCTACACTTACAACTAAGCCAAGATGCTCATAAGAGCTTATTGCTTTTAGTGTAACACTCTGTAAAGTGTAATCTTATTAGCTACATCTACACCCACGCACACCCTCCCCAACCTACACCCACACATGTTTACTTCCGGTCCACTTCCGGTTTACTTCCGGTTTAAGTTCAATTGGACACCAGGCTCAACTCATATATCTAATACTAAGACAATGCATTTTGCAGAGGCCTTCTAGAATTGCTCTGTGACTCTCTCATTTCTTACATCATAAACATATGATTTTTCACCTATAAGAATAACACTACATATGGTGTCAGCAGGGAGTGTATCATGGAATTCACAGATAATTTTAATGTTTGTCCTGTCATTAACCACAACCTGTTTTCTTTTTGAGGTGTTGATGACAAACATGGGTCTCTGTGTTTTGAATTCATCTGGTGAGTAATACATGTCAGTATTGCCAGTAGTGACCCTTTTGTATGCTGTAAATGCCTCATATAATTTAAGAAAATCATCCTTGGACATGTTTAAATTATAATTTTCTCTAGGGAACACCTCATTTCTGCCATTTTTAAGGTATATGTTTTTGATGTTGCAGTTATCAAATTTACTTGAATTTTTTCTTGATTATTGTGTCTTCCAATCTGAAACAATACCACCACAAAATCTGGCATGTCATATTGTATACTAGAGAATGAGTTTGTAGCATCAAATTCATAATAGCTACCAGTGGCAGGCTTCTGTACACATTGATATGTATAAAATTGTAAAGGCACCTGTGGATTTTTTAGGATATCTGCTTTGTATTTAAGAGCATAACTGGCTTCATATTCAACAACCGGGATTCTTAGCTCCATAGTCTGAATAAGGCATTTGCCTTCATCAGGTAGGGTATTAGGCAGAGCTTCCCCTGTAGAGTTTAATGTACTGTACCTCATCAAAGCATTATTATCATTGGCAGATCTTCTAAATGTAATTCTTAAACCACCCTTCCACATAATATCTTTGTAATCTGAGAAGAATCCTGGCAACAGGCGCATGGGGAACAGCACTGTGTGGCTTTTAGATATAATTTTATCACCAGCTTCAAATCCACCTATTTTGTGGATCCTTTATTTTGCAAATAAAGTACACGAACATGGTGATGGACACTTTGCATGTAATACTCATGGATCCCACTGTACCTGTATAACAATGTGTTTGTTTATTATCCCTTTCATTTCTTATTAGCAATAATATATAATGTTTTTCTTTTCTACAGAATCATTAATAACTCATAAAGTGTAGTGCATTTACCGTGAAATTGTTATTTACTTCGGGAATGTTTCTGAGAATTCCACGAGAAATAGAACATGTCACCATAGTGAGTTGTATATGGTTTATTTGATGGACTTTCATTAACAGTATTGCGGTAGCATTGAATACAGTGGAAATTAATTGATCTAGGATTTTTAAGACTTATTTCAGTCTTTTATTCTACATCCCATGTATATTTATTGCTAACAATATAATTTACATTCGGAATAGCAAGTAAGATGTTTGAAATAAATGGATGAGTAAACGAGATAAAATTTAAGGGTGCATCGGAATGTATGACCATTTTGTACCCTTCAAAGTATACGAGGAAGAATCCTCTCTACCTCAAACCCTTGCCTTAAAGTTTAAAAAAGGATGTAAAGAGTCCCTTGAGAAAGTTTACAAATGCAAGCTTGTAAAGGGACCATCAGGGGATTGCGCAGCTTGTTAGAAAGTTAAGAAGACATTAAAACTTCCACACAGAGAGTGGCATATGTCACCTCTTAGCTTATTTGTCATCAGCTTGAAATTTGGGCATTTCTTGTTTGTCAGTTAACTCTTTCAACTCTAAAGTTCATTCATGCAATATTTATGCTGAATATATGAATTGCATCATGTTCAATACTGTATTAAATATAAGCGTGTATAAAATGTGTATGTATGTGCAGGATAAGTAACAGAAATATAAGCATGTATAAAATATGTATGTATGTGCAGGATAAGTAACAGGATCTTTCAGTGGTGTATATATAATTAATTTCATTCAGTATGATTATTGATCCTGCATACTCTATGACTGCATTGGTTTTTGTATTCTAAGACATTTGTATTTTGAGTCCAGATTTTTGTGTAACTATGAACTATGTAATGCATTATAATGAAATTGTAGTCAATATGTAGAGTGATTCCAGAAAGTAACTTCGAACAAAACTCGCTTGTATGACATATTCCTATTCCCATTCTAGATTACAAATTAGGGATGTTTGAAAAATACTACATGAATAAGCATGCACTGATTAGTTAATAATATATCTCACAAACATCCACAAGTTTTTGAAATGGGTTGAAATTACTCTCATGCAAACTAGAAAAGTGAAATTTTATACAATTTCGAGATGAGGTGGTTGCTATATAGACATTCTAGGTTAACTTGTGTTAGGCGTGACCTCTTACTCTATTTTCCCATAACTATTCATTATCATCATCATAGTAGTTCTTACAGAGAAATAGACTGAAACAATTAAAGACAATTACAATTTAATTCCAGAAAATATTCTGTTTGATAACTTCCCCAATGAGCTGTGTCACCCATACAGTAGCTATTATTTTATTCTATTCTCTCTTGGCAGATGGCATGAACTAATTTCTATGTTGTATTTTCCAAAATATTATTTCATCTACAGAACACTGAATGTAAGTTCTGATAGAAATTAACTGTAGTGTAAAATATTCCAAAATATTTACTTTTATGTACAGCATAACATAATCCATGGTTCTACAGCATCGTTTCCCAACCTATAGGGCGCGACCCACTCCTGGGTTCTGAGGGGACATTTGGTGGGTCGGGAAGTTGGGCTCGAAACTTTGTTAACTGGGTCTTGAAAACCTATTACATTAAATTACTTATATATATTGTTTCAACAATTTAAATTCAGTCCGTGTTGTTGTAAAAGAGGACTTCGATGTTAGCAAATATATGATTATAAACTGGGTGCACACCCCTATAAAATAATTCCGCTGGTGCCCATCTTATGGGTCCCATGAAGTGTAATATCCTTCAAGGTCGGTCCCCGACTGAAAAAGGTTGAGATCCACTGCTCTACAGCACTGGAAGGGCCTTGGCCTATCTCCTGACTGCCAGTCTGCCTCCCAGGTTGGCATTTTAAAACAAAAGTGTTTCAACACTAGTAGGGGTAAAAGACAGTTCTGCAACAGAAAGTGGTGCGTTTTTTGCAACCTTAACAGAACAATATCGTAAGGCAAACGCGAAAGTGGTGCTCTCGCAGTGTTGCCAGCCCACCCCAAGAAAATTTCACCATGTGATCTTTTACAGGCGAAGCTAACCTACAAATAGGAGTTGCCAACACTGACTAGTTGCTTCTCAGCGTCTTGGAACAAGTTTTAAGACAAATATCTTAATCTTTAAGAAAGTCGACTTCCGGTTTGTCAATTCCGGCTTCTAGAGGCTAATCTACAAATAGGAGTTGACGGCGTAATATTTTGTAGCCTTCTAAGATGATAAGTATGCAGTAAGATGAAGAAGAGTTGGTGACGCTAACTGGCAATAGTGGTGGTGGTGCAGTATTAATATCCCCCTCCTCTATTTTTTCTAGCATACTGATCTATTGCAAGAGTAGAGGCACTTAGCCGGTTCTGAAACCTTAAGTGGGGCTCAGTGTTACCAACCCACCCCAAGAAAATTTCACCATGTGATATTTTACAGGCGAAGCCAACCTACCAATAGGAGTTGGCAACACTCACTAGTTGCTTCTCAGCGTCTTGGAAAACGTCTTAAGACAAATATCTTAATCTTTAAAAAAGTCGACTTCCGGTTTGTCAATTCCGGCCTGTCAAGAAAATTTTCTTGAGACAAATATCTTAAGACGTTTTTCCAAGACATTGATTTTCTTGGCTCCTAATTGAGCTAGGATGACAATTTTAGGTTTGTTGGATAGGATTCGACGAGAACTATTCGACTGGCAAATAAAATCGATTCTACCTCCCCCTCTATTTTTTTCTAGCATACTGATCTATTGCGTGATAACCAAACCTCTTGGGAGGCAGGGGGGGCTCTTGTAACGCCAGGGGTCCTCCACATGTATGTATGTATGTAATGCGATTTGTGGGAAGAGGGGACCAATTTTTGAACTTACAGCTTAATTAATCTGCATCCATGCTTAATGTTTGACTTTTTTGTTTCTAGTTCAACATGAGATACACACAATTTTACTTTTTGAAGTACAGTTAATATTACCTAGTACGGGTTAAGCTGTAACATACAACTAGCGATCGACACGACCACCTGACACACAGACAGAGAGAGAGTGAGCAAATTCAAAGTATGATCTATCGTAAACTAAACTAACCTCACTCACCCACCCACATATAGTCTTACAGGTAACTCGAAAGCAGAAAGTAGTACGTAGCATGACAGGTCGATCTATCGTAAACTAAACTAACCTCACTCGCCCACCCACATATAGCCTTACAGGTGACTCAAAGGCAGAAAGGCAGCTATATCACTTGTAAGGGCCAACACACAATATCTATTGCAAACTAAATTAACCTACGACATAAGCCATGGACACACGACACCTTCCAGATAGGGTATAAGCAACTCACCTCTTGCAATTGTATAACGGGGAAAATTAACCTACAGCTGGCAACACTGTTTGAGTTGCTTTCGACGAGCCAAACTTACACCAGAGCGTATAGAAGAGAAAGTGTGTGCACTTTGTTTTCTTCCCGTAAGCCAAGTGAATAGAGCGGTGCCCCACCGAAACACTGGCGGCACCTTCGCTTGCGAGCGTCTTCTGCTTGCAGTACGGCCGCGCTTTACGTAGAGCGTTGTGTTTTGTTGTGCTAGAATAACATTGTGTACTTTTATTAATGACAACGTTGTTACGTTATTGAGTTTAGTGTCGTTAGATTTGTGATTGATACGTTGTGACTAGTTTGTGTTGTGTTCAACGCATTATTATTGTGCTTGAGACAGCAGCGAGCGAAAACTACAAGATGCCTACGTGTTTCGTACCCGGCTGTAGATCTGGATATGACCGCTGTTCTTCAGGCAGTAGACATTTTTTTAGGCCACCTAAAGACAGTAATGGTCTATCAAAATGGGAGAGTGCCATCCCTAGAAAAGATAAAAAACTAAGTCATAATTGCTATGTGAGATATTCATTTTTCCACTGACCTTTTAGTGAAAGTGGATTCGTTCATAGTGGTTGGCTATACAGTAGAAATTCCACGACAAAGGTGGAAATTAAAACCAGAAGCAGTTCCTCATATATTTCCTAATCTGCCCAAATACCTCTCTAAGACAGTTAAGAAGCGAAAATCTCCCATGAAAAGGCAATCCTTGCGGACAGATGATAATAAAGTAAGTACTCGTCGCAATGTATCATTAAGCTTATCAGTAGAGGATGATTTGCTTCACACTGCGGATGCTAGCAATACAATAGCATTGCTAAAGAAAAAACTTAAGAATCAGAAACGCAATTTAATTAGAACGCAGAATAAACTAAAGGTCGCACAGGCTAAAATAAATTTGCTTGAAAAAGGCGTTAAAGATGCTAAATTAAAGACAACGGTCACACAGTCAAAACAGTTCGCGTCTCTTAGCAAAAATCAAAAAATTGTAATTGATACAATCTTAAAGAAATGCCAACTGAAAAGTAAGACAGGAATGAGATACAGTTCTGAGTTTATACTGGATTCTCTTCTATTAAAAATTAATTCCCCCAAGGGGTATAGACACTGTTTGCATCACGATTTGCTACCTTTGCCTTCTGAAGCTCACTTGAGAAAATTGGTGAAGGGTCTTAAATGTCCTTACGGCGTAAATTCCCATGCCATCGACGCTATAACACATTTTTTTAGTGAAAAGAATGAGAATGAGCGTAGCGGAATGCTGATTTTTGATGAAGTTAAACTTAAGGAAGCAATTCAGTTTAACTCGAATTCCTTAAAAATAGACGGCTTTGTTGATTTGGGAAATCTTACTCCAGACGAAAGCAAGAATCAATTAGCAAATCATGCTCTAGTTTTTATGTTTGTTCCTTTTCTGTATAATTGGATTCAACCCATAGCAGTATATGCTAGCAGGAATGCCACCCCTGGTGACATTCTCACAAAAATACTTATCCAGGTAATCATACATTTGGAAAAAGCAGGGGTGAGAATTATTGGTTTTACATCTGACGGTAGCCAATCTAACAAAAAGTTATGGAAATGCTTAGGAATTTCCGGAAATAGAAACAATCTTAAGTGCTCTATATCCAATCCAGCTGACCCTAGTAGAAAGCTTTGGGCATTTTCAGACGCACCACATATATTTAAATGCATAAGGAATAACTTCCATGATAAAGTGCAGGTGTACTATAATGGTGATATTGTTGATTATTCATTTTACAGAAAAGTGTATGAACATGATTCATCTACTGAACTTTCCGGTATGAAAGCTTGCTACAAATTGACCTCTGCTCATTTGGATCCTAATTCATTCCAACGAATGAATGTAAGACTCGCAATGCAGCTGTTCGGCAGATCTGTGGCTAATGGAATAAAATTTTATCGGAGTATTAGTGCAGAGGGGTTAGAAGGCAGTGAAACAACAGAAAATTTCACAAGGGACCTAAACTGCCTGGTTGACGCATTAAATTCATTCACTCCTGCACAGGCACTATATAAAGGATCAGAAGCACATACAACTTTAATAAAATGGAGTGCTGTCCTTAGAGATAATCGAAATTCCTTCGCTTCAGAAAAAACTCTAGAGTCCTTAAGAGTGACTCTAGAAAGTACTTTAGAAGTGTCCGAATATTTGTGGAAGAACAATTACAAGTACGTTTTGACAGGAAAATTTAATCAAGATCCCCTAGAACGCCATTTTGGTATATTGCGGTCGTTCACTTGCGATGATCATCCCTCCACTGTGGATTTTCTGCACTTACATATGCTGCAATCAATTTACGTACCAGCAAAACTTGCTTTATTTGCGGGCGGAAACTGTGAATACAGGACTGAATCTACTCTGACGTCTTTTGTTAATCAAATGCGAACTCTGGCAAGATCAACCGAGAATAAAAATATTTCTGTGAAGAAGCAAGCTGAAAATAAAATAAGGGAAAAAATTTCCATTGTTGAAGATGAAATTCAAATACCGGACTGGGAAAACAACATACCGAACTTAAATGAACAAAGTGTTGGTAAAGAATACTTGGTGTATCATTTGGCAGGATACATAGTGCGGTATATTTCCAAAGTGACGGATTGTAAACTGTGTACAACTTTTCTGCACGGGGAACCAACTAATGTACCTGCCTCACTTACGTTAATCCAAAACTATGGTTCGAGCGACGGCTGTAAATACCTTACCTATGCATCGAAAAGTGTTTATGATGTGCTGTTACGAGTGGAAGAATTTGTTGCAGAAAAAATATCATGTGCTAATAGTTTATGGGGTGATATATGTTTTGAGTGTTTGGACAATTTAAACATAATTGCTGTAAAAACTTCGCAATTAGGATGCTGTGAAGATCATGTGCTGCGTACGCTACCTAAACTCGTATTTCACTATCTGAAATGTCGATTTTTCTTCCGCACCAAGCAGATAAGAAAGGAATTAAGTGCCTCGAAGACAGCAAAATCATCTCGGAAATTCTCCAAACTATCCAGCTGCTGAGCTTTTCTCCAAACGTAAGTAACATGCATTTTTGTTTATTATGTAGTTAGTTATGTAAGCAACGCGAACATCTTCCGCGCCGTCTCAAACGTCACCACTGCCATCTAGGCGGTGGACCACGGCAACTCAGGGAGTGCGCACACTATTTCTTCTATACGCTCTGCTTACACTTTGCAAATAGGCTAAACCTAATCTTCTACAGCTAGAAGCTTGAAACATATACCCTCGCAGAGTATGCCAACTTACCTCATGTAAAAATATTACCTAGTACGGTTAAGCTATGACATACAACTAACGATCGACACGACCACCTGACACACATACGGAGAGAGTGAGACGGCTTATACGCAATATATTCCTACACATGCACTGGGTTTAAAAGGTAACTTGCAACAACTATTTCACTCACCTCCTATCATATAATAAAATAACCACAGGTTTTTGATACTTGCTGCCAGAACATGGTGGTTTTAGACTGTAAATTCAGCCCGATTATTCTATTTGTGCATGATGCCTGCATTTGGAATATTTAATTCTTGGCATACGGTATTTTGCGTGCTCCAGTAACCTTGCGTTCGATTCACGGAAGCTATGACGTGTATTTCCTGTTTCGCGAACATACGAGAACCTTTCACAATAGATAATATATTGCAAGAGCGAGTTGGTTGTGTATATAAATCTAGTTTTGGAAATGGACATGAATATAATGTCAAAAATTATTGCATAACTTAAAACATTGACATTTATTGCACTAGCAAAGGTAAATTTGGAATGCCCGGCCCCCTCAGCTGTTAGGTTAAACAGCATAAAAATTTCATGACGGATAGGAAGCGTTGTCATATGGACTGACGATTATTATTATTTTCTTAAAACAGACCTTGTAATGAGTTATAACCTGAGCTGTGTTGCAAGTCTCTCGAGTGAAGGAATATGATGCCACTATAAACTGTAAACAAGATATGCAGTCCCTGGCATGAGATGCACGAGGCTTATGAACCTCGACCTATAGCCTACAGTTGTACAATGGATGTTTTTTTTTAAAAGCATAGCGGTGTGTTTCCGCTTATTTCAATGTCATCGAGCGTGCATGCAAAAGAGGGGGGGGGGACCATAACGGATAATTCATATTTCGATTTCAATACTTTTGCTAGTCACGATTCACCTGCTATCTAGACACTGGACGATGGCTAAAAGCGAGGGAAGGAGAGAAATGTTACCTTTTACTCCTTTGATTGTGAGTGATGAAATAGTTTTAGATAATAATAGTAATAGAATTTTAGAAACGGCTGTATCGTGATGCGAGGCTGAAAGCAATTTCGAAAGCAGTCTCGGGCATCTTCAGCCAACAAGGAAAATGCACATGGAGGGCGCAACGGTATTGTCCATGGAAGTTTTTTCTGAATAAACATACATATCAGTTTTACAGTCTCCAGATGGGACCGGAGCTTTTGTTTTGGTTCGACAAGAGGGTTCAGATCAATGCATGGACATCAAAATAAAAGAAAGAATTTTACTCCACTGCTCACATGTATTGAGTCTTCCAATAGCACACCTCGAGGGGGCGTACCTGCATGTATGCAAAATATAGTTAATGTCTTGTTTCTCGAACCTGTGGTCTGTAGATTTGCTTTTGTTGGCAACAGAAACAGAAAAAAATGGCACCATGTTATTGTATACTGATATGGGTGTATACTGTAATCATAACAATTTTCTAGTTAAAAATCTATGTCGATGGGGGGACTTGTCTGTGTTGGGTCTTATTAACAACTTCACAGCTGTACCTGCACAACTCATCGACAACAAATCAACAATGTTAGGAAGTGTGTGCATGGCTCCGAGAATACAATTTAAAATCACTAATGTGACATGAACCCCCTTCAGCTGTGTGTATTTGAATATGCGAAAATTAGGCACTTTGAATAATCGAGGAGAACAATCAGAAGAAACAGCTTGCACCGGTATGGCGTGTTCAAACTTCAGACATTTTTTTGTTAATCTGCAAATGACCAGGGCGTACGTACGAAAATTGTAAAAAAGAAGAGGAAGCGAAGCTATTTTGGCTAATGGCAACAATGAGGATGAATAATGGTTATTTTGATAAAATTGACGAAGTGGGGCACGTCTGCTTTGAAGGACATTACCCCAACAACTACAATTGCCCCCCCCCTCCCCCACACGAGGTGTACTTTTGTCGGTCTACGACTCTGAGGGCTTAAGTTACAACGTTTACTTATAGCTGTACATATAGAACCCGAACAATAAAATGTAAAAAATACATATCCTGATCTAGGTCGGATGACGTAGGTTGCAATCCCACCCCCGATGGCGTATAGGCATGACATGAAAATACTGTTAATGGAAAAATGTGTCGTTTCTAATGTTCAATATAAAAATCAGATGACAAGAAGAAATATTGCGAGGGGCTCAACCCAAACACATATATGATCAGACAGGATATCAACGATGCGTTCATAACTAACATGTGAGTATTCAAAAATTGAAATAGTGCAGTGGGAAACAACCAACCTAGGCTTCTTAAACCCGATGAGGACAAATACAAGCCCATCCTGATCTGTGTCTACTCACTATTTTTCCATCCTAACCGATGTTGCTCTTAGGTCCATTCGACCCCTCATGGTATACGATGGTGGAGGAAGCGAATCTATTTGGACATGAAAGAGCATGATGTGTGGGAGACTATAATTTATACATGTGGTTGCTTGGATGCTTACAGAGGATGACAAGATACCCAAGGATGCCATAGCTCGTGCGATTGAGGCACATATTTTGATGAGTGTAAAGAATTAAGTAAGTCACAAGAGACTGAGGCATGGTTCGAATCTCTTGGTATAGGTATGGATGCAGACAGGCACGTAGACACAATTGATAATGAGAAAATGTCCTTTATCCCGATAGCATAGTGGTAACGTTGTTCTTGCCTTGTTCTCATCGATAACATAGTGGTTACACTGTCCCCTATTAAGATGTTCTCCTCGAAATTATTCAATCACTCTCTCTCTCTTCTCTAACCAAAAAAAAGGTTTTCTCAAACATTTAGGCGATTACGAAAACGTTGAAATGTAAAATATTGTTGCATTTTAATCAAATGAATTTGTTGAATATGCCTAGCCTAAAATAAAATTCAACAATTAATGTTAAACATTTGCCACTCTGAAATGGCGACGGCTATCATCATAACATCATTTTCTGCAGGATAATAATAACAATATTATATATATATATTAAGGATTATGCCCAAGGGATTCTTATTTACTACACTCGTTTCTAACCTGTCCACATTGGAAACCGTACGAGACACTAACTTAGGAGAGGACATACAAAACTCTGCGGGGCTCATCTTATAACTTCAGTAGATATTTGTCATGGTACTCCCTCCTTAAATTCGATTCGAAAGGCACAATCATTCCAGTTCTTGAATAAGACTCGCATATGCCCCTCAGAAAGAGAGAAGAAGAAATAAATAAATCAACTCATGCATATTAGTACGTGTGTTTAAAGCTTGGTTTCGCTGGGTGGGCCAACAGGAGTGGACGAAATAGCTTTTTTATTCATACAAACTGGAAGCTTGATTTCCTCTCAACAATTGAAAACACATTAGTTCCAATGAAATATTGACTCAACTACCTAGAATGGCTACCACGGTGCTTGGTAACTGAACACTAAAAACCACTTCACAGCAGTGTCACTTAGTTTCAACAAGAACAGTTCAAGGCTTCCCGGGTGTCCTGCAAGGTTCGGCATTTTTATTTTTTTAATAGCAAGCAGATGAACTGGCCTTACAATATGAAGACCCGTCTCACTGTGTCGGTTGCAGTTATTCTGTGGTAATTATGCCTTGCCGATGACGTTGTCGCCTTGTAATCAAAAGGTGCCAGGTTTTGATTGATTCCTGTTGCAGGCGCATGGTGGCTCGATTTACAGGTCCAATCCGGATTTGCCTTTCCGTGCATAAAGTGAACTTAAAGCTACAATTCAATCAATCATTCTCTGGTAATTATATTCTTGTATCAAGTACATCCCTCTCTAGGAACTTTTAACATATATACTGCTTGTTAAATAATATTGTATTTCTGTTTCTTTCATCCTCATAGTCATAATTGATCCAAGAAAAAAATATATGCATGGCTTATTGCAGAAAGGGTCCTGATTCACATTTTTGAGGTATCGGAGTTAATGGTATTTTTGATTTTCCTAGTTACAGACACATTTTTTAGTGCAGTCACACGAGGCTATAGCCAAAAAAAATGCACAGTGAAACGTGTACTTTAATGCAGAAAGGTACCTGAGTTACTGATTCAGGTCCTTTTCTGCAATAAACTTAGCTATATTTATACGTTGTACGCTAATCTGAAATGCAGCTCGGGGGTGGTAAAAATACTGTTAAACTTATTGACACCAGTAACATTATTGATTTCGCAACGTGGTGGTCTCATGTCTGCGACATCTGTGAAAACTAGCATGTGTTCCTACAAGAATAGGCAGTATTTTCAAATTTCCAAGTATTATTACTTTGAATACTGTGTTGAACATAAGGATACTGTCAAGGTTTCCGAATTCATCAAAGGATTGACGTCTCACACCTTCTATCTGTCCAAAGGTGCACGAATTGTAATTCCTACCCCACGTACGTTCCTAGTTGCACGTATGCCGATCAAGCTTACTAAATTGAATAACATACGAACTGCCTTGTCGTATGTACCAGGCGACGTCAAAGAATTTTATGAAGATATTCTTCAGTGGCCCATTCCACGTGTCAATGAAACAGATTCAGATGTAGAATAACACATGAATGTATGAGCTCGTACATTATTGAATTTCAAACACTGACAATAAAATCCAAAAAATGCAGTGCACTGTCATTTATTGATGATTCTATAATTTTTTGTGGCATGTATAACATGTGGCAATGACAAACCGGCGTTTGTAGGATATTTATTTCTCATCTTATTTCTCACAGATTCCACTTTTATTGCAGAAAGGTACCGGAGTCACAACCTTTTCATCTCCACTGTCTCTAGCAGCATACTGCAGAAGGGGCACATTGAGGGTTGAAAAATTAACTTTTCTTTATGCTGAATATTTGAGCCAACAGCGGTACATTTCTTTCTTTCACTATCAATATTATACGATTTTTCTTGTTTTTTCTCAGAATTGTTCAAAAGTGACTCGGCTCCCTTTCTGCAATAAGTTATTCATATATATATTTTGTGCTGACATACGAAACATGCAATAAAAATGCATGATGAATAGTCAAGGTCAAAAGCTAGCGGAAAGAATAAACAGTGAGAGTGATACATGCAAGCTTCCAGCCGTGTGATTTGAACAGAATTAGATACAAAATTGGATTGATCTTGCTCATGGATAGGGTGAGAGATGGAAGGCTTTTGTTGCTAAATCTTCTGGTTTAAGAAGACTAGAGAATTAGTTGGTTAATACCGAGCTATTAGGAACTGGCATCCTTGAAACTTCATGCTGCAAGCTTTTCCCTCTACACGTTTATCCTCGCTCTCGTTATGCTTTTTTTTTTTTTACAGTTAACATCAAAAGCGATTTTCTGGCCCTTTCATTCACAACACGGACACTCATGTTTCTTTTTTACATTGCAATCATGAGGATAATCAGTACCATATAGGGTTTGGTGAGTCTCAGAGCTCCAGGAAAAATAAACTCCTGTAGGATTTTCCGTGTAGCAGTGAGACGCGCTAGCACCGTAAATTGAACTGTACATAATATAGATTTATTGAAAAGCAAGCAGAAGCCGTGTTGGGAGCAGTTTAAAACTGGAACGGCTATGCAAGAACACTTATTATAATGTAAACATTTCAGTATAATGTTTCGAGAATTGCTTTTCGATAATGTTTGGTACTTAATTTAATTAATTGTTAGACAAAACACAAAATTTTGAAATGAGAATTACGTGTTTTTTTTCTTTTTAGGTACTTGAGAAACTATTGTGAAACTATTGTAACATTCTTCGTAAAGCTGTATATACTATTTCCAACTTTTTGAGCCTGAAATTGTGGTTAAATTTCTTTTCTGTTCTTTATAGTTAGCCCAGTTTTTTAACAGTACATCTACAAATTCCATGGAAATGTACTAGTTATCAGTAGTTACATTTCCGTTGGTATCAAAATTAGGTTTACACAGTCTTACTACAGCCTGCCTATGTATAGAAAGCTTTTTTCTTGTTTTTACATAACTCTAGCCTATCTGTTCCTTTATCGCAATAGAGATAAGTATTGTGAATGTAATGTGTTCTGATTATTAGCACCAAGCGAATCGCAAGCTTGAGAATTGACATTAAATTCACTCAGAACTTGCAAAATAGCTTTCAGGGTTGACAAATCTCATAAAATTCAGAAGTAATGCAAATCTAGCTGATGACATGGTTACTCGAAATATGTCCTGTTCCGTCTGTAGCAAAAAGAGATCGAAAGTTTTTGTTGTTGTATTAAAAATTACACTGTAAATGAGGAGGCCAAGGAAGCTTTTCAGTATATATGTTAAACGTTCCTAGAGAGGGATGTACTTGACACAAGAATATAATTACCAGAGAATGATTGATTGAATTGCAGCTTTAATTTCGCTTTATGCACGGAAAGGCTAATCGGGATTGGACCCGTAAATCGAACCACCATGCTATCAATCAAAACCTGGCACCTTTTTGATTACAAGGCGACAACGCCATCGGCAAGGCATAATTACCACAGAATAACTGCAACCGACACAGTGAGAGGGGTCTTCATATTGTAAGGCCAGTTCATCTGCTTGCTATTAAGAAAATAAAAATGCCGAACCTTGCAGGACACCCGGGAAGCCTTGAACTGTTCTTGTTGAAACTAAGTGACACTGCTGTGAAGTGGTTTTTAGTGTTCAGTTACCAAGCCCCGTGGTAGCCATTCTAGGTAGTTGAGTCGATATTTCATTGGAAATAATGTGTTTTCAATTGTTGAGAGGAAAGCAAGCTTCCATTTTGTATGAATAAAAAAGCTATTTCGTCCACTCCTGTTGGCCCACCCAGCGAAACCAAGCTTTAAACACACGTACTAATATGCATGAGTTGATTTATTTATTTCTTCTTCTCTCTTTCTGAGGGGCATATGCGAGTCTTATTCAAGAACTGGAATGATTGTGCCTTTCGAATCGAATTTAAGGAGGGAGTACCATGACAAATATCTACTGAAGTTTTAAGATGAGCCCCGCAGAGTTTTGTATGTCCTCTCCTAAGTTAGTGTCTCGTACGGTTTCCAATGTGGAAAGATTAGAAACGAGTGTAGTAAATAAGAATCCCTTGGGCATAATCCTTAATATATATATATAATATTGTTATTATTATCCTGCAGAAAATGATGTTATGATGATAGCCGTCGCCATTTCAGAGTGGCAAATGTTTAACATTAATTGTTGAATTTTATTTTAGGCTAGGCATATTCAACAAATTCATTTGATTAAAATGCAACAATATTTTACATTTCAACGTTTTCGTAATCGCCTAAATGTTTGAGAAAACCTTTTTTTTGGTTAGAGAAGAGAGAGAGAGTGATTGAATAATTTCGAGGAGAACATCTTAATAGGGGACAGTGTAACCACTATGTTATCGATGAGAACAAGGCAAGAACAACGTTACCACTATGCTATCGGGATAAAGGACATTTTCTCATTATCAATTGTGTCTACGTGCCTGTCTGCATCCATACCTATACCAAGAGATTCGAACCATGCCTCAGTCTCTTGTGACTTACTTAATTCTTTACACTCATCAAAATATGTGCCTCAATCGCACGAGCTATGGCATCCTTGGGTATCTTGTCATCCTCTGTAAGCATCCAAGCAACCACATGTATAAATTATAGTCTCCCACACATCATGCTCTTTCATGTCCAAATAGATTCGCTTCCTCCACCATCGTATACCATGAGGGGTCGAATGGACCTAAGAGCAACATCGGTTAGGATGGAAAAATAGTGAGTAGACACAGATCAGGATGGGCTTGTATTTGTCCTCATCGGGTTTAAGAAGCCTAGGTTGGTTGTTTCCCACTGCACTATTTCAATTTTTGAATACTCACATGTTAGTTATGAACGCATCGTTGACATCCTGTCTGATCATATATGTGTTTGGGTTGAGCCCCTCGCAATATTTCTTCTTGTCATCTGATTTTTATATTGAACATTAGAAACGACACATTTTTCCATTAACAGTATTTTCATGTCATGCCTATACGCCATCGGGGGTGGGATTGCAACTTACGTCATCCGACCTAGATCAGGATATGTATTTTTTACAATTTATTGTTCGGGTTCTATATGTACAGCTATAAGTAAACGTTGTAACTTAAGCCCTCAGAGTCGTAGACCGACAAAAGTACACCTCGTGTGGGGGAGGGGGGGGGGGGCAATTGTAGTTGTTGGGGTAATGTCCTTCAAAGCAGACGTGCCCCACTTCGTCAATTTTATCAAAATAACCATTATTCATCCTCATTGTTGCCATTAGCCAAAATAGCTTCGCTTCCTCTTCTTTTTTACAATTTTCGTACGTACGCCCTGGTCATTTGCAGATTAACAAAAAAATGTCTGAAGTTTGAACACGCCATACCGGTGCAAGCTGTTTCTTCTGATTGTTCTCCTCGATTATTCAAAGTGCCTAATTTTCGCATATTCAAATACACACAGCTGAAGGGGGTTCGGGGTTCTCGGAGCCATGCACACACTTCCTAACATTGTTGATTTGTTGTCGATGAGTTGTGCAGGTACAGCTGTGAAGTTGTTAATAAGACCCAACACAGACAAGTCCCCCCATCGACATAGATTTTTAACTAGAAAATTGTTATGATTACAGTATACACCCATATCAGTATACAATAACATGGTGCCATTTTTTTCTGTTTCTGTTGCCAACAAAAGCAAACCTACAGACCACATTTTCGAGAAACAAGACATTAACTATATTTTGCATACATGCAGGTACGCCCCCTCGAGGTGTGCTATTGGAAGACTCAATACATGTGAGCAGTGGAGTAAAATTCTTTCTTTCATTTTGATGTCCATGCATTGATCTGAACCCTCTTGTCGAACCAAAACAAAAGCTCCGGTCCCATCTGGAGACTGTAAAACTGATATGTATGTTTATTCAGAAAAAACTTCCATGGACAATACCGTTGCGCCCTCCATGTGCATTTTCCTTGTTGGCTGAAGATGCCCGAGACTGCTTTCGAAATTGCTTTCAGCCTCGCATCACGATACAGCCGTTTCTAAAATTCTATTACTATTATTATCTAAAACTATTTCATCACACACAATCAAAGGAGTAAAAGGTAACATTTCTCTCCTTCCCTCGCTTTTAGCCATCGTCCAGTGTCCTTCTAGATAGCAGGTGAATCGTGACTAGCAAAAGTATTGAAATCGAAATATGAATTATCCGTTATGGTCCCCCCCCCCCTTTTGCATGCACGCTCGATAACATTGAAATAAGCGGAAACACACCGCTATGCTTTAAAAAAAATCCATTGTACAACTGTATAGGTCGAGGATCATAAGCCTCGTGCATCTCATGCCAGGGACTGCATATCTTGTTTACAGTTTATAGTGGCATCCAGAGGCGAAGCACTGCTTGCATAATTCGAATATCATTTAATGTACTTAATGTTCTAACCGTATTTATTTTCCATCGCACTCGATTTCGCGAGAAAATGCGGCCGCAAACTCCCCCAGCAGCTCTGTAGCAAGCACCAGCCTCAATGCTTGCAGCCGTTCTGCGGGAAAATAAGGCCTCCGAAGGAGTCACATGGCGAAGCGTGAAATTCTGGTGGAACCCGTCCACAAAGCTTCTACAAAAAGCTGTGCTTTCCGAGCTTGCGTGATTCCCGAAAATAGCCGAGTTCAACCGAAAGTAGAAGGATTCATCTATGGGTACGTTGCCAGCAAAAACTAGTAACGAATATTTGTCTTCATGAACACGTAAACAAGATCGCAAATATAATAATAATTGTTAGTCATAAAATAACTAAAAGAAGTTATTATCACTGTTCTAAATTCCGTATATATCATATTATATTACAAATTATTTTAGATTTCGCGAAATGTAAAACGCGTAAAAAAAGTTGACATTGGGAGTTGGGGCAGTGGAATTTCTGCACCCCCGTGAAGAGTTTTCTCAGGGTGGGAGGGAAGATTGGACGGACCTTGGTCCTGCACCCTGCTTCCTGGTCGGTCCAGCTCAAATTACGCCAGAAGTGTTGACCGCTACCAGTGTTTGCAACTGCCAAAATATTTACGCAGTAATTCAAGTGAGCTCTTTCACAAATTTTACAATCAATAAATTGACTGCTTTTGAATAAAACTTGGGGTGAAAATAAAGCTATCTGAGAAAGAACTATCTACTGATATTTGTATATGGCATAGAAGTAAATCGTATACATTCTGCATATTATGAGCACAAGAATATGTTTTAATGATTGATTGATTGATTTGTTGTTTTAAGTCCACTTTATGCACAGTAAGGCTAATCGGGACTGGACCTACAGTTTAAAATGGGATCTGAAACACTTGTGCCTCCACCGGGTATCGAACCCGGAACTCCTTGATTACAAGGCGACGACACTACAACTGCGCCATCGGGGAGGCCCGAATATGTTTTAAGTTCTATTATTATGACGCAAGTGGTGTTCCCAGGGTCTTTTTACGGTCCCCATTTTGTCATCTTTTCCTTCCTTTGACGTTTTTTCTTAGATATACTGGGCCAAAAGGGGGTTATGTCTACCATCCACCCCCCCTTCGCCCCGGGCATGCCATTGAATGACACTTTATTACTTAAATATTAATGTACATACTCGTTCTGCTGAAATGATTCTGATTCCTTCGCGTAATTTTTATCTCCAAACTGATATATCTTTCCTTTGTGACGGATAAAATTAAGGAAATAGGTTGGTATCACTTTCTGTTGTTTCAGAGATTTTCAAAGTGATCTTGTGTGGATGCTTGCATTTGCAGTTGTGGAAAGCGCGTGGGATAGTGTGAGTGTTTGTTGCTTCGTGTTTTGTGCTGTGAATTTATCGGAATGAACGCGTATTTAGGAACGGTTGATGTGAAGTGCGGGTGTATTATTGAGCAATTGAAAATTGCTTCGTTTAGCTCGAGAGAGATAAGTGTTAAAATGAAAATCGTGGAAGGGGGTCGACCAACACCAAGAGTTTGAAATTTATTGTGGTGAGTACATCGTCTATGCATGTGTTTCTTTGCTTTGAAATGAATTTTTTATTGTTTGTGTTTAACTTTTTATTTAGTGTTTAAGTTACTCCAATGCGGTTTTTAGGGTGCCCAAAAATACTAAATTACATCATGCAGCGTAAAATAAACAAATGATTCCCATTTTTTTTATCTAAATCGGTTTGGTCACCGTTTGACCATATTAAATAATAATGAACAAATAAAGGTACTAATAAGTAAGTAAGAAATTCCGTCTCCCTTTAGTCGTATGAGGAAAGTTCGCATATGCAAAACGTTTAATATCATATGAATAACGTTACCTGGATTTTTTTAAAAAGTAAATGTGACGTTTGCGGATCATATGGTTTATTTTTAGTACAGTCACTTTATTACAATATTTTGACAAATCCAGCGACTGGGTAAATGAGGCTATAAACCTTGAATCTTTCCCCTCGGCATGTCGTTGTACTACATGTTTTGTTGTACTGAAACATTGCTTGCCTCCTTCGTAAGACTACGCTTCGCTACTGGTGGCATCATATTCCTTCACTCGAGAGACTTGCAACACAGCTCAGGTTATAACTCATTACAAGGTCTGTTTTAAGAAAATAATAATAATCGTCAGTCCATATGACAACGCTTCCTATCCGTCATGAAATTTTTATGCTGTTTAACCTAACAGCTGAGGGGGCCGGGCATTCCAAATTTACCTTTGCTAGTGCAATAAATGTCAATGTTTTAAGTTATGCAATAATTTTTGACATTATATTCATGTCCATTTCCAAAACTAGATTTATATACACAACCAACTCGCTCTTGCAATATATTATCTATTGTGAAAGGTTCTCGTATGTTCGCGAAACAGGAAATACACGTCATAGCTTCCGTGAATCGAACGCAAGGTTACTGGAGCACGCAAAATACCGTATGCCAAGAATTAAATATTCCAAATGCAGGCATCATGCACAAATAGAATAATCGGGCTGAATTTACAGTCTAAAACCACCATGTTCTGGCAGCAAGTATCAAAAACCTGTGGTTATTTTATTATATGATAGGAGGTGAGTGAAATAGTTGTTGCAAGTTACCTTTTAAACCCAGTGCATGTGTAGGAATATATTGCGTATAAGCCGTCTCACTCTCTCCGTATGTGTGTCAGGTGGTCGTGTCGATCGTTAGTTGTATGTCATAGCTTAACCGTACTAGGTAATATTTTTACATGAGGTAAGTTGGCATACTCTGCGAGGGTATATGTTTCAAGCTTCTAGCTGTAGAAGATTAGCTTTAGCCTATTTGCGAAGTATAAGTTTGGCTCGTCGAAAGCAACTCAAACAGTGTTGCCAGCTGTGGGTTAATTTTCCCCGTTATACAATTGCAAGAGGTGAGTTGCTTATACCCTATCTGGAAGGTATCGTGTGTCCATGGCTTATGTCGTAGGTTAATTTAGTTTGCAATAGATCTTGTGTGTTGGCCCTTACAAGTGATATAGCTGCCTTTCTGCCTTTGAGTCACCTGTAAGGCTATATGTGGGTGGGCGAGTGAGGTTAGTTTAGTTTACGATAGATCATACTTTGAATTTGCTCACTCTCTCTCTGTCTGTGTGTCAGGTGGTCGTGTCGATCGCTAGTTGTATGTTACAGCTTAACCCGTACTAGGTAATATTAACTGTACTTCAAAAAGTAAAAATGTGTGTATCTCATGTTGAACTAGAAACAAAAAAGTCAAACATTAAGCATGGATGCAGATTAATTAAGCTGTAAGTTCAAAAATTGGCCCCCTCTTCCCACAAATCGCATTACATACATACATACATGTGGAGGAACCCTGGCGTTACAAGAGCCCCCCTGCCTCCCAAGAGGTTTGGTTAGCACGCAATAGATCAGTATGCTAGGAAAAAAATAGAGGGGGAGGTAGAATCGATTTTATTTGCCAGTCGAATAGTTCTCGTCGAATCCTATCCAACAAACCTAAAATTGTCATCCTAGCTCAATTAGGAGCCAAGAAAATCAATGTCTTGGAAAAACGTCTTAAGATATTTGTCTCAAGAAAATTTTCTTGACAGGCCGGAATTGACAAACCGGAAGTCGACTTTCTTAAAGATTAAGGTATTTGTCTTAAGACGTTTTCCAAGACGCTGAGAAGCAACTAGTGAGTGTTGCCAACTCCTATTGGTAGGTTAGCTTCGCCTGTAAAATATCACATGGTGAAATTTTCTTGGGGTGGGTTGGCAACACTGAGTCCCACTTAAGATTTCAGAACCGGCTAAGTGCCTCTACTCTTGCAATAGATCAGTATGCTAGAAAAAAATAGAGGGGGGGGGTTATTAACACTGCACCACCACCACTATTGCCAGTTAACGTCACCAACTCTTCCTCATCTTACTGCATACTTATCATCTTAGAAGGCTACAAAATATTACGCCGTCAACTCCTATTTGTAGATTAGCCTCTAGATGCCGGAATTGACAAACCGGAAGTCGACTTTCTTAAAAATTAAGATATTTGTCATAAGACGTTTTCCAAGACGCTGAGAAGCAACTAGTCAGTGTTGGCAACTCCTATTTGTAGGTTAGCTTCGCCTGTAAAAGATCACATGGTGATATTTTCTTGGGGTGGGCTGGCAACACTGCGAGCGCACCACTTTCGCGTTTGCCTTACGATATTGTTCCGTTAAGGTTGCAAAAAACGCACCACTTTCTGTTGCAGAACTGTCTTTTTACCCCTACTAACACTTGGTTTTAAACGTTTAAAACACACGGCTTTCTTTTTTTACAACTTTTATAAGTTTCATAAAAATGAGTATTTTTTCTTTAACGACTTTAACTATAATATACTGGGAAAAGGTTGACTTTCCTTTGTTTGAAACATGTTTAAAACAAGTTCTTTTAAACTCATGTTTAAAACTATGCTTAAAACAAAAAAGCATGTTTTAAACAAAAAAAACAGTTTGTTTTGTTCTTTTTTTTAAAAAAACACAAATTTTGCCAACCCTGGCCACAACCACACCTAGAGGTGTGGAGATCTTCAACTAGTAATGGGGTGACGGGGGGTCAGCATATCGAACCCTCAGCTGGTATAGGAGATTTCCCACACTGGGTTACGCTACTCACTTGTAGGTCCTCAAGTTTCTCAGGGTGGTTGGGTTACATTTGGGGTCACATGTTGAGTTAGTGTTTTAAGTCCACTTTATGCACAGTAAGGCTAATCGGGACTGGACCTACAGTTTAAAGTGGGATCCGAACCACTTGTGCCTCCACCGGGTATCGAACCCGGGACCCCTTGATTACAAGGCGACGACGCTACCACTGCGCCATAGCTGAGGACCCTTTTGGGGTCACATGAAAGAGTTAGTCTACAGTACACCAGTGGATTCCCAAGAAGAGTTGAGAGAGAGAATTGTGACAGCCGCCCAATACATAAGAGACTTGAGTGTCAACGCGAGTCATTGTGTCTGAAGTACGCCGATGGCTGCGTGCTTGCATACGTAACAGGGGAGGCAATTTCAACAGGATTTGTAGTTTTCGTAACAGTTAATTCTGACAACCTGGAATCATGAGAGTCATTTCACTCATTTTCGTTCCTTTATTTCTCACAACCGACAACTTCTTTTCACTTTACAAAGAGTTCTACAACGCACCTTCTCCGCTTTTTATTCAGATTTTTCCCCCAACTCGTGTGCCAGATGACAACATTTCTATCGTTTTGGAGAGCTTATGAAACGAGGAAGTTTTTTTCCGTAATTTTTACGCTAAGTGTGTTACCATTTTTTTGAGTAATCCTCTTCGATTTAAACGATAATTTCCATATTTCTTCATGACGTGTGCTCCAATGACTGTTTTTTCTGTGGGTATGGAAGTTTTGGGCATGAATTCTTTTCCCAGTAGTCACTCATTCGTCAGCTGTTAGCAACATGTCGATTAAGTGCCCAGGGTGTAGTAGTTCTTTCACAATTAGTAGTTTTTTGGTCGCAAGTCGGAATATGTCACGAAAATCTACAAACTGCAATAACTCGAAACCCATTGATTTCCGACCCCCTAGTGCATAGGGTCAAATTTGTTGCAAATGCGCTCTAGTATTACCCCTCTCCAGGAATAGGTCGAATTACCAATCACCCTGTATATATATTATTCCAGTATATTTCATACCTACAAGCCCCCAGCCGATTTGTGATGGTTTTGTTAGATGAATAGCGCTAATGTTCCATCAGTAGTTTTTAATAATACATTTTATGTTTTATTCTTATTTCCTGAGACGAAATCTTCCATTCCTGTCTTTTCTTTCCCTGGCATTTTCAGCATCAAATCATCAACCTCTCTGGGTAGTCCACTGATATCAATTGAAGAGAAACTGAATGCATTTGTCTTTCGTTTTATGAGTCCATAGACAGATGACTAGAAATATATTCGATGGTAAATCACAAGTGTTTACATCTTACGATTGAATATGGTACACAAGGGAGAAAATTGCAGCCGATTCTCCTATACTAATACTAGACATTCAGTGACGGCACCAGAAACAGTTGGTGAACTTAATTACTCAACTCCGTACTCAATGTATTTCAACGACATATTTAAAAGAATATATATATGGAGAGTTTCTGATGTGAACCTGCTATGTGTTTGACTCGACATTTAGTCACCAAAGGTTTTTAAGTTTCGTGCGAGTTTCCATTTAATGAATTCCATCTAATCATCATTCATTCTCGCCCTCACCATTAGCCTGAAGCGGCACGAATGCGACGTAAGAAAAGAACAACATGAAATCTCTATTGTTGATACTTATTAATTTGTTGGGCAAAATTAAACTGACATTTAATGTTATGGTGCGATATATTGTTATTACCAAGTTACAAGCAACAATGCTTGACATTTAGCAATGACGGTCGTTTCTAGGTGAAAGCTATGTGATGTGGAAATAAAAACAACTAAAATGAACACTTTTAAAAATATAAAAATAGCCACAGTACTTCGATAGCACAAGAAGGACAGAGGCGTCACTCCAAAATAGCCATTGTGAAATGGGATCAGCCAACACAAAGATCATGAATAACTTTCAACCATTTATAGTGGAACAAGAACCAACCAAAAGGGCACAAAAAAGTTGGAGGTCGGTGTAGAAAATGATAAAAGAGACAGGGTAAGAAATTACACATTTGAACAGCGGATGGCGGGCGGGTTAATCTTAAAACATTGTAATTCTTAAAAGAAGACAGTTGTTAGGTACTTCGGTCACGGTGTCCCACCGTGGTGTTCCAGCGTGGTGTGTCATAGTGGGACTACCAAAATCCTGCTTGTTGAGCATGTTAAGGAATGCTAGCTTGTAGTAAATTAAAGAAAGTATCATGGGATGGAGGGCGGGACGCGTTGGGAACACCGGGAGGGTTTGCATTCCTTTCTGTGTTCGCTCCACAGAAAGAGGAGGAGCAGTTGCCCTTGCTGAAATTCAGACTCGACGTGATGCTCGGCTCGAAGGGTACACAACCTTGTATTTTGGGTGACCGAACCCTTCTCCTTGTGGTGGGCATAGGATGGTAGAGGCATGGTGGGCATACGGGGGTATGAAATCTGCTTAAGTCAGCGCACACTTCATGTATATGATCATACCATTTCACTAAAATAGTGGAAACGAAAACAACTGCTTTACTAGGTTTTTACTGCAAGACAAACTTTCTTTGGGTAGGAGGGTGGGATTTCGTTCATTTCGTGAAATTTTTGAAAGTTTAAATCGTTTAATATATTCTAAAACAAATTTAATATGTGAAACGCCCTCCCTTGCCCGGGAAAACAAATGCTACCACTACCTAGATAGAGCCGGCAAAATCTCCCTCGGACAAACGAAATAGCGTTACGGTCCAGGTTAAGTTCGTGTGTAGGAACCGGTGACCGACAGTGCATAGTAATAAGCCATATCGAATAAAAACAAACACATATGTACTTTCAAATAACCACCTCTTTACCTGTAGCCGGGAAGCGGCTAGCTTCATACCTGAAAATCACGGGTAGCGACATGCGTACGAAATGATATAGCCCAAAATTAACATGAAAAATAAAAAGTATATTCTATTCATAACCAACAAACAATGGAATTATTACAGGTCCCCACTCTTGCATTCCACACACATTCTCTCACAGATTCTCTCTACGGGGTCATCAACACAAAAATGATACATAGTATGTACAGGTTTATATGACGACAAGCCCTAATTATCGCATTCATATTTAAATTTACCTTGAATTTTTGTCTAATCAGGTCATTTGTGATTTTTCTCCAGTGCTACTCAAATCCTAGCCAGCCCTTACTTAAGTTCACCCTTTTAAAAGAAACTAGTCGGCGCGGTAACAATACATTATTTGACCAGCATAAACAAGGGCGTCTCAACGGCAATTACATTCACGTGGGCGGACGTTTTCCTTTTACAAGACCTCACGTGGTTCAAACATAACAAATAACCTCCGTTGAGTGACGCAAACATATACTCTCTAGCAGGCGGGACTTAAACACTTCGCCGCGACGAGCAATTCATATTACCAGGCAAATACTTTTAACAAATAATCACGTATGCGACCTGACATAGCTAGCAGCGACACAGCACTGACACATAAAAAATGAACAAACCTCAAGTAGATTAAACAATTAAGTGGGCGGCGCTTTACTCTAATAGTACGCACTTTAAACAAATACAAAGGAGCACGAACAACAATGAATTTAAGATCATTATAAAAAAATATCACAAGGAATAAGAAAAATTGACCTGAGACGAATAGATTACAAGTGACAAGCGCGACGGGAGTTTCATATGAAGTTTCGAGTTGAGTGGGCGTTTTCAAAAATGTTGACGAATTTCAAGGGCGTTCTCTAAATCAATCGGGCCGTCACGTGCTGACAATCACACAGATGAATACATTACCATCTCTCAGCTTCCGAGGTGCATCCTGGCGTCTTTATGGGCGATTGAAAAACACATAGTATTCACGCGAAAGGTTTCCTTGGTTGCGACGATGAAGATGAGAAAAGTGTTCATACTTCTGGTTCCTCGGTTTCTCTTCCCCTCGGGATCGGTGAACATCTCCGTGGTCTGGGCGTCGGGACGTTAACGTGGCGGCTGGTAGGCATCATCGGCGTATCAATAGGGCGTCGTTGGGGCGTCGACAGGGCGGCGTTCAACATCTCTCTCTCTGTGGCGGCTGGTAGGCATCATCGGCGTAGCTCGTCGTTTCTTGGCATGTTGTAGGCATGGCTCGTCGTTTCTTCTGACATCGGGCGAATCGAGGGTAACGCCCTCATCTCTCTTCTTCCTCTAGCCCGCCATAGTTTCCGGTGTTCCTCGTTTCTCAAAAAATATAAACGGCGTAAGGTAATCACGGAAACACGGTCTCGCTTCAACTTCTCCCAGCGGTTGAGGTAGGCGCACTCGTGTAGACTTACTGCCTATCACACACTGGTGTTCGCAAAACACAACAAAGTCCACTGTACACGAAGAGGTAACACGAAGGTGCTCTCGTTACAAGAATCGCGGCAAAACTGTACACGGAGAGGTAGCACGGAGCTGCTCTCGCCACAAGGATCGCGGTAAGACTGTATGTCGAAAAACCATGTCCTTCGTTTTATTAGGATTTTGAAAAAGGACGCTAGGCGCACGTTGAAGTGACGCTTCCGAAGAGGTCATTCCACTTTGCTCTATTGTCTCCCAACTGGGACGAGCCGTGCTGGAAGTTCAGTTTCTGCGGATTAAGCCTCAGCCTCGCTGTCGCCCATAGCTCAATTGCAACCGGTGTCCACAAACATCAATCACAACCGATTTGATCTGGCGTCCGTAATTGTTGCTTGATCGCGACGAAACTCCACACATCCGTCCTTGCACACATGCCGCTGCGCTGGTATAAGTTTCACATGAATCTGACCGCTGGAAACCGAGATATTTAAATGTTTGTCACTACGGTCGAATTTCCTAAGCTTTAGACGCATAACGTGACCCTTTAGGTGCTCACCCTTAAGACACGCGAACGTCTCGTTCCTCCCGTCGACTTGGCAAAAAATCAAATATGTATTCTTACAAATTACTCTCAACGCTTTGAATCAGCACATCTTTTTACCGCTATAGACATGAATAATAATAATAATAATAATGACGGTAAAGCTGACTGTCACAACCTCGCCCCCCTTCTTCTTCCAAGGATTTCGTAAGCGTAAAAATTCGCTCTACACAGGGACAGAATTTTTTTGGTTACAAATCCTTGAACACTCTGTATATAAAAATTGGCAAGCAAATATATGAACACCATGTATATAAATTGACAAACAAATACATTAACACCCAGTATATAAATTGACAAACAAATACATTAACACCCAGTATATAAAAATTGACAAGCAAATACATGAACACCCTGTATATAAAATTTACTCTCTGGACTGTACGGACACTGTGACCTTCCAGATACGTAACACATATAATAACATCCTGAATATAAACATAATATGGAGAGTATATATACAAAACCAGAACAAGATGTGAGCATTTACGTGTCAGCTTGCACTCTTACGTCGCTCTTACTCTCGCATAGTGCTGTCCATTCTCTGCGCTTCTCATCGGAACAGTTCCACCTCTTGCAGTTCTCTATATGCTGGGGTGCTATGGTCTTCCCAGATGTGCAGTCCACTAACTCCAGAATATTGGCGGCGAGCTTGCTCTTGCAGAAATACGGACCATCGTACATGAAAAAGAGCTTCTTGATTTTTCCTTCGATTTGAGAGCTAAGTCAGTGATTTTTTACAAATGCGAGGCCTCCAGTTCGAATCTCGGCGCCGTCTCTTGCCTGTCTTTCATTGGCCTTCTTCCTGGTTTCTCTTGTCCGTTCGACGGTCATCAGGATCTTTTGTTTGACAGTTGGGTCGCGGTTGTCCTCCTTCAACCCAAAGTGACGAATTACGTCTCTCCGAGGTGTGCTGCCGAATTGTAGCTCTGCTGGTGTGAACCCAAGGGTGTCGGATTCTGTGTTGTTTAGGAGGAGTACAATCGAGGTGACGTGCTTGCTCCATTCCTGATGCTGTTTATGGCAAAATAATCTCAAGAGGCGGTTCATTTCGCAGTGCATGCGTTCGACATTGTTTGCCTGCGGCCGGTAACTCGGGGTCCATATGGGCTTCACTGCGTATGCTTCCAAAGTGTCCCTCCAGAGGCTACTTGTGAACTGAGGTCCGCGGTCCGTGAGAATGTAGCGCGGAGTTCCGAGGTGTACAAAGTAATTTTCCGTAAGCTTACGGAACAGCACTCTCGTCGCGGTTGACCTGACTGTATACGCAACCAGAAAACGACTGCATCCATCCATGACTGTGAATAGGTACTTCATGCCGTCCTTGCTTTTCGGGAGTGGTCCCACGCAGTCTGCGAACAACACTTCCCGCGGTTTCTCTGCCACAAACGATGTTGGGTTTCTTGCTGCTCTGACGCGGTTAGGCTTAGTTTGCATACAGATGACGCAATCGCGCACCCTTTCTTAGCGTCTTTCCGCATCCCTTTCCAATAATAGGTACTCTCGAGGTATCTCCACATTTTCCTCCCCCCGAAGTGACCCGATTTGTCATGCGCTTCCTCCAAGATTTTCTTTCTCGCTTCAGCTGGCACATATACCCTCAGGCGCTCCGGGTTGTGGACATCCGTCTTGCACAGGATCCCGTTCGCGACGACAAAATGCTCTTTCACGCGTCGCTGGCGACGCGGATCTGCGGGTTGCTGGTCTTCCAGGATACTGAAGTACTGTGCGAGCTCGGCATCTTCGTGTTGCATCTCTATAAACCGCCCGCGGCTGAAGGTGGTCAGGTACGGGGAATCGAACTGCATCAAATTTACGTGCACTTTTGTTAATCATTTCCCTCCAACGTATCTTGACAGGGCATCAGGCACATTCTCTCGCCCTTTCACATACTCCACCTCAAACGAGTAGCGCTGAAGGCGATTGCTCCACCTCGTTAATCTCCCACTCCAGTTTTTCGCGCGTGCAGCCATTGGAGATTCCGGTGGTCAGTTCTCACAACAAAGTGGCCTCCGGCCAGATAAACATCAAAGGTTTCGATGGCCCACACCACGGCCAGGCACTCGAGTTCTCCGACGGTGTAATTTCTCTCTGTCCCCCGCAGGGAACGACTGGCGTACTGAATCACACGTTTCCCCCCCTCCTTTTCTTGATACAGTACTGCGCCCACGGCCGTGATCGAAGCGTCGCACTGGACATAAAAAACGTCAGAAAAATCAGCGTGGTAGAGGCGAAGCTGTTCACAGACGGCGTCCTTTAGTTTATCTAGGGCTCCTTGGTGTTGATCTGTCCACTTCGATGCCTTTCCTTGTTTCAGCAGTTCAAATAGGGGTGACGCAAGTTCGCTGAAGTTCTGTATGAAGCGCCGGTGCCACGTAAATATCCCTAGAAGGCGCTGGACTCCGTTCCTTGATGTCGGGGGCTCGAGCTTCCTTATCGTTTCAAACTTCACTGGGTCCTGCCTCACGCCTTGCGCGTCTATGATGTGGCCCAAAAATTGCACTTCCGGTTGAAAGAAAGCCGATTTCTCGAGTTTAATTGTCATTCCCGCATCTCGTAATTTAGTGAGGATCAGGTTTAGATGTTCGAAATGTTCTTCCACGTTTCTTGAAAAGCACAAGATGTCATCAACATACCACAGACAGAAATCTTTCACTTCGTCTCCGAGCACTTCCGCCATGGCGTTCGTGAAAGCTTGCACGCCGTTAGAGATTCCGAACGGAACGACGGTAAACTCGTATAAGTTATCCTCGAATCCGAAGGCTGTATAAGGCATGCTCTGTTCGCACAAGGGGACCTGCCCGAATCCAGATAACATATCGATTTTTGAGAACACGTGGTTGCCATGGAACAGTTGTAGGGTGTCTTATAGTTTTAAGGTTCTGACGCGTTCCAGCTTACACCTCGTATTTAGCGCGCGAAAATCTCCGCAAATTCTGAGGCTATTGTCAAATTTCTTCACCACGAGAAGAGGATTCAAATGTACGGAGCGTGATTTCCTAATTACGCCCCACTCCAGCATCTGCTGCAGCTGCCGACGCACTTCCGGTCGATGTGTAAACGATATTGGGTAAGGCTTACTGACCACTGGACTTTCTCCCTCGACACGGATTTCATGCGTATACTTCCGGCACTTTCCTGGCCTTTCATCAAGAACGACGGCATTCTCCCTCAAAAGATTGGCGAAAACTTGCTTCTGACTCGCTGAGAGATTCTGACATGAAGCAACTGCGGCGTGCAATCTTTCCTGTACTCCTTTGTCGCGGTCGACCTCCGAACATAAAGCGACGACGGGCTGGAACTCGCCCTCTTCCCCTGCGCATGACCTCCAGAATTCGACGTTAAACTCTTCGTCGCGATTATTCAAGGTTACAAAGTGTCGACCGATGTTAAGCACAGACGCATACCGGCTCAGGAAATCCATTACTAGCAGCAGGTCCACGGACAATGACTGGACCACCAGAACCTCAACCTCAACATGATGTTCATCCAGCGTTGCCTGCAGAATGGTGTGACCGAGAGGCCTCTCTCTCGCTTTGCCCGAGAAATCGATGAGTCTAAAGTCTCGTACGTGCCGAAGTTGTGGCCTGCGCACTCCCTTTGTCACGCGCCGCCAAGTTGCCTCCGAGCATAAGCTTGCCTCACTTCCTGTGTCTAGGAGCCCCATCACAATTCCATCGCCCACTCGCAGTTGTACATGTGGCGATTTCGAAGGCCAGCGGTCCTCGTGACTTTCCTCCGCTTCCTCGTCGTCGTGGATCTCCTCGTCCAACCAAGCAGCACGAATTCTGATCGGTGTGGTCTTTGTTACATCCGGGTGGTTCGGCTCAAGCGAAGGTGTATCAGGTGTAGTCTGCCCCGCATCCGAGCCCTGACGTGAGACTTTTATTAGTTTCCCGGATGCTGGTATCCAGACGGTCCTGGCCTGGGCGAACCGCAGTAGTGTAATTGGACCTATAACCAGGACCACTTACAAGTGTACAAATGATGAGCTCATATAATTAAACAGCCCGATTTGCCCACACTTAAAATTATGCCAAGATGCCCTTATTCCCCAATTCTTCAAGTGTAATATGCTCTTAATTCTAAGAATTTTGAATCCTAGTGTACAAATGATGAGCCCCCTCAGATTGATTTGCCTACACTTATAAAAGGCAATTCTGTGAGATTGTTGTCCATAAATTTGTTAAAAATATTCCCCTCTTGATATTTTTTTTGCCCACACCTAAAACTAGGCCAAAACGTATTAACACACACCCACACACACATACCCCCCTCACCCACACCCATCCATACACACACACACACACACACACACACACACACACACACACAACAACAACAACACACACACACATATTTACTTCTGGTTTAAGTTCAATTGGATACCAGGTTCAATTTGTTTATCTAATATTAAAACAATGTAATTCTTCTAGAATTGCTCTGTGACTCTCTCATTTCTTACATCATAAACATATGATTTTTCACCTTTTAGAATAACACTACATATGGTGTCATCAGGGAGTGCATCGTGGAATTCACAGATAATTTTAATGTTTGTCCTGTCATTAACCACAACTTGTTTCCTTTTTGAAGTGTTGATGACAAACATGGGTCTCTGTGCTTTGAATTCATTTGGTGTGTAATACATGTCAGTATTGCCAGTAGTGACCCTTTTGTATGCTGTAAATGCCTCATATAATTTGAGGAAATCATCCTTGGACATGTCTAAATTATAATTTTCTCTAGGGAATACCTCATTTCTCCCATTTTTAAGATATATGTTCTTGATGTTGCAGTTATCAAATCTACTTGAATTTTTTTCCTGATTATTGTGTCTTCCAGTCTGAAACAATACCACTACAAAATCCGGCATGTCATATTGTATTCTGGAGAATGAATTTGTAGCATCAAACTCATAATAAGTACCAGTTGCGGGCTTCTGTACACATTGATATGTATAAAATTGTAAAGGCACCTGTGGATTTTTTATTATATCTGCTTTGTATTTAAGAGCATAACTGGCCTCATATTCAACAACCGGGATTCTTAGCTCCATAGTTTGAATAATGCATTTGCCTTCATCAGGTAGGGTATTAGGCAGAGCTTCCCCTGTAGAGTTTAATGTACTGTACCTCATCAAAGCATTATTATCATTGGCAGCTCTTCTAAATGTGATTCTTAAACCACCCTTCCACATAATATCTTTGTAATCTGAAAAGAATCCTGGCAACAGGCGCATAGGGAACAGCACTGTGTGGTTCTTAGATATAATTTTATCACCAGCCTCAAATCCACCTATTTTGTAGTAAGAAGCCTCGGTTTTGGATAATTTTAGTGTGGCCAAAGCTGTGGAGGTAATGCCGGGATAATCTATTCTGTTTATAACAACACCATGCTTTCTGATCTCAATTTCAGAGAACAGATGCGGCACAAAATTGTCCACCAATCTTATATTTGAATTTGCCGGATAATCTGTTCCATCGAGCTTTACAACATCAAATTTGATGTATAGATCTGCTCTGTGAGGGTGTATAAAGCCATCCCCTACATCAAGATCAACCTCAATTTCTGTGTTGGGTTGATTTAAATTTGCAAATGTCCTCCTGTTTGGGGGGAAATATTGTAGCTCATAACTCTCAATATTTTCCATTTTTTTTGTATGTATTTTTATTTAAATATTAATCTCTATGATTGCAGTTGTTGTGGCTCCAGCAAAATCAACTAATTCTTCTTTTTCATTAGTGACCATCAATTCAATATTATCTATTCTATTATGGCACACAGGAAAATATAATGTTGGGGATGGAGTGTAGATGATTGGCTCCATAAATTCAGAATTAGGTTTAAATGTTGCAATGATGCCAGTTTGTTTGTGAGTGCCTATGCCATTTGATTTGGTGATCATACCCTCGGCCACATTACAGTGAATATTCAGAGTCTCTATGGCTAAGAATTTAGGTATATTAATAGCAGTGTGTTTGATGGCCGCTTCAAGTTTTGTGTTGTTCTCAAAGCCTAACAGCTCTCCTATAGTACCCAGATCCACTGTTTCTGTAGCAGATACAATCTCTACTCTGTGAGTGACAGAATTTTGAGTTAATACTATACCTCTGGGTAATTGAGCATTTAGAGTGGACAGATTATACTGCCCTGGAGTGATGAAAATTTTTTGATCCCCTACTGCAATTTTGTTGTTGTGGTGAGTAATATTAGGGATCAAGTACATGCCATAAAATGCTCTGAGAGCTATTGTTTTGGGATACACTATGTCATCATGCAATTTGAGTTTCAATATTGAATTTTGGCTGGTGAGATGGAATACCCCCATGATGTTTTAAATACCACAAGGCTTTTTGAAAATTTTCAATTGATGGTTTATTTATTTGAGACATATATCTAAGAACAGATAAACACAAATGTCCACAATTAACATCTTTGAAGTTTTGAACACGGGCATTATTGTAATAAAGATTAGCTGATTTTAGATATTTTATTAAATTTTCAGGTGGAACACCTCCAAATGAATCAAACACAAATGCCTCATCTTTTAAATATTTAAGATAACAGATCCAGTGAGTGCCCTGATTCTTGTACTTATCCAAATTAACAATGCCACACTCTTTGTTGAGTGGTTGCTCTGGCAAAGAATCAGACATGTACACACCTCTAAAATTTTTGATGCCCAGTGGCTTGATTAAAGCTTCAATATCTTGGTTTGTAAGCGGCTCTTGTTTTTTTAAACTTATTCATGGCTCTCTTAACAGCTTTGCCTTGTTTCTCCATGGCCAGGTTATGGCGCTTTATTTCATCTAATTCTGCCCTATTTTTCTTGGCATCTATTACTGTTTTTGCTATGGCAGCTGATCCCCCAGCCAAGCTCCCAACAGCCCCAAGTGCTGCTAAGATGGCCGGGATAGTAAATATGAAACCCCCCACATGTGATTTTTTTCTAGATTGTTGTAATTTTTTTAATTGGGGGATACTAAGCAACAATTTCATACCATGGCCCTTGGCAATACAAGAATTTTTTTTCTTGGGCTGCTTTTTGGTTAAAAGACTATCAATAGTTTTAAGAGATTTAAGACCTGCATAAGGTATTTGATACATAACACCCTTGGCCTTTATTGTAGGTTTATTATATACATATTCACAGCCCCCACCCCAGTTTCTGTTTGGTGTTCATAGCTATAGTGGTCCCTAATGCTGCTATTCTCTCACTCAAAGAAGCATCTTTGCTTACAAATCTACCAAATGCAGCCTCTTCTAATTTCTTGTCTGCAACATGTCTCTTGTAAAGATCAGAATGTGTGTTGTATGCTATGTCATGGTCTCTACAAGCAGCATCTAGGGGATTAACACCAGGATCACCTCTGTTTAATCTATGGTCCAATTTTGTACCGGGGCCAAAATACTGATAGCCTGGAATATGTAGTTCAAATGGCAGCTTGTTTATAATGTCATTAACCAACCCCCGGCCCTCAGAAATATTCCAAAATTTAGGTGGTAGAGTATTAATAATTTTTATAAGATATCCAATCCCCTTAGTGTCATTCACTATAAAATTAGACAATTTTGTGCTTATCATGTCCATAATTCCAACCTTTTCATTGTAAAAATTGTGGTTGCCAGCATTTTCCTCCCCAGCTATCACCAATAACCTATCTACAAGTTTCCTGACATCATCAACCCAGACAAATTCTTAGGCAGGGTGTTGTATTGTTTGATTCCACTGCCTGTTTTAATTTGTGACCATATGGGCTTGATGAAATTGTTGTATTTTGCTCCACTGCTAGACTTGACTCTTTTTTTGTGTGGGATCATTGTTCTGGTATAGAGCATGTGATTTTATTAATATTTCTTTGTAATGTTCATAATCTTGATCTGTATAGCTGCCAGGCCTTTTCCTAGTCATCAGTTCCCACAATCCAGGTGTGCCAAGATACTTAACAAAAGCACCTTTTTCTCCAAGATGAGATTCTGAATATACAATTATATCATCTCCCATAAATGTTACTCTGAAATTGCCAATTCTATGTATGATGCTACCATCACGCTCTGTGTCAGCATATAGGCCAAAGACCTCATTTTTGTTGTCTTTAGGTGTGCTTAAATATTTTTGAGCAAGAAGACCCAATTCAATAGGATCCAGAGTAGCTTCAATTCTTCGAGGAGCAATAGGACTAGGTGTATGAATACTGGAAAGTGGGGTGATTGGATAATCTAATATTTTCCTTGCAGCTACAGGTACAAGCTCTGTGATCATATTTTGATTTTGCTCTGTAACAGTTTTGATATTTTTACCTAATTCACTAATAGCATCAATGATAGGCTGTTCTGTTTGCTTGTGTTGTTCATAAATTCCTCGGTTCTGTGATTTCCATCCATTAAATCTTTTTACAAGATAATCTCTTAATTTAAGATCATCAATGATTGGCCTTTTCATGGTTATTTATATATGTTTCAATGTCTAGAAAATTGTTGATTTTATTTCTATATTTGCCACTATTGGGTTTTCTTGTCATATCAATTGTGACAAACCCATAACTGTCCTGGTTCCAGCACCTACTGCAAAACTTGGAAAAATCATTGTAGCTCAAGTCCCCACCTACATATTCATCATGTATGTGTTTGAGGTTGGTATGATCTTGATGAAACACACATATAAAATTGCTGTTGTCTCGGATCAGCTGCTTCGGTATTTTTGAAAAAGTCTGTGCCAGGTAGAAGCAATCAATGTTTTTGTGTCGGCCCTGTGTAAAGAAATTTCTAACCTTGTTTTGATTATCCAGTATAATGTCATCAAACACAACAGAATTATCGAGACATTCATGAAGTGGCTTAACATCTGGTTCAAAAGTGGCTATATCCAATCAATCATATAGCTTCATCAACTGCTGATATTTTAATTGTTCCAAGCTCTTAGAGAAGATATACAAGTGCCTGTTTTTCCAGTCTAACCAGTTGGGTGCCAATAAAAAATTATCAATCATTAGTGTAGTTTTACCACAAGCCGATGGCCCAACAATAAGACATCTAATATTTTCAGGCAGCAACTTGCCATTTCTCTTAATCTGCTGTTCAGGTTCTGGCAGCCTTTTTATAACATCCCAAGTGCTCATATTATCACATCGATCCAGCTGTGTTCTGGAAGTCCTAGCCATTTGACAAATAACTTGTTGCCTTTTCTGCGGATGATTTTTTCTATGAGATATGTGTCAGGCTGTTTAGTTTTGCTGAGTTCTTCTTCATAGAATCTGCCTTTGAGAATTTCTCCTCGGTGGTCTTTTATTATATATGTGTTAAGGGTCCCAGGTTTAATTTGAACCACTGTAAATAATTCAGTGCTCCAGTTTCTTGTAAAGCCTCTTTTGAATAAGTGCTTATATTTGCTGATTCTTACTTGATCACCCACCTTGTATTTGGCCTTTCTTGTTGTTGGCTGGTATCTAGGATAATAAACAGTCCTGATTAATTTTTGCTCATCAGATGAAGTTACTTCAGAGGGTTTCATGTTGATTGTAGAATGGACCGAGTTCTTATATTTATGTAGAAGTTCTGGAAGAATATTAATCCATTTATAATTACCTTGAAGTGTAAATTGTTTATACATAAGATTTTTTAGGGTTTTGTTGAATCTCTCTACAATTGAGGCTTTGAGATCACTGCAACTCGAATAATGTTTTATTGACTGGCTTTTAATAAATTGTTGGAACACAGAATTATAAAATTCTTTGCCATTATCTGTTTGCAAATAGCGCGGTGATCTTCCACTCTGATTGATGATTGTCCTGATGGCTTCTGTAACACATTTTCCAGTCTTGGATTTGAGTGGCACAGCCCAGGCAAATTTTGAAAATGTGTCTATTACAGTGAGTAGATACTTGTAGCCCTTGTTGATTTTGTCTAAGTTTTTCAGCTGTCCACTTGCCATCTCAATCAAGTCGCTCTGCCATAAATCATCTAAGCCTTTTGTAACTACTGGCAGTCTCTTATAATTATGTCTGGCTTGTCTGTGTAATTCATCAACAATAATTTGTCTAGACATAATATGAAAACAAGAATATTGCAACTATGGGGTGTTCAGCAGCTGATACTACAGGATTTTCTAAATATAATTTGTCCCCTATTTGTATTTTAAATTCCAGAGAGCCATCATCTTCAGCATAGGCTGTTTCTAATGTATTGGGGTCTGTAAAATCCTCTAACTCTACACTGGTGATTTTTGCTTTGTTATCAGCATTTGTTATTGATAAGGTAGGGTAGTGGTGTGCCTGTGGTTGAAGCCAATATTTGATCTTGATTGGTCTCAGTGTGCCCCCAACAAAAAACTGGTAATAAAATTGTGCAGGGGACAGCATATATATTTTGCCACCTGGTGTAAATGGTGAATCATATTCTTTGTTGGGGATGCTGTACAATTCAAGAATTACTGTATGTTTTGGATTCTCGATTATGCCTGTTATTTCTTTTTCTGCTGTAAGCAATCTGCTTGTTACAGATTCAAGATGCTCATTGATGGTCCTAACAACATCATCATGGCCTGGCTTGATCTTCATGTCCACAACAAGTTTCTTGTATTGTTGCACAATCTCTTGAAGCTGGGTGGCAAAACAGACAAAGCATTTGCTTGATTGGATTCCATGGTCCCTAGCTGTTGCTTGATATTAGCTACAATTTGTTGCAAATTTTCAATAACTGCCAATTTTGAATTTTGAGCAGTAAGATCATGGACCTGTCTTCTGATATCCTCAAACAGGGCATGCAGTTCATTAATATGTTGATTAGTTGGTAGAGTGGCCACTGTCTGAGTGAGTTGTTTGATCTCTGTCTGGATATTCTTGATATCTTCTGATTTCAATATCCTATTCACTGCCCTCTTAATATTTTTAAGTTCCTGTGATGTAGGCAGATTTGTTACAGTATTTTGCAGAGATTCAAGTGCCAATTTCACATTGTTTAATTCAGAAGCATCAGCCACATTTTGCATAGCATCTTGGAGCAGGGCTATATCTGTCTGAGTGGGTGTTGATTGTTGTAAAATTTCAAGCTTTGTTTGGATATCATCAATCAAGTGATGAAAATGAGATAGCTCAGATTCAATGTTGAGGTTTTCAAGCTTTGTGATCTGTTGCTGGACACTTACAAGTGTGTCTACAATACCGGGCAGGCGGGATTCTAGAGATTCTTGTATATTTGTCAAATCACTTTGCACTGCTGCTATTGTACCCTCAAGATGGGTTATGGTACTTTGAATTTTTCCAAAATCTTCATATGTTTCAAGTTGCAGCTTGATATTTGCAACACTCCGAGTTATTGCACTCAAAGCATCAGAAGATGGCAAATTGTTCATAAAATTTTCAAGTGTCTCAATTTTTTCTTTAACCTCGGCTATGGCATTGTTCAGAGGGTCCAGATTAGGTATTTGGAGTGACTGAATCTGTTCTTTTAGAGTGGATATCACTATATCAAAATCTTCTTGTGATTTTATGCTTTTGACAATTGTTTGGAGCTGTGTCTGGACATTATTAATCTGTTCCTCCAATTGCTGTTTCAATTGCTCAGAGTTGGTGGCCTGGCTCTTAAATTTGGCTTGAAGAGCTGCTACAGCTTCTTCTAAATTTTGAAAATTATCTAATGTGGCCAGGTCAGTATATTTCTGAAGCAATAATTTAAGTTCTGAGTCAATTTTAAGAAGAGGGTCCATGCAGTGTGATTGTAAATTTGTAATTTCTAATTGAAGACTGGCATTGAGTGTGGTTTGTAAAGCTTGTAAATCACTTCTTAATTTCTTGACTCTGACATCAAGCATCAGAATCTCATCACTGTGATCTTCATGTCTTGTATGGCCAAATATATCATTAGGCATTTTTGTTTTAGTGGTTATTTATTATTGAATATCTAATTCTTAATTCTATAAAAAAGGGTATAAGCTTGTCATATGATCCCGGGACCTCAATATATAAGCAGTCACCAGCAGAAACAGTATATACAGTGCCAGAAATCATGTTTGAGTGCTTAATTCTATAAATATTTCTCCCTATTGAAATCTTGGCATCACCCTCAGGGGTTGTAATAAATTGCAATTGACCACCTACAGGTAATTGGTAATGATTTAAATTATTGTTAAATATGTACAATATTTTACCTGTTTCATCATCAACATCTGTAAGTATGCTGTTCAGATGAATAATTAACAAAGCACTTAGTTTAGATATCATATCAGAAGAGGGTTGTGGTGTTGGCAGATCCATAATAGCTTGTTTTTTGAACCCAAATAAGTTCATAGGCATGTTTATTTATTTCAAATCATGCTCTGTAATTGGGCATTATTTGCCACTTTTCAAATCACAATGACCCCATTGTAGAGTATGTATGCCACATGATAAAATACATCTCTTATCATCATGTGGGTCCAGAGCCACTTTTCTTGCAATATTGCTAGTCAATAAGTGATCCACACTCTGAATTCTGGATTCTGATGTTCTGATTAAACTCTGGGATTTGAGACAATTTTTGTAATCCTCAAATTCAAGCTCTTTGTCAACAGTTACTCTGCCAATGCCCTTGGCCTTTTTGGCAACAACACCACTACATGTTTCAAAACTGTACATCTTGGCTCTTAACCCAGCAAATGCCACAATAACATCACCAAGTGTCTCATCTTTTAACTTTCCAGGCACTATTTTGTTGTGGTGTTTAATTTTTGAATGTTCAGTGGTATCAAAATATTTAAACAATTCAGGCTGTGCAATATCTTGATAAACATCTTCTCTTTGAATATCAAGAACAAAACTATCTGTGTCCATGTACATCAATTTTACACGATCCTTCAACGGGCTTACACGGGCTTCAACACATCATAATACAATTTTAACATGTGTAATTTGGCCAATTCCAATATCACAGCCCCTACATAAATAGGCTTATCAAACTTGATCTTTGTTTTTTTCATGTTGAAAAGTGCATATGCTCATCATAAATTCTTCTGTAATTGAAGTTGGGCTTTGCAATCAATTTTTTGCTCCGGCTGGGGTCAGTAATTATTTTAACATCAATGTGTTTTCTGACATTTTCAATTGTTTTGCCATACACAGAATTGACCATCAATTTAAACAAAGATTTATCAAATTGGCTCATTGCAGATGTTCGAAGCTCTGTGTTTGTATCAATATATGGCTTCAACCATGTTGAGTGCCTGAACCTCAAAACTTTTCCAACTTTGGTCACTTGAACACCATGATGCATCAGGAACTGGAGGTTTTTGTAATATATGACATAATCCTGTTTCGGCTCTAGAGTCATCATCAATTTCTTCTGTTTAGAGCCAGGTGAGCACTTAACCTCGGGAATTGGGGGCAGATCAGAAAAGTTATTGTGTAAATTATCTGGAATTGTCAGATCAACCTCTAAGAAGAGGCCATAGTTACTGTCATCAAAATCCTTAAGATCTTCAATATTGAAATTTTCTACCCACTCAAGCCCTGCATATGGCAATTTATCCATCATAGCATAACCATAGAGGCTGTTTGCATCTACATACAGTATATAATTTGATGGCAATACTGGATCATAATCAGGAATATATTTGTTATTTGCTCTGGCATATCTCTGAGAACATTGCACCATGCCTCCTCTTATACATTGCTCCATAAACAAGTACATATCTTGATCTTGGATCAGATCCAATTGCATTTTAGTGTTCAAAAACATTGCAGACCATGCTAGGCCCGGAGCACTGTAAAAATACATTGGATCCAGCTTATAATTTTGCATGGAAGATTTTCTGAATGCCTGCAATATATCAGCTAAGAGGGTTACATCAAGTTTTAAATAAGCCTTGTGATAATCACCAAATGTCTGGCATTTTAAATTGTTCCACATCAATTGGGCATGGTGATAATCTTCATCAGTGATTCCAGATCCTCTGATTTTGCTGTAAAACTCTTGTTGTGGTGGCAGAGAACACTCATCAAATTTAGAAAAATCTGTAACATAATCATATGGATATACACCCTTCCGCCTAATTAATTTCAGGTCCTGATTTGGAAACAAAGCACATGTGATTTTGAATTGATCATCAGATAATTGAGTGGCCAGTGTAGCCAGGCTAGCCGATAAAATTCTGTATGAATCAAGAAATCTTAAGTGAATAGGAACACCATTAACTTTATTTATTTTGCTAATAGCTATATATTTCTCATCATTTTCTGCTAAAATATTTAAATTCTGCTTGTCAAACCCCTCGTACCTGATCAAATGATGAAAATCATAATTGGATGCACCGTGGCAAAATATAGGGATAAATTTTGGTCTCTGGATCTTAATATTACAGCTATTACACAGGGTCATTAAGAATTTACCATCTGTATGAGAATGGTGATGAACCTTGATATTTGCATCTGAAAATTCAGAATCACATACCGGGCATTTTTCTGCATTGTTGAAATCTTCAATCTGTTTCTCTGTTAAAGGCAACATAGGTTTTGATTTTAATAAAATATTAGATGCTATGTCATGGCACTCATTTTCTATTCTATGTGCAAATTCTTTGATGGCATCTGCTCCCATGTATAAATATTCTTTACTAACCACACCACCCTGTACAACCACATAATAAAAGCTGGAAGGTTCATGTAATTGATATGATGAAATTGAAGATTCCTCAGGGTCTGGGCTGCAGAATGCAAGGGGTTTGAGATTTGATTCAAAATCACAAACTATATATGCTGGGTGTTCCAACAAGGCCTCAAACTTTTTGAATTTTGCATTTTCACTTGGCATTGGCATCACCATATGAACAGGTTTATGGTTGCCACAGTATTTCAGATGCTCAATTAACTTGTTTTTAGCAATTTCTGCATTTTTTTCACGAACCCCATTTATTATTTTTCTACCATCAAATACACTTAAACATCTTCTACACAACTTGAATATTGTATTGGATTTGTCTAGTTGTGTTCTGACTAAAGCTTCAAGATTATGTATCAGAGTGTAATGATATGTGCCATCCCCTTCAATTAAGAGCAGATCAATCGGAATAGCAGATTCATCATCAAATGTACTGATTCTGAGAGGATCTATCAAGCAATTGACACGGCCAGTGGAACAAGTAAATACATTAATAGATAATTGTTTGCCATTGATATCCCGGGCCTTTTTTTCAAATTTATCAATATTCTGAACAGACATTGGATATTCTAAACCCTCCATTGCCTCATCAAAATCATTTTCATGCTGTTTATAATAACTTATTCGCTCAGGATGCCTTGAAACTGAATACAAAGCAGCTAAAATACACCACAAAAAGCATTTCTGGTCATTATTTTTTATATTAACCACGGCTGTTTTGTTTTTGATATTGGCAGGTAAAGGCACATAAGTGGAACCTTGTAATGGGCTGAATTCAGAAATATTAATATATAACTTGTGTGGAGATCCGCATAGGCTCCATCCAGACTCTTTTGCTGCAAATTCAGAGTGTTTAATATTCAATTGATCTATCAAACTGCTTATTATTTTGTCTGAATTTGCATTTGAATATACCGGTACAGTTTCTGTTATGTGGGGCTGTGTAAATTTTGTGCCATTTGGCTTCTTATATTGTGTAAACAATTTGAGAGACAGCTTATAAGAGCCATTTTGTGCATTTAGAATTGCCTGCACATCTGGATTTATACTCTTCAAAAAATTCTTAATGTCACATCTTGGCTCTGATACAAACCGGTGATCCCTTAATTGGCCGTTAAAACTGCTATGGATGGGTTCATAGCGTGGCTGCTTTGCCGGTCCAGCATTAACAGGTGTTTCATGCTTTCTTTTCAGACCAGATGTAGATGGTTGTGGGGGCAATGTTGATGACTGTATAGAACAAGAACCCACATGTCTATTGAAATATGCCTTGCTAAATATTTTATTGCATTTAGAACATATTTTAGTGGGAGTTCTGAATTTGCCTGGGTCACAATTCTTTTGGTGTCTGGCCCAATTGGGGCTGGATATATTCTTATTACACTGATTGCAATATTTTTGATTTGGCATTTTTGTTGTTGGTTTATTATATAAGATTTCCTGGGGTTCAATTCAGAATTTTGTACTTAATATATATATATATATATATATATATATATATATATATATATTGTTCAGCTGTGTACTTTGTTTATTTCTTGTGTATATTTAATATGTTAATATTGCTAATTTTTATCCTCGGTTTATTATATAAATTTTTTTGGGATTTAAACCAAAACTCTATGCTTATTATGACAGGTTGTAAAGCCAATAGCCTACAAGTGGAAAAAGAGAATAAATATTGATCTACACTGACCTTCCGCAAATGCCTGCACAGACATGCATGTCCTAGAAAGGCAATGACCTAGCGCTGAGTGTTATGTATTGATTTTTGTATAACAGGCTGGGACAGATATAAGCCTGACTCTAAATATGATTGGATTGCAACAAACAAGCTGGATGCAACAAATATCAGATTTTTTATACAAAATATAAGCCCTTTTTGTTCAATATACCAGAAATATATTTAATATGAATTATATATTAAACCAAATAGGCCTGTAAGTATGAGAAGCACTGTAACAACACATCTGTTCTCCTCAGCCACTCTCACAATACTGGCTGAGGAGTAGCGCAAAATCCCTTTATATACCCTAAGCACGGATTAAAACATCTGAAACAATAAAGCATTCAGAATATAACACATCATCACATTATGTCATAATTAACCAATTAGAAAACAATACATGCCTAATAATTTGCTTCATAATATTAAATAATAATTTGTTGCATAGCATGATGTAATAGCTCTTGCATCATAATTTGTTGCATAATATTGGATAATAATTTGTTGCACAGCATGATGCAAGAGCTCTTGCATTACATGTGTGTGTGTGTGTGTGTGTGTGTGTGTGTGTGTGTGTGTGTGTGTGTGTGTGTGTGTATGGGTGGGTGTGGGTGAGGGGGGTATGTGTGTGTGGGTGTGTGTTAATACGTTTTGGCCTAGTTTTAGGTGTGGGCAAAAAAAATATCAAGAGGGGAATATTTTTAACAAATTTATGGACAACAATCTCACAGAAGTGCCTTTTATAAGTGTAGGCAAATCAATCTGAGGGGGCTCATCATTTGTACACTAGGATTCAAAATTCTTAGAATTAAGAGCATATTACACTTGAAGAATTGGGGAATAAGGGCATCTTGGCATAATTTTAAGTGTGGGCAAATCGGGCTGTTTAATTATATGAGCTCATCATTTGTACACTTGTAAGTGGTCCTGGTTATAGGTCCAATTACACTACTAACCGCGTCTGGAATTCGGTCTGGTCTCTTCTCTCGCTGGGCTCCGTTGCGTCCTCGCTCCACGGCGTCCTGCATCTCCCCGATCTGACTCCGGGCTGACCAACCTGCTATTCGCGTGGCGCTGATAAAAGCCATCTCGGACTTGGCCGTTCTGAAAGAAGCTGTCGTTCCTCCTTGGCGACGCACGAGTCGGACCTCCACGCCGCCTCCTGCCTCTGAACGGGCGTCTTCGTTGCGGTGAAGGTGGATCTTGCAGCTGGCGGTTCCTTTCAGCGCCTGGAGCGTGGTGCTGTCCTCTCCATCCCAGCTGGAGTAGATGAACGCGCGGGTGTTTATTCCGGTGCGACGAATCATCTTCCGGTCGGCGCCGCTTGCTAAACTTCTCACCTCTGGTTTTTTGCCTCTCCAACTCGCACTAAAACAGGTTTTTCCTGGGTGAGGGACATCGCGTCGGCATCAAACACGCATGCTCCATTGAGGTGACGACGAATCTCGTGTGGAAAATGGTACACCAGAGCGGCTATTATCTCCGCCGTAGTCATTTGGGGTTGCAGAGACTTGAACTCATTGTACCGTTTCCAAAAGTACTGGGCATCCGTGAGTCCTCCGCCCCTGTCGTATCGTTCGTTTCGCACCTGCATCAGCATCCTCTCGACCTGCAGGGGACGTTGAAAATAAGTGAGAAACGCTTATTTGAACTCCTCATATGAATTGAAGTTCCCCTCGTTCCTGTCCATCCAGTTCTTGGCCCGGTCCTCCATTAAACCTTTCAGAATCATAAGCCTATCCTCGTCTGTCAGACCTAACTCACGGGCGGTAGAATTAAATTCCTCGAGGTACGTGGAAGGAAGAATTCTGTCAGCACCCGAAAATTTCTTGAAGTGCTTCCGGTATTCGGGCGGAAACAGAGCTCTCCTGGCAGCCGGTGGTTCAAACTGTAAATCCTCGTCCCTCTGCTCGCGGCGCGGACTCAACCGTGGTGACGCAGTGTTTTCTCTTCGAAGGGGTCGGGGCGTTTCTGGAGCTCGCTGGTCGCTTTCCCCGTTCGAGCAAGTGGCGACGTCGGCTGCCGGTAATGACGTCACTCGGGGCTCCCGCGACGATTGTGAAGTGCCGCTGCTAATTATGCTCAGTTGACGCACTTTCATTTCGAGGTCCTCAATCCGTTCGGAATTTCCTTCAGCTCGAACTGAAATTTCCCTCACTTGTCGCCCCAGGGTGTCTATGCCACGGTCACATGTCGCTTCCAGCTGCACGCATTCTCGGGCCATCTGCTGCATGCCTTCCTCTTGGTCGCGCACGCTCTGAGACAGTGTTGCCATCTGGTTTTCTTGCCGGTTGACCCGCGCGTTGGTATCGGCGATCTTGGCTTCGACCCGGGATTCGCATTCCTGTACCCGCGCGACGAGTTCCCGCGTAATCACCTCACCGGAAGTACGGATGGTCTCCTGGAGGCGGTCTTCCGTCACTTACATCTGGGTGCTGATGGCCTCTATCTTGCTTTGGGTGGCTTCCATCTTTGATTCTAGCGAGGCTTCGATTCCGCTTCGTGTGGCCTCCATCTCGCTTCGCGTGGCTTCCATCTTGGCTTCCATCCGCAGTAGCATCTCGATGATCTGTTGGGAGTTGGTACCACTGAGGCTAGCTGCTTCGTCGACCCGTTCTGCTCTTCCCGGAGATACCTGTTGCGCGCTGGTCTCATTGGCTTGCCCCCCGCTGTTCGGTAGACTGGTTTCTTCACGCGGACTTAACGGGACATCGCACCGGGAACAAACCTGGCTAGCTGTGCCGACGTTTTCACTTTCTGGGAACTCCTCGCTGCAGACATCGCAAATCACCCTTACGTCACTCATGTTTAAGTTCTCGATGCGGCGGTTGCGCAATTTCATGAAATCAAATATTCAACCCTCGGTCGATTCTCAATGCTCGCTGACAAGCGTAAACGTGAGCGCTCACAATATATACCAATATATATATATATATAAACAATTCACAAACGAAAAAGGATAAGGGCGGTCGATTCCCCCTTTGCCAGAACTCAACTTAACGCCTAATGCCAAACAAAAAAAAATTAAAATGCCTAACGCCTTAAGTAGCTGCCCTACTACCTTGACAAGATAAACGCCTAATATCTCAATTACCACCTCACGTCAAAAATAAAACAATAAAATCTCACAATGAAACACAGTTACATGACACCAAAATACGCCTGACGTGGCCCTTACAAAAACGACATATACCTCTGCACTGAGGGTGCTTTTGATTTAAAATATAACGGTCCCTGTGTTCGCGGCGCCAAAAATGGCATATGCACCTGCACTGAGGGTGCTTTCGATTTAAAAACCATACCGGTCCCCTGTTCGCGGCGCCAAAAATGTGAAACGCCCTCCCTTGCCCGGGAAAACAAATGCTACCACTACCTAGATAGAGGCGGCAAAATCTCCCTCGGACAAGCGAAATATCGTTACGGTCCAGGTTAAGTTCGTGTGTATGAACCGGTGACCGATAGTGCATAGTAATAAGCCATATCGAATAAAAACAAACACATATGTACTTTCAAATAACCACCTCTTTACCTGTAGCCGGGAAGCGGCTAGCTGCATACCTGAAAATCACGGGTAGCGACATGCGTACGAAATGATATAGCCCAAAATTAACATGAAAAATAAAAAGTATATTCTATTCATAACCAACAAACAATGGAATTATTACAGGTCCCCACTCTTGCATTCCACACACATTCTCTCACAGATTCTCTCTACGTGGTCATCAACACAAAAATGATACATAGTATGTACAGGTTTATATGACGACAAGCCCTAATTATCGCATTCATATTTAAATTTACCTTGAATTTTTGTCTAATCAGGTCATTTGTGATTTTTCTCCAGTGCTACTCAAATCCTAGCCAGCCCTTACTTAAGTTCACCCTTTTAAAAGAAACTAGTCGGCGCGGTAACAATACATTATTTGACCAGCATAAACAAGGGCGTCTCAACGGCAATTACATTCACGTGGGCGGACGTTTTCCTTTTACAAGACCTCACGTGGTTCAAACATAACAAATAACCTCCGTTGAGTGACGCAAACATATACTCTCTAGCAGGCGGGACTTAAACACTTCGCCGCGACGAGCAATTCATATTACCAAGCAAATACTTTTAACAAATAATCACGTATGCGACCTGACATAGCTAGCAGCGACACAGCACTGACACATAAAAAATGAACAAACCTCAAGTAGATTAAACAATTAAGTGGGCGGCGCTTTACTCTAATAGTACGCACTTTAAACAAATACAAAGGAGCACGAACAACAATGAATTTAAGATAGATCATTATAAAAAAATATCACAAGGAATAAGAAAAATTGACCTGAGACGAATAGATTACAAGTGACAAGCGCGACGGGAGTTTCATATGAAGTTTCGAGTTGAGTGGGTGTTTTCAAAAATGTTGACGAATTTCAAGGGCGTTCTCTAAATCAATCGGGCCGTCACGTGCTGACAATCACACAGATGAATACATTACCATCTCTCAGCTTCCGAGGTGCATCCTGGCGTCTTTATGGGCGATTGAAAAACACATAGTATTCACGCGAAAGGTTTTCTTGGTTGCGACGATGAAGATGAGAAAAGTGTTCATACTTCTGGTTCCTCGGTTTCTCTTCCCCTCGGGATCGGTGAACATCTCCGTGGTCTGGGCGTCGGGACGTCAACGTGGCGGCTGGTAGGCATCATCGGCGTATCAATAGGGCGTCGTTGGGGCGTCGACAGGGCGGCGTTCAACATCTCTCTCTGTGGCGGCTGGTAGGCATCATCGGCGTAGCTCGTCGTTTCTTGGCATGTTGTAGGCATGGCTCGTCGTTTCTTCTGACATCGGGCGAATCGAGGGTAACGCCCTCATCTCTCTTCTTCCTCTAGCCCGCCATAGTTTCCGGTGTTCCTCGTTTCTCAAAAAATATAAACGGCGTAAGGTAATCACGGAAACACGGTCTCGCTTCAACTTCTCCCAGCGGTTGAGGTAGGCGCACTCGTGTAGACTTACTGCCTATCACACACTGGTGTTCGCAAAACACAACAAAGTCCACTGTACACGAAGAGGTAACACGAAGGTGCTCTCGTTACAAGAATCGCGGCAAAACTGTACACGGAGAGGTAGCACGGAGCTGCTCTCGCCACAAGGATCGCGGTAAGACTGTATGTCGAAAAACCATGTCCTTCGTTTTATTAGGATTTTGAAAAAGGACGCTAGGCGCACGTTGAAGTGACGCTTCCGAAGAGGTCATTCCACTTTGCTCTATTGTCTCCCAACTGGGACGAGCCGTGCTGGAAGTTCAGTTTCTGCGGATTAAGCCTCAGCCTCGCTGTCGCCCATAGCTCAATTGCAACCGGTGTCCACAAACTGATCAATCACAACCGATTTGATCTGGCGTCCGTAATTGTTGCTTGATCGCGACGAAACTCCACACATCCGTCCTTGCACACATGCCGCTGCGCTGGTATAAGTTTCACATGAATCTGACCGCTGGAAACCGAGATATTTAAATGTTTGTCACTACGGTCGAATTTCCTAAGCTTTAGACGCATAACGTGACCCTTCAGGTGCTCACCCTTAAGACACGCGAACGTCTCGTTCCTCCCGTCGGCTTGGCAAAAAATCAAATATGTATTGGCAAAAAATCAAATATGTATTCTTACAAATTAAACTCTCAACGCTTTGAATCAGCACATCTTTTTACCGTTACAGACATGAATAATAATAATAATAATAATGACGGTAAATCTGACTGTCACAAATACTTGTCTGAATGTTAGCGACAATGTTTTTCTTCTAGCGTGTTATAGCTATAAACTGGACATTGACTATAAAAATAGAAAATAAACACGTCAAATATACAAATTCCATAAAAAAAACAAAAAAAAAAACATACCCAGGCATTTTGAAGATGTCCACGGATACTCATCACGATATGTTTCTTTGTTAACTGATTATACCTAGACAGCTCAAATTGGAATGATTTAAAGACGGAAGACGAAATGTCAGTGTTGAACACCAGACTGGGAGGCCAGTTTGAGTGGCAACTGAGGCAGATCGATCAGCGAATCCGTTAATTTAGTTCACTCTCCCCTGACTTAAACAATTGTCTCCGTATTGAACCTTCATTCTGCTGTAGATTTCAGCACAGGCGTGCGCAGACCCTCTATTACGAAGGAAGGAAGCCTTCATGAAAGTTCATTTGGAGAACGTAAAACCTCATTTCATCTTGCTATTTTATTGTATTGATGGGTATAGTGTGTGTCGGAACAACTGAAAATCACTGTATTCCCCCTAATTTACGTATGAACATGGCGGTTGCTCCCTCACCTTTTGCCCTAATCTATAACCTCTTAATGCTAAGCCTTGTCTACAAAGAAAAAGTAAACTGTTCCTTGCCTCTCCCCACTTTTGTCACCCAATCGCTTCTACCGATTTCTAATATATGGGCAATTTATCTTGCAAACACATAGTTAAAAATAAATTAACGAATAAACTGTATACGAGTGTTAATAACAAGAAATTTGCTAGAGAACGAAGTTGGATAGTTCAATTACATAGGAAATAATGCACCTTCCGTAGTTGCTGGGAACTTTTGTCGGCTTGAAAATTATGTAAAGAATAATATTGTTTAATAACGGTGAAAAGATTCCTCTGCACTAAATTCCTAAGCAAGAGTATTAGAAGGGACAACTGTCCCCTCTTGCCCTCCCGTGCGCACGCCTATGGATTTCAGAAGGTTTCCCTCCCTCTGACCACAAAAAACTAATAACACTTTGTTGCTCTTCCACGGTGCAAATCAACAGCGGAGCGGCCATGCTGTAAGAGCTACTGCGCAGGCGCATGCTGCATGATCTTCACGACACCTTTATGGCGTGCTGCTAATGAACCTTTTTCAGTGCCGATACTCAAATTTTCGTTGTACATAAATATCCCTGAAGTTTAGAATAAGATTCTTGTTACTTAATGACTTCCCCTCGTACATTTTTCAATTTGCTTATCTGATATTAAAAGTGATAAATTTAGGTATTTTCATGTTATTTCTAGTCCAAAAATTATAAAATAGACTAATATAAAGACATCAACATCAACCACTCAGCATATAGTTGTGGTTATACCATGGAAGTCAACAAATTTAGCATATTTCGCACACATTACAATACAAAAATTTAATTTCCATAGGAACCCATTTCCGTCCCATTATGAAATTTTGCACACAAATAGTCAATTGATGTCTTCAAATCATATATTTTTTTCAAAAAAATTAAAAATGTTGTTTTTGAAATATTCAAAGAAACTTTTTTCAAGTTTTTTAAAAATTACAAAATTCAAATATCATAGGAATGTTGCATTTAAAATTAAAGCCCATTAAAATCAGAAGAGAATGACACCAATTTGAGCTCTCCAGGTCAAATGGTTTTTGATCTACAGCTCTTTAAAGATTTCAAAATGTCATCAAATTTTGGGATTTTTGCTTTTTTGAAAGTCAATAACTCAAAAACTAAGAGCGGAAAGAAACTGAAATATGGCAATTTTCGTCAACTTTACTGGTACTACCACTGTACCGAAAGTTATCAATTTCTGAGATGTCAAGGTTCAGACCCCAGTTAATTTGGCATGGAATGATCCAATCATGGTTCTAACATGGAAGTATCCAATCTTTTCCTATGGAACGTAAATAATCTATGGTTCAGCCATTTCCAGATGTGGCGCTTGAATCAAATATATTAAAATTACGCTTCTAACTTGGAGGTATCCAATCTTTTTCCCATGGGACGTAATCACGCAAATAATCCTTAGTTCAGCCATTTCCCGATGATGGCGCTGGAATCAAATGTATTTAAATAATGCTTTTAACATGGATGTATTCATTCTCTTTCCATAGGAGATAAATCTGTAGTTCAACCAAGGACGTAGCTAAGTTGATCAGTTTGGGGGGGGGTCCCAAACGTAAGATTTTTTTTCTATCAAACCATTAAAAATTAACACACTATTAATATACCATATTGAGGCACCAAGAATAGTGTCATTAGTCCTTTTTTCTCCTTAGATTTGTAAATTTGCTCGAAAAAATTGAGAAGTAAAGGAAACCCTCTTCCAGTGGCGCAGGAACGTTTTTCATTTGGGGAGGGTACAAAATTCAGGCTCCCATATATTTATATATATCAGGCACGTATCTAGACATACATTTCGGGGGGTCCAACTAAGTGTCGCAATAATAATTATAACAACAATTAAGATAGTTATATTTAACTAAATATGTAAATTAATTAATATTGTATTGTTATTATTACACGAACAGGTAAAAGATAGTAAACTAATAGAGATATAACAGCACGTATTCATTATCTAGCTTACGTGTAGTTAAGATCGCTAAGATTTGCATAAAATCAACTGCCCTGGCAAGGAATTTAATGTCAAATAGAAAAGTAGCAAAAAAGGAATTAGATCAAATTAGCGAAAAGTAAAGTTCCTGATTAATATTTTACGGATATTATCATTAGTAGTGTGCATAATCTTTGGAACCCTCAAAGCCGTAGGAGCCAAATTAATTGCCTTGCAATAAGTTCAGTGGAAATAACCATCGATATTATAACAAATGCTAAACAATTATATTTTGATTATTTACCATTACTACTTGGTAAGTCTTTCGGGGGGGAGTCCTTACTCCCTGGACCTCCCTAAATAAGACCTTGGTACGTACCTAGATATAATGTGAAGGCATGATAAATATTTTATTTTAGAACAGCATACACGAATGTCCTGTTGTTTAATGCAAAATTTGCATAAATATTTTTGTTTGTTTTTAGAATTCATGTTCTTTTTAAAGAAGCAGATTTTAAAACCAGATAAAAATTCTGAAACACATAAAACTGTGGACCTCGTTCCGGGCTTATTTGAATTTAACGGAACGGAAAATCAGGAGTTCGAAATGTGAAAATTGAGAACCAAGACACATCTATTCATTTTAATGCAGGTTGAGATTAAAAGGGGTGAGGAGGATCTTGAGCCACCCCAACCAGGAATAATCATCTCCCACCCACTGGACACAGAAACCACATTACTGAATATATCATATTTATAGAGTTTCACTTCAATTCAGTTCATTCTAATTTTAATATCCTATAGCTACATATAAAAATATCTTTAAACAATTCATGGTAGATGTGTACCACATCCAATGCATTTTAGAAGCCATGTATTTTGTATTTTCTCAGACATCTATAGGGCGTTGTACGAGTATTAGAAAGAAAAGAAGAACTGAGTTGAGATGGTTCCCGATCAACTAGGAAGAAGTCTAACTTTGAAATATTTGTGAAACATTTGACAAAGCATTTATTTGTTATATAATTAGCTCTAGCTAGTGACACTCTTCAAGCACTGAAAATACTATCAATACATATACAAAACCGAAATCCTTCAGATCTCAGAGGAAGCAAGGAAAGCCATACGCTCAAAAGTTGTTTTTTTTTCTTTTCAATCTTTGGTGGACAATATGAAGAGCCGGTCAAGGTTTCTTTTCGTGTGTAATGGGATTAAATGCAGGTGCATGCGTGTGTTTTTGGGTGACATGTCAATTTCTCGTTTACGTGAAAAGGTAAATTTTAATATAAGCAAAAGCATGTGTGCGTCACAGTTAAAGTTTTTCGCATCTACAAAGAAAATCCAATACACATTCCCACCTCTCCGGCCTCCGTGGCGGAGGGGTTAGCATAGTGCGGCATGACGCCAGAGATCCCAGGTTCGAATCCCGGCCTGGGCATGGGCGTTATTTGTGAGTGTCCATCAATTTCATAATATCCTCACTCATCCTCATCTTCGCGATTAGCCAAAAGTTGCACAAAACTGAAGTAAAATGAACCAAATAAATCAATCAAACATTCCCATCTCACTCAAAGACCATGTGAATTCAATAAAAAATCTACCAATAGAACCTACAGTGAGTCTCACCTATTTCGTTCGTTCATCTGACTACAGTTTGACTTTAGGGTTTAACTTAAAATGACATTGTGTTTGTGTTGCATTCGATACCAAAATTAGATTATAAGCAATTAATGTTAGTATATTTAAATAAAACACTACTACAATTAGTAAGAGAGCGGTAGCAAATATTTGTTATTTAATTATTACATATGCCATATTTGAAAAAAAAGCATCAATTTTTGTCTGCACATAATACGTTTCCATTTCATAAATAATAAAACTGCATCCCATATTATACATACATATTGTACAACGTGTAAAAAGTTGTGGTGTAAATACAGAGAACAGAAGTACTGCAGAAAATTTTCCCCTGAGTTCTTTAGAGGATTTACAAAGAAATCGAAGGGAAATGAATCCCCTATCTGATCCTATAGGAGATAGACTGGGTGGCCTGAAAGCACGGGATTTCAACCAATGCATCGGGAGTTGAAGGGAGGTAGAGACAGAAAACTTCCCTTTCCCTTCCGACGGCTGTTTCTATCTGGAACTGGTGAGGCGGAGGAAAAGCCAGTTAGAGTAGCTCCTTCCAGTCTTGCCCTCTGATTGCACCGAGGGACAAGAAGTATGTGGGAAAAGAGTTGCATTTGAACTGTGGCTTCAACAAGACAATAAATATTGTGATTTGAAAGAGATTGATTGATCTATCTCTGCTAAACTAGCTACTCCTCAGTGCACGTCACTGCCAATATGCATAAACAGCAGTGGGCGATTTGCCACTAGGCTGTCCCAGGCTATCGCAAGTCCAGGGTGGCCGCAAGAAAATGAGACGCTGAAGTGACAAAGACCATCGACTATTAAAATTCCTTAATGTGATAATAGCAAAATGAAACAAGTCAAGTCCTTTTACTTGCTTATTTCATGAAAAACGGTAGAATGAACGAGTTTCTAGCATTTAAATAACTTCTTACATCATAACCCTATTTTCAAAGACTACAGTGCTCGAATACGAACAATTGTTCCTCGAAGAAACGAATGTAAACATTTTGAATGCAAAGAATTACAATTGAAAGTCAAGTGGAGGGATATTGACCATTGAAATCATCAACATCCTTGTTTCTTAGTACGTGGCGAGTGTGGGTACTCCATTGTTACGTGTACAGTATTAGTGCTGTGTGGCGAAATGCATAGTGCAAGTGGCGCTTATAAACCAAAACGAAGTTTAATGGATAATTTTAATCAGATGTGTTTGTATTTCAATGTTTAGCTACAAGAGTTATTAATGCAGAGCATGCAATTAGTGGAAGTGAGGTACAATGATAAAAGACTGTATTATTAATAATAATAATGTCGGCAGGACCCAAAGGATAGCCGAGATGAGAATGATGATCATATATAAGAAATTTTAAACACACATCTAAGTTCTTAAAATTAATCTTATTTGTGTGTGCAGTTCGTTGCCTGGTAAGCTCCAAAATTTCTGTGTGCTGTCCCAACCAACATCATGAGGACAACTGGGGTGCTACTTGAAAGCAATATTGAAGCGAACTCCGTCCTTGAAACTAGATGGGACTCTATGTAATGGCCACGCGACACCGAATGAAAAAACACTTCGTAGGCCTTGTCCCTCAAAATTAATTTTACTGACTAATTGTAAGTTTGTAGAGGACCTAAACATGGCTTTTTAGGCACCGTACAATGCTGCTTCCTTTCACCCTACCTTTACAGTTTTTCTTCCAAAGGATTCCACTCACGACGCGTAAGAATAACACGCTACGAAACCAGAATTCCTAGGTTCGGACTTTGACCAGGTATGGTAGTATCATGTCTGTCTCATCGCCATTTCTTCGGGTCAACATTCATCCTCATTGTCTCATTTAATCCAAGAGATAGAAAGCGGCGTAAAATAATCAAATAGAAATGATTGATTTGGTTTATTATACGTCGATTTTCTGGCACTTTTGAAGATGAATCGTGAAGATGATGAGGAGCTATGATAGATGAAATTCATGAATGAATCATCAAAAAAGATAAACATGTCCAGGCCGGGATTCGAACCCGGTACCCCTGAAATCGTAGCGCACAGTAAGCATTGTAAGTTTCTGGAACTTATAGGAAATTGTTAGTTTCTATTCCAGAAATGCAAAAACAATCACTTAAAGTGAAAATGATGTGTACTGGGTGGGAAATAACCTTTTGCTAGGGGTCCACAGTAAAAAGTAACAACAATTAGGAAATTATGGTAATACCAAATGTTTACTACGACAATTGTGGTTACAAAAACAAAATTAAAAGTTAGTATGTCCGCCGTTTGCTTCTCTCACAGCACGATGACGATCAGGGTAGGAGCTCAGAAGATTCGCAAACAGTCCGTATTCCATTCCATATCAAGGAGGACTTGTTCCAGATTGGTTGGTTGGTGGGTTGATTTGGTGTTTTAAGTCCACTTTATGCACAGTAAGGCTAATCGGGACTAGACCTACAGTTTAAAGTGGGATCCAAACCACTATGAGCCTCCACCGGGTATCGAACCCGGGACCCCTTGATTACAAGGCGACGACGCTACCACTGCGCCATCGGGGAGGCACTTGTTCCAGATGTGCAAGGAGTGTTGGCCGGAATAGCGGTCCGGTCCGCATTCCACTGCCATGAAGGACTCAACTGCGTCCTTCAGAATAGCCAAAAAGTGCTCGGCTGCATTCAGGTCCGGTGATGCACCCGGCCATTCAGAACTGCTGAAGAAGTCAATGCCACTTCGCCGAAGAAGGTCTTGGTTTTAACATTTGCCTTGAAGCAAGGGGCTTTGTCGTGAACTAACTTTTAATTTTGTTTTTGTAACCACAATTGTCGTAGTAAACTTTTGGTATTACCATAATTTCTTAATTGTTGTTACTTTTTCCTGCAGACCCCTAGCAAAAGGTTATTTCCCACCCTGTAGAATTCGAGATTTCCAGAGCTTCGGAAACTTTCCAACACTTCCCGTCCCGACCCAAAAATTTCTGTCCCGCACACCCCTAATGCTAACCGCTCCGCCACGGTCCAAACACAGTGCTTTTCACGGTCGAGTCGTCCGTGGAGCGGCGGCTATCGCGGCGGCCATTGATATCATAGAAATGAAAATTAGAAAAGTGGTCTTGAATTTGTAGAAGCCTCCTAGTACGCTAGATTTTCCCTCCCGCGAGTAGACAAATAACAGAAAATGTAATTTACATCGCTACATCTCATGATTATATTATAGGGTCTACCCGATGGCGCAGTGGTAGCGTCATTGCCTTGTAATGAAGGGGTCCTGGGTTCGAACCCGGTGGAGGGACATAGTGGTTCGGATCCCACTTTAAACTGTATGTCCAGTTCCGATTAGCCTTACTGTGCATAAAGTGAACTTAAAACACCAAATCAATCAATCAATCGATTATATTACAGATAGGGCTATAAATAATTACTATTCGCTATGAAAATTGAAATTAATTATATTTGTATGTCTAGTCAACTTTGCCACCTCAGAAGCTTCCGCATTTGCGGGTGGAGACTAAATGAAGAAAAAATCACAGAAAGTCAGAAAGATATGTAGAATTTTGAAACGTAATATTTCTAGAGCATGCAGACCACTGTAAAAAGTTTACTACATACCTCGTTTTCTTCCTTAAATGTAACGTAATTTATTCTTCATTACACGTGAGATCAATTACTCTATGGGAGCCGAACCCGGGCTCCTGTGTGGTAGTCAGACTCCCTTCTAGAATGCCAATGTGTTGGACGTTTGGTCGATCAGTCGATCCTGATCCATTATTTACAGAGGAAGCTGGAAGCTTAACACTCGACATTTCACTCGCGATGTACGAAAATGAGATCACAAAGACTCCGTGATCCTACCTTCTCGCGTTTACAGAAGCTAACCACGAATTCACCTCTTCAACACCTACTTCAAACTACAGTCACCCTACAGTCACCGGCAATTAGAATGGGACACCTAGATCCTGAAATAATCAATTCCTTGATGAGTTATGTGTGTTGGCAGAACCACAGTGGCAGAACTTGTCATTGAAAATTTGCTATTAAAATCCTTATCGCCGTAAAGGTAGGCAACACACACAACGCCTTCCAGGAAAGCGAGCAGCTGACTGTTGTCAATTGTCCACCAAATCAACAGAGTAGGGGGGCAAAAATAGCCAGACGTTTCTTGAAAAATGAGTGGGAAGTTCGATGTAATGTTGGTACATTACAAAGGCGTATTACTTTACCTCGGACTGAAACCGTGGAGTGACAGAAATACCTAAGCTGAAGATATGAAAACCCAATCCTCGAGTGAATTTCACGATAGTAACCGACAGACCTATTCCATGTTTCTCTGAATTTTCAGGGAGCGTCATTTCCCTCCTTTGTAGATTATCAGCACGAGGATTGAATGTGTGTAAAATGAAATTTTACGAACTTGAAGGAACTGCCTGGCGGCATCTCTGTCATTCATCCCCGCGCCGAAAAATTAACAAAGAGTAGAATTGGGTCTCTTGCAATTTGAAAATCATGGGGATATCCTTCCTGAACCGTAAAATAATTAACCCAGACACCAGTTAAGAACATAAGAAACAATAAATAATATTACCAGCTGCCATTGAATTGTGGTCTTTTGTGTTCCCTCGGTTTCCTCTGCTTCACATGCCATTTCCACACTCTCTCCAATCGCTCTTGTATACAGATGGTCTGGCTTAATCGTGAAGACTGGTGGTTTCCTCACCAACACTTCCATTTTCTGAGAGGAGCCAGTGGTGCCGCGATCATTGTATGGTGTACATGTATAATTTCCTTGATTACTTTCATTTACCTGTAGCATAGTGAAAAAAGCATTAATTCTTTCGAATAAACACTGCTACAGAGACTGTAATTTTACATAGTTAACTTAGATCTATTTATATCATCATTCAACTACATACTTGAACTCGGAATAGCCTATGTCATTTACACATGTAGCACATTTTGCAGTTTTATTGTACGTAAATGTGACTAGACATTTACAGTAGTTTATTAGGCTTACCTAGCCAGGAAACTATTGCGAATATCTAGACAACAGAAAAAGCAAATCATACACAGATTCGTGTCAATGGATTCATGTCAAATTTGAACCAAATATTATTAATTAATTAAATTTAATTTAATTACATAGTCCGTGATTTAAACACCCTTCGAGCAACGTACGAAAAGCCTCTTTATGCTAGATTTGCTTTTACACTACCCTAAGAAAGCAATTACATCTCCTTTGATAGAAATTTCTGGATATTTCTCTACAATTAGCGAGCATTTCTTTTATATTTTATTTTGTAGTTTTTTTTCTACGAAATATAGGGAATTTGTTTATATCCGAAAGGTATATATTGCCCTCTGAGTCCGAAACATCACTGCTTGAGCAGTGTCCGCAATTGGATCCCCCCCTTATCTATTGAAAAGCAGGCTGTCGTCCCTGTGCTGTGGTCAGTGGCGGATTAAAGACGTTCTCTCGGAGGAGGCGGGCGCCCAGCACACTTCCCTCACAAACTAAGGTCCTACCATATGTCATAAAATCACTGTCATAACTAAAATGTTGGAGCCCCAGCCGTGTGTAATGTTTTTTTTTTAAAAAAAGACATAAAATGCATGGTAAATGTATTTCGAACATAATTCTTTCTTTACATGTAACATGTATAATTTCCATGTACAATATGTATGTGATTTATACATGTGCAATATGGAGCGACGTTAAATATGAAAATACATATGCAACATGTTAACACTAAAGTATCTTTAATACATATATATACAACATATATTATTTAAATACATTACATAATCAATTTATCCACCTCATAATAAACCAACAGCAAAAATTATGAAGACTGTCTCTCAAATTTGTACTCTCCTTTTCCTCCAAACAATTGTTCATGCATTTAAGGCAAATCCAATTAAAAGAAGTCTTACTTTTCTCTCTTTTCTGTAATGCAATGTAAATTTCCAGAAACACATATTGCGAGCGAGGCAAGACAATTTTTAGATCCAATTTTTTGCATTGAAAACAATATTGATTTAATAGGGCGCAAGTAATTCTACGGGGCGCCATGGTATTCTCTCTTTTATAACTTGTTTCGTTTCCATCGTTTGGCGCCCCCTAACTACGGCTCGGAACTTGGTAAGAGTAAGGAAAGGAAGCATTAAGGAAAGTTTTTCGATACCCGGTGGAGGCACAAGTGGTTCGGATCCCACTTTAAACTGTAGGTCCAGTCCTGATTAGCCTTACTGTGCATAAAGTGGACTTAAAACACCAAATCAATCCAATCCAATTCAATACAACAATATCTTCTGATAGATAAGGATCCAGCAGGCGCCTGTCTTTTGTCCAAGTCACGAACTGCATTGGCGGATTGGCCGAGATGTAGCACTGCAACACACCTGCCAAGCCAAATGGTAGACACTGAACAGTGGGAGTGAATGTCACTTTAGCTGGATCTGAGGAGAAGAAAAAATCAGACTCACTTTGGATGGTGGGTTAAATTAAAAAACAGGATGAGATTTGAAAATTAATAGACCAGCATGCATTTAGAACAGCATTGCTATACACTTGCTTATGCTACTAGAACAGACCACTGCAATGCTCGTAAGTGGTGTCTGTTAGGCCACCAGTTACGGCGACTACACAATTCTTATAAATATGAACATGGTGGGAAAAAATCAGGATATTGTTTTAAATTTATAAATTATATGTATAGCATCCCCCAAAAGTAAATAATTAACAACCAGAAGGGAGGATGCAGAGACGTTAGGGAAGAATTCTCTCTCATCGCCACATCAAATAACACTCCCTCCCTCTCCCTCTCCCTCTCTCTCTCTCTCTCTCTCTCTCTCTCTCTCTCTCTCTCTCTCTGTGTGTGTGTGTGCGTTTGTGTGTGCGTGTGCATGTGTGGATACAGACACACAGAGAGAGGGACGGGTTGTTATTTTAAGTGGGGATGATAAAGAATTCTTCCTTAACGTTCAAACTCGTTGCTTATAAATAATCTGAAATTAATCAATTAAAGCACAATCTTGTAACTACGTATGGTGTGCATTTTTAACAACAGATTTAACATACCGGTACATATAATAATCATAGTAAGCAATAACTGATTTAAGAAAATGTAATCAATAAACCAATAACTGAGTGACGCTTCATATGATATGCCTTCGTATAAAGAAAATAAAAATGGAGCATTACAAATATAAAATTCCACTGTTACGTACATTTAACATTGAGGTAGACTGCAGCTGTTTGTGGTCTGTCAATCCCATTGCTGGTCTCGCACAAGTACTCGCCAGTGTCATTAGCAGTGACTGGGTTAATGGCGAGGGTGCCATCAGGGTGTGTGGTGGCCCTCGTCTCCAGTGAACTCAGCTCGTTGACAGGAATCCCTTCATGGGTCCACCTCACACTCACGTTCCCTTGTTGAGCTATCGACTCACAAGAAAACTGTATATTTTCACCTTCGAGTTTGGTTTGATTAGTAGGTGAAACCACGACCACAGCACTACCTGGAAAAAGGAATATTTCACGAATGCTAGATTTATATTTTCTCTAAACAGCTTCTATCTAGTTACAGCCTTCATTATGAAGTGTCTTTAATGTTTTTAATTTCACGCCTCTTACAAATACCATCAAATTTCTGGTCTTTTACTTATTATTCACGTTTTAGTCAGACTTTAATTTGTATTAAATAATTCTTGAAGCTTTCCTGGCGACGAATAATGAAGGGGTTTTATCGGGCAATCAATCAGGTGATTTCAGGATAGGCTTCCGAGCTTTCGCTAACGTCACTCTCATCTTCAGGGAATAATTTGTTTATTTTTAATTTGTAATCTATGAGGATGAATGAGGTGAAATTGATGAAGAATCACTTTCAGAAGAACAGCCATGTCCAGATTAAAAATCGAACTCGGAACCTTTGATATTTTTATTATTATTATTTATTTAGTTTCTGTCGCTTTTGTCTAATCGTGACGATGTGAATGAATTGGATGAAATTGATGAAGGGATACTCACAAAGAACACTCATGACCATCAGGGGCGTATTCTCCATGCTACCGCGTTTATACCGGTATGCCAACTTTCTCATGATGTATATTTAGCTCTAATAAGTAAACTATTTAAATAACTCAAATACTAGTTTACGTACGCCACTGGTCGTTGTGTAACGCGCACATATGAAGACCGGGTTTACTACACGATTGTACGCGGGAGTCCGACGAAGCAGAAGCGAGTGGCTATTTAAAAACATAGGGCCTGAGTGTGGTCGGTTCACCGCTGGAAACAGCGTTGCAGGGAGAAAACTGTTTGTTCCTTTCAGTTTCTGTACCTCTCTTGGTGGAGGCAGTGTTGCTACATGAAGGAAAATTTCCCTTGGTGATGGACAAGTGGAAATTCTTATTTATTCTATATATTTCTTACACATACACGCCCTATCTATGTAAATTATAGTAATAGAAATAAAATACCAATGCAGGCATGAAATTAAAACAAAAACAGGAGTCCGACAACTTCAAATTTTCAGGCAATATCGATATGTTTCATAAAATTTCCCTTTTCATCCGTGAATAGGCCGAAGGCGAGGATGCTGGGAAACTTGGAATAGAAAATATCTTCTACCTGCATTCCGCGGTCAACAGATCGAGCGGTTGGAAAGGCTGAAGCAGCTGTTTCCAGTTCGCGTAGTCGCATCAAGGATAAAAGGTAAAGCAAGGTGAAAACCACGACTCCGATAAGATAATAAAATATTGCAATTTAAGATTTGTAAAAGTTTGCAAGATCGAGTGAATTATCACGGTTAGACTCGATACTCTTCAGTGCACGCACGGCACCAATTTGTATGTTTTATATGTTTCAAAAGTAGTTAGTGGAATTCCTCTCGATTTCGAAACTGATTAGAATTCCAACCTGGGCATGGATGGGTGTTCTTCATGAGCGTTCATCAATTTAAACTAATTGTTATTCATTCTCATGATCGCGATTTGCTTAGAAGCAGAAAATCCAATGTTAAATTGGAAAGACTATAAATATAGATGTTTCATGCATCAGTGGTTTAAGGCTCTTTAACAATTACGTTAATTTTAATTTTTTATACATCCTCATCACATAAAACATCATAGTGGTGATTTTGTTAACATTTCTGTCAAAGTTTTCCTCCTAGGAATCACTGGGCGTTATTTGTGGTGCAGAACTACCTCTGACATTCCTAATATGGTCTTACCCTGCAGCGGCACAATGCCAAGGTCTTCCTCCTCGTCCTGGGTGTCTTGAGCCGAAGACGTTGCTGCAGGAGTGGAGCTAGCACTGACACGTTAAGCATATTACCACAGTAGACCACTAGTTCAATCATGTCGCCTGTTCTCGTAAGTTTCCAGGCTCGAGTTCTGACAAGGGCTTTGTGAGTGTCCCTTCATCAATTTCATCTAGTCACCACTCATCCCCATCGTCGCGAATTGTCAAAAGTGACAGAAAACGCAACGCTAAGGAACAATAATGCAAATCCAATCACGTCATCATGTTTATAATGTTTCAAATTCACTACAACACTTTCCAACTTTACTCCCATGCCTGTTTTATTTGAAAATGCAATCATGATATAAAATTTGTGTGTTCGGTTTGCTCAGTTTGTGTTCAAAAATATAGGTTTAGCTGAATGAAGCAAGGTCTTGCGAAGGAGGGATACAATTTATTAAATATCAATCGAAAGGAGAACTTACCGCTTTATTAAAGCAAGCCCCGACATCTGGACACCTAGATCCTGAAATACCCGCTTCCTTTCATGGTGTTGTGTTGCCTGACTACATGGCCCTGAACAAACTTTATTTTTTTAAAACTATTGATCAACATTATATCATTTTTCGGTGAGCATATACAAAGGAACATCAACTTCTCACACAAAGGTACAGCAGTAACCCTCGGATATCTATCATAATTCCAAACTTTCCACACAGCATTGGACATCGACAGGCACCGTTAATATTGGAACATTATTAGCTAAACGCGTGTATATATATATATATTGTATGGACCGTAGTGCGCGCGGAGCCGTCAATTTGTTCATTTGTGCCAGATTGATGGAATCATTCTTAATGTTGTCACCAGAGGTCAATATAATCGGTTACGCAATGACGTAACAAGGAAGCCTCGGTGCGAACTCGCAGCCCTTCAGGCAGCGCATTTTGGATTCTGACCCAGGGAGAGGAACCACGATATGGAGGAGAAGGATAAGTACTTACCGTAATGATTTAAGTTTGAACTTGCACTCACGCACTCAAATTATATTTTGTTCATCTTTCTCGTCTATACTACGTGGAGAAGTGACTGGACAGTAACTCGACATATTTAGTTCATTATTATTAATTAGTTAAACTAATACCCATCAAACTGGCCAAGTCGTACGACAAGGTTCATTTCAGCGAGTTTATCATCGAACAATCTTTCGTTATTGTAGTCTAATTGTGCTTGCACATTATGTGAATAAACTCGCCTAAATTGAAAAAGTGTTGTATCAGTACTTTCTAATAGCATAGCTGCCCCATAGCAAATAAGTAGACCTTTAAGGCGGAAATTTCCACTGCGAACTTACTTTAAGGTTTGTATGCATTAAACAGGTCAGTTTAACGTGCATAATATAAAGTGTGCAATCAAACCTGCTACCAAATTTACTCATCGCACCCTTTTTATCCGTGGCATTTTGAACATTTTTCACTATGTAGCTATGTCTCCTAAGGCTCGAGGAAACACACCTCTTGCAGTATGTAGTCTCGATAATGAAAGAAACAAAAAAAACACGCAGGATGAGGGTGAAGGGAGAGACAACCGTTTGTTTCTCGCATATAATGTTAATTCGAAAAGAATGGGAAGGTTTGGCGAGGTTATTTTGATACGTTACACGGTATTCAGTTAAAGTGACTTTATTACATGCAGCAGTTCAAACATTTTATACGGGGAGGTAAAAGATGCTTTGGCAAAACAAATAAATTATGCGTGGACTTACGCACAATTTGGATAGCATTTACGTTAGAGGCTTCGATATATGCACGACGCACGTCACAACGGTGTTCAATTTCAGTCCACACTCTATCAATAACGCCTGGAGTAGATAGTGTGGTAAAGTGCTTCTCTGATGATTGATACTGTGAATGGTTTCACTGTAAACTACACTCCTCACAAGAAGTTTGGAATATTGTTATATTAAGCACAAAAGTTCGGAATATTGTTATATTAGGCGATAAGTTTAGATTGATTGGTGTTTTAAGTCTACTTGATGCACAGTAAAGCTAATTGGGACTAAACCTGGAGCTTAAAATTAGATCCGAACCACTATGTACCTCCACCGGAGTCAAACCCGGGTCCCCTTGATTACAAGGCGACGACGATTGGGCGATAGGTGATATCCAGGGTGGCATATGTCGGAAAAAGCACGAGAACGTCCAGCAGACAAGATAGCTGGCGGCGGGCCGTGCATCACCTGCACAAAAACTATTTGAACTGCTGAACATAATAAACTCACTTTATTTGTCTCCGTGTCACGTATCTCACAATATTCTCACCAAACCCCACCAATCTTTTTCGGAGACCCTGTACTTATTTTTGTTTTTCGATACTTAATGTTTGGTTTCAGTGTCTGGGTGAGATGTATACTGGTGGCCAGTAGCCATCTCCGAAGATCCTGAAGCCGAACATTGGTGTACTCACCTGGGGTGGCGAACAGGGGTAAGTTCAAGATGGCGACCAACAGGAGGAGGGGAACGCTGGACATAGCTTTGCAGCACACAGATGTCTTCACCACCGGACCAGTGTTTCCCGGGGGCCGCTGTTAGGGTCTCTTCGCTTTCAGCACCTGCGGACTACTAAGTTAAACGTCTGAAATTAAATTTCAGTAATTAATTATGCCAACGTTTATCAATTATCTACTTTAAAAGGTATGGCTCCACAATAAAACACTTTTAGCCTGGTTGTGTACCTTCAACAAACATCTGCGGTTACACTGGAGTCTAGTCTTTGTAAGTGAAGCTTCTTTAAGTAGGGGAGGAAGAAGAAATGTGAGAATATAACTCGTGCCAGTTAAGAACAACCCTGTACTCAGACTGAATTCTACCTAACATCGCTACCGAGAATTTAAGGGGGTCCAAAACATCTGGGCCCTTGCAGAAAGTTACCAAAAAGTACTAAATTCATAAATAAAAATTCTTGTATGTAAATATAAGCCGTGCGCATGTAGCCTTGCATACAGATTCATCGTTGCCACTGACTTCTTTTTTCTGCCAAGTAGCGTACTGAAGACTTTAGAACTCCGTGGAAACTGGATCATGCTGGCAGAGAAGCCCACAGGATGAAACACCGAGATTAACCCTTTTGCTCAATTCATACATTGTTGCTCATGTACTTTATATCTTTTCATTAAATTCTCGTTAAATTTTATTCAGAGATATTCATATCCTCAGGACGATTTTTTCCTGTCTGATGGCCCTACATTATTAACCCAAAAGACCTCCCCTATGGCGCTGTGGTAGCGTCGTCGCCTTGTAATCAAGGAGTCACGGGTTCAATACCCGGTGGAGGCACATAGTGGTTCGGATCCCACTTTAAACTGTAGGCTCAGTCCCGATTAGCCTTACTGTGCATAAAGTGGACACCAAATCAACCAACCAAATTATTAACTCAAAAGTTCTGCAATGTTTGAGATCTCCAAGATTCTGCGCTGCTTACGTAAAACTGCAACTTTACCTCAGAACAGCAATATCGGTAGCAGCACGGGCAGTCCTCCAACACACAAAGGATGCCAATAATTAGAATCTTCACAATTTGTAGTTTTGTGTTAGCCTTTCCTTCAACTAGCCTTTCAAGGTTATCATCAATCATGCCCCGTGGCTACTTCGCAGTTAGTCCAAGTTCTAGAAAGAAGACCTCGCAAGGTCGAGATGGAGTATTTTGACCCGGTCACTTAGAATGGAGTCATAAAATACTTTCATGGCCAAGCTCCTTCCTTGGCAAAATCAAGCGTAAAGCCACAATCAACTTCCTGTTGATTCAACCTTCACACGTGGGGGAAGTTAGTGCTACATCTAACTCCACGTGCCGAGAGCCAGACCAGTGTCAACTTCCCTGACCTTCTGTTACTTCCTCCCTAGCCAAGGCACCCAAAAGTCAACCTCACTTGCACGTAGTACATCCCGCCCCGGTATCTGCAATGCTGCAGGCCAACGAGGATCTGGCGCCTACATCCACGGTCAAGATAATCCTCCGTGGGTTCGTGTTGTCCTTTGTTTGGCCTTGTGTGTGTGTGCTGAGTGTTTCTTTACAGTATTGTATGGAGATTTTATCCTCAGAGGTAGCCTAGTATTTGTTGTTAGTGGGCTATGCTTTAGCAATTGCTTTATTTTTTGTTAGGGCCTAGCCCTTTAAGAGACTTATCGCCGTATTCTGTGACGGGCGAAAATAGCCTATGTTCTGACGTGACCATAACATAAGAATCAGTCAATTAATCAGTAAAGGAAATAGTTAATGAGAGAACGAGAGAAAGCAAGAAGAAATATATCTATTCTAAGAGACAGTTGCGGCGATTGGGTGTCAAAACTGGGGGGGGGGGGGGGAGCAGAAGGACACTTGATAGACAAAGCTTAGCATGAAGAAGCCATAGTGTGGAAGCAAAAATAGCAAAAAGTGACTGCTCCCCCCAATCCTCCTTTATCGCCGCCACTGCTAAGAGATATGAAGGTGAATATATATTATTAGAGATATACAGGGTGTTTCTGTGACCGTGTTACAGACTTGCAGGGATGATGGAAGGGAAAAAACCCAGCAAAATTATATATGGAACCCTGGTCCGAAAATGCCCCAGTCAAAAGTTACAAGCCAAAACCTTCGAAGGGCAGGCAACCAACCACAACGCGGAGGAGAACCATTAGAGATGACTGGGGAAGTGGAAAACAAACACAGAAGAATCACTGTAGTGTCTTTAATGAGTAGTAACTGTAGCCATCATTACAGCAGTTGTTCAAAGTGGTCCCCTGCCTCGATACAGGCATGACAGCGTCGCAATAAGCTCTGTCGCATCCGCTCTAATATCCCAGGAGTCGTTCGGACCAGATCACAGGCTGCAAGGATTCTTGCCAAGAGTTCCTCTACATTACTCACAGGTGTCTCGTAGACAACACTTTAGACATGAGCCCATAAAAAACAATCAAGTGGGGTCAGATCAGGTGAACGGGCAAGTTAAGCAACAGGTCCGCCTCTCCCTATCCACCGCTGTGGGATGGTCTGCGTCAGAATATCACGAGCATCAGGTAGGAAGAGGGCTGGGGCCCCATCATGCTGAAACCACATGCGTTGACGCACGAGAAGTGGGACATGTTCCAATAACTCGGGGAGGATGTCTCTCAGAAATACAGTGTACACTGGCCCAATTAATCGTGGCGGTAAAATATACAGACCTGTTAAATGTTCGCCGACAATGCCCGCCCACATGTTTATAGGGAATCTGTCTTGATGGGCCTTCACGATTGTGGCACGGGGATTTTCATCGGCCCATACATGGCTATTGCGACTATTCAGCATCCCTTCTCTTGTGAAACCGGCCTCATCAGTGAAAAGCACACAGGCATGGAACTGGGGGTCGGCCACACAGCGCTGCAGCAACCATTCACTAAACACGACGCGGAGTGCAAAATCAGCTGGACCCAAGGGATAGACACGCTGTGGATGGTAAGGGTGCAGCTGCTGCTCCCTCAGAACTTTCCAAAGAGTACTATGGGCCACACCAATTTCACGTGCCACAACCCGTGTACTAATGGTCAATGGATGGTTGTCCTTCCACCCGATCCAGCACTGCTTCTTCAAGGTCGGGTGTCCTTGCAGATCTTTGTCCTCCTTGCTCGTGGAATTGAGGTCGCACTTGCCCAGTTTCCCGTAATTGTTGGAAAAGTCTAGGAAACATGGTGTGCGCTGTATGTCTGCACCGTGTATACGTGGTCCGATACGACCTTTCTGCTTCCCTGCAGTTTCCATTTGCTCGTCCATACACAAACACCATATCAGCCAGTTCTTCTAGCGTATAGTCCATTGCACTAATTGCAGCCGCGACACTCGTGCTCCTAGACTACACACGTGGATTCTTTCCCCCTTTCTTTTATGGTTCCCCTCCGTGTTGTGCACGGTTACCTGCCCTTCGAAGGTTTTGACTTGTAACTTTTGACTGACGCTTTTCCGGACCAGGGTTCCCTATCCATTTTGTTGTTCCCTTCTATCATCCCTGCAAGTTTCTAACACGGTCACAGAAACACCCTGTATAAAGAAAAAGGTAAAGAGGTAAAACGAATACAAACATAAGAAAAAAATAACAAGATAGCAATTCTTTCATATTCCAAGGGGAATGACTTGGGTATGCCATCCCTCCATACCCCCCTCCGCTTCGATCACTGGTCTCAAGGGTTTTTGTTGGAAAAGCGCAATTCAAATCATATATATATATATATATATTTAAGAATTAAAGTTTTTGACAAGCAAACAACAATTATAAGGCCGGAAAAATTCCGACCTTAGATCACCCACCCCGGGAATCACACCCGGGTCTCCAGTGTGGAAGTCAAACACCCTACCACGACGTACCAACTAGACCCCCCCACACACACACACGCAAACACCCCCACACACACGAGTAAACAGAACTGAAGTATCAAGAGTTACTTCGTAGATATGACGTAATGTTATCTCCCCCTTGAGGTTGGGAAGTGTTAGACGTCTTCAAGAGATTAAATCTAACACTGCCCCATGTAATGTTCCATGATTTGAAGACTTGTGAAAAATGAAACATAAAATATTAGAAATGATTGTGCCTGATGTGAGGCAGGGAAAGAGAAGTAGCCCCTGGTTGACCAGCACTTTTGGATTCCATTTAGGGGCATGTTCAATGTTACTGCCCTCCCCAAGTATTTTTTGCCATCCCCTTATGCCTCCTCACTTATATTTTTATCTTGTCATTGCAAATTAGCCACATCATATGCTAAGTATCAGTAAAATGAGTCAGATGATATTTTCAACACAACACTCTAAACTTATAACTCATATAACTAATGATCCCATTGTTGGCCCAGATAAAAACTGAGCAATTAGCAACATCCTGAACAGTTTTTGAAAAATTCTTCAACATTTAAAAAATTCAGCTTCGTGAAACAAATCAAAATTTTATTTCTATTTTGAAAATATATTTGACGACAAACCATTTTGCGTCACATATCATGTGATATGGAAGCTCATAGGGAGAGCTTCAAATCGAGACCATTATCAGATCTCTAGCTTAATTACTTGAGTTGTAATTTTGATATGTGGCAAAATTTAGCAAATTCAAGGGTCAGTAGCTTCAAAATCATTTGCCATATTAATCTCATATTTGGTAATTTTTCATTCTATAATGATATATGTAAACTCACGAATTGCACCAAAATGCGAAATAGTAAGGTAGAATCTGTGTAAGAATTGCATTGATTTGGTCTGGAGTGATTCTAGGATGATGTTGGAATGAAAGCAATGATCTAGGAATTTCTACAAACTACTAAATTCAAGTGGCAGGCTGACGAACGATCCTTACATCTTAACAATTTTAAAATGTAAACATACGAGAATCCTTTTTTCAAAAAGTTTTTTGTATCATAAACCCTGATTTCTTTATGATGTGAAGATCTCTAACTGTAGAAAGGCTGATGCTGCTGTCTATGCTAGATTATTATTAGGTACTCACCTTGTAATGAGGGTTCCCAGTTTGATTCCTGGTGGAGACTACACAGATTTCCCTTCAAACCATATGTAAGTCCAGTCATCATTAGCCCATACGAGCATAAAATGAACTCGAAAAAAAAACAGATGCTGTAGGAATTGAGAAGAGTAGTGTAATTGGTGATAGAACCAGGACCGGAAAGTATGAACCCCCCTCATGCAGATTTGGCTACACTTAAAACAAGCTTAACATGCCCATATGAGCTTTTTGCTCAAGTGTGGAACCCCGTCTAATCCAAGATTTTTGTAAAAATTCCCTCGGGAATTTCCTGTGAAAGTATGACCCCCCTCAGATTGATTTGCCTACACTTATAAAAGGCACTTCTGTGAGATTGTTGTCCATAAACCTGTCAAAAATATGCCCCTCTTGATATTTTTTTTTGGCCACACCTAAAACTACGCCAAACGTATTAACAAACACACACACAAACACAAACACACACACACACACACACCCACACACACACATATTTACTTCCGGTTTAAGTTCAATTGGGCACCAGGCTCAACTTGCATATCTAATATTAAAACAATGTAATTCTTCTAGAATTGTTCTGTGACTCTCTCATTTCTTACATCATAAACATATGATTTTTCCCCTATGAGAATAACACTACATATGGTGTCATCAGGTAATGCCTCATGGAATTCACAGATAATTTTAATATTTGTCCTATCATTAACCACAACTTGTTTCCATTTTGAAGTGTTGATGACAAACATGGGTCTCTGTGCTTTGAATTCATCTGGTGTGTAATACGTGTCAGTATTGCCAGTAGTGACCCTTTTGTATGATGTAAATGCCTCATATAATTTGAGGAAATCATCCTTGGACATGTCTAAATTATAATTTTCTCTGGGAAATACCTCATTTCTGCCATTTTTAAGATATATGTTCTTGATGTTGCAGTTATCAAATCTACTTGAATTTTTTTCCTGATTATTGTGTCTTCCAGTCTGAAACAATACCACCACAAAATCCGGCATGTCATATTGTATACTGGAGAATGAATTTGTAGCATCAAACTCATAATAGGTACCAGATGCAGGCTTCTGTACACATTGATATGTATAAAATTGTAAAGGAATCTGTGGATTTTTTATTATATCTGCTTTGTATTTAAGAGCATAACTGGCTTCATACTCAACAACCGGGATTCTTAGCTCCATAGTCTGAATAATGCATTTGCCCTCATCAGGTAGGGTATTGGGCAGAGCTTCCCCTGTAGAGTTTAATGTGCTGTACCTCATCAAAGCATTATTATCATTGGCAGCTCTTCTAAATGTGATTCTTAAACCACCCTTCCACATAATATTTTTGTAATCTGAGAAGAATCCTGGCAACAGGCGCATAGGGAACAGCACTGTGTGGTTCTTAGATATAATTTTATCACCAGCCTCAAATCCACCTATTTTGTAGTAAGAAGCCTCGGTTTTGGATAATTTTAGTGTGGCCAAAGCTGTGGAGGTAATGCCGGGATAATCCACTCTGTTTATAACAACACCATGCTTTCTGATCTCAATTTCAGAGAACAGATGCGGCACAAAATTGTCCACCAATCTTATATTTGAATTTGCCGGATAATCTGTTCCATCGAGCTTTACAACATCAAATTTGATGTATAGATCTGCTCTGTGGGGGTGTATAAAGCCATCCCCTACATCAAGATCAACCTCAATTTCTGTGTTGGGTTGATTTAAATTTGCAAATGTCCTCCTGTTTGGAGGGAATGATTGTAGCTCATAACTCTCAATATTTTCCATTTTTTTTGTATGTATTTTTATTTAAATATTAATCTCTATGATTGCAGTTGTTGTGGCTCCAGCAAAATCAACTAATTCTTCTTTTTCATTAGTGACCATCAACTCAATGTTATCTATTCTATTATGGCACACAGGAAAATATAATGTTGGGGATGGAGTGTAGATGATTGGCTCCATAAATTCAGAATTAGGTTTGAATGTTACAATGATGCCAGTTTGTTTGTGAGTGCCTATGCCATTTGATTTGGTGATCATACCCTCAGCCACATTACAGTGAATATTCAGAGTCTCTATGGCTAAGAATTTAGGTATATTAATAGCAGTGTGTTTGATGGCCGCTTCAAGTTTTGTGTTGTTCTCAAAACCTAACAGCTCTCCTATAGTACCCAGATCCACTGTTTCTGTAGCAGATACAATCTCTACTCTGTGAGTGACAGAATTTTGACTTAACACTATACCTCTGGGTAATTGAGCATTTAGAGTGGACAGATTATACTGCCCTGGAGTGATGAAAATTTTTTGATCCCCTACTGCAATTTTGTTGTTGTGGTGTGTAATATTAGGGATCAAGTACATGCCATAAAATGCTCTGAGAGCTATTGTTTTGGGATACACTATGTCATCATGCAATTTGAGTTTCAATATTGAATTTTGGCTGGTGAGATGGAATACCCCCATGATGTTTCAGATACCACAAGGCTTTTTGAAAATTTTCAATTGATGGTTTATTTATTTGAGACATATATCTAAGAACAGATAAACACAAATGTCCACAATTAACATCTTTGAAGTTTTGAACACGGGCATTATTGTAATAAAGATTAGCTGATTTTAGATATTTTATTAAATTTTCAGGTGGAACACCTCCAAATGAATCAAACACAAATGCCTCATTGTTTAAATATTTAAGATAACAGATCCAGTGAGTGCCCTGATTTTTGTACTTATCCAAATTAACAATGCCACACTCTTTGTTGAGTGGTTGCTCTGGCAAAGAATCAGACATGTACACACCTCTAAAATTTTTGATGCCCAGTGGCTTGATTAAAGCTTCAATATCTTGGTTTGTAAGCGGCTCTTGTTTTTTTTAAACTTATTCATGGCTCTCTTAACACCTTTGCCTTGTTTCTCCATGGCCAGGTTATGGCGCTTTATTTCATCTAATTCTGCCCTATTTTTCTTGGCATCTTATTACTGTTTTTGCTATGGCAGCTGATCCCCCAGCCAAGCTCACAACAGCCCCGAGAGCAGCTAAGATGGCCGGGATAGTAAATATGAAACCCCCCACATGTGATTTTTTTCTGGATTGCTGTAATTTTTTTAATTGGGGGGTACTAATCAACAATTTCATACCATGGCCCTTGGCAATACAAGAGCTTTTTTTCTTGCGCTGCTTTTTGGTTAAAAGACTGTCAATAGTTTTAAGAGATTTAAGACCTGCATAAGGTATTTGATACATAACACCCTTGGCCTTCATTGTAGGTTTATTATATACATATTCACAGCCCCCACCCCAGTTTTTGTTTGGTGTTCATAGCTATGGTGGTCCCCAATGCTGCTATTCTCTCACTCAAAGAAGCATCTTTGCTTACAAATCTACCAAATGCAGCCTCTTCTAATTTCTTGTCTGCAACATGTCTCTTGTCTAGATCAGAATGTGTGTTGTATGCTATGTCATGGTCTCTACAAGCAGCATCTAGGGGATTAACACCAGGGTCCCCTCTGTTTAATCTATGGTCCAATTTTGTACCGGGGCCACAATACTGATAGCCTGGAATGTGTAGTTCAAATGGCAGCTTGTTTATAATGTCATTAACCAACCCCCGACCCTCAGAAATATTCCAAAATTTAGGTGGTAGAGTATTAATAATTTTTATAAGATATCCAATCCCCTTAGTGTCATTCACTATAAAATTAGACAATTTTGTGCTTATCATGTCCATAATTCCAACCTTTTCATTGTAAAAATTGTGGTTGCCAGCATTTTCCTCCCCAGCTATCACCAATAACCTATCTACAAGTTTCCTGACATCATCAACCCAGACAAATTCTTTAGGCAGGGTGTTGTATTGTTTGATTCCACTGACTGTCTTAATTTGTGACCATATGGGCTTGATTAAATTGTTATTTTGCTCCACTGCTAGACTTGACTCTTTTTTGTGTGGGATCATTGTTCTGGTATAGAGCATCTGATTTTATTAATATTTCCTTGTAATGTTCATAATCTTGATCTGTATAGCTGCCAGGCCTTTTCGTAGTCATCAGTTCCCACAATCCAGGTGTTCCGAGATACTTAACAAAACCACCTTTTTCTCCAAGATGAGATTCTGAATATACAATTATATCATCTCCCATAAATGTTACTCTGAAATTGCCAATTCTATATATGATGCTACCATCACGCTCTGTGTCAGCATATAAGCCAAAGACCTCATCTTTGTTGTCTTTAGGTGTGCTTAAATATTTTTGAGCAAGAAGACCCAATTCAATAGGATCCAGAGTAGCTTCAATTCTTCGAGGAGCAACAGGACTAGGTGTATGAATACTGGAAAGTGGGGTGATTGGATAATCTAATATGTTCCTTGCAGCTACAGGTACAAGCTCTGTGATCAAATTTTGATTTTGCTCTGTAACAGTTTTGATATTTTTACCTAATTCACTAATAGCATCAATGATAGGCTGTTCTGTTTGTATGTGTTGTTCATAAATTCCTCGGTTCTGTGATTTCCATCCCTTAAATCTTTTTACAAGATAATCTCTTAATTTAAGATCATCAATGATTTGCCTTTTCATGGTTATTTATATATGTTTCAATGTCTAGAAAATTGTCGATTTTATTTCTGTATTTGCCACTATTGGGTTTTCTTGTCATATCAATTGTGACAAACCCATAACTGTCCTGGTTCCAGCACCTACTGCAAAACTTGGAAAAATCATTGTAGCTCAAGTCCCCACCTACATATTCATCATGTATGTGTTTGAGGTTGGTATGATCTTGATGAAACACACATATAAAATTGCTGTTGTCTCGGATCAGCTGCTTCGGTATTTTTGAAAAAGTCTGTGCAAGGTAGAAGCAATCAATATTTTTGTGTCGGCCCTGTGTAAAGAAATTTCTAACCTTGTTTTGATTATCCAGTATAATGTCATCAAACACAACAACAGAATTATCGAGACATTCATGAAGTGGCTTAACATCTGGTTCAAAAGTGGCAATATCCAATCCATCATATAGTTTCATCAGCTGTTGATATTTTAATTGTTCCAAGCTCTTAGAGAAGATATACAAGTGCCTGTTTTTCCAGTCTAACCAGTTGGGTGCCAATAAAAAATTATCAATCATTAGTGTAGTTTTACCACAAGCAGATGGCCCAACAATAAGACATCTAATATTTTCAGGCAGCAACTTGCCATTTCTCTTAATCTGCTGTTCAGGTTCTGGCAGCCTTTTTATAACATCCCAGGTGCTCATATTATCACTTCGTCTGCATCGATCCAGCTGTGTTCTGGAAGTCCTAGCCATTTGACAAATAACTTGTTGCCTTTTCTGCGGATGTTTTTTTCTATGAGATATGTGTCAGGCTGTTTAGTTTTGCTGAGTTCTTCTTCATAGAATCTGCCTTTGAGAATTTCTCCTCGGTGGTCTTTTATTATATATGTGTTAAGGGTCCCAGGTTTAATTTGAACCACTGTAAATAATTCAGTGCTCCAGTTTCTTGTAAAGCCTCTTTTGAATAAGTGCTTATATTTGCTGATTCTTACTTGATCACCCACCCTGTATTTGGCCTTTCTTATTGTTGGCTGGTATCTAGGATAATAAACAGTCCTGATCAATTTTTGCTCATCAGATGAAGTTACTTCAGAGGGTTTCATGTTGATTGTGGAATGAACCGAGTTGTTATATTTATGTAGAAGTTCTGGAAGAATATTAATCCATTTATAATTACCTTGAAGTGTAAATTGTTTATACATAAGATTTTTTAGGGTTTTGTTGAATCTCTCTACAATTGACGCTTTGAGATCACTGTAACTCGAATAATGTTTTATTGACTGGCTTTTAATAAATTGTTGGAACACAGAATTATAAAATTCTTTGCCATTATCTGTTTGCAAATAGCGCGGTGATCTTCCACTCTGTTGATGATTGTCCTGATGGCTTCTGTAACACATTTTCCAGTCTTGGATTTGAGTGGCACAGCCCAGGCAAATTTTGAAAATGTGTCTATTACAGTAAGTAGATACTTGTAGCCCTTGTTGATTTTGTCTAAGTTTTTCAGCTGTCCACTTGCCATCTCAATCAAGTCCCCTTGCCATAAATCATCTATGCCTTTTGTGACTACTGGCAGTCTCTTATAATTATGTCTGGCTTGTCTGTGTAATTCATCAACAATAATTTGTCTAGACATAATATGAAAACAAGAATATTGCAACTATGGGGTGTTCAGCAGCTGATACTACAGGATTTTCTAAATATAATTTGTCCCCTATTTGTATTTTAAATTCGAGAGAGCCATCATCTTCAACATAGGCTGTTTCTAATGTATTGGGATCTGTAAAATCCTTTAACTCTACACTGGTGATTTTTGCTTTGTTGTCAGCATTTGTTATTGATAAGGTGGGGTAGTGGTGTGCCTGTGGTTGAAGCCAATATTTGATCTTGATTGGTCTCAGTGTGCCCCCAACAAAAATCTGGTAATAAAATTGTGCAGGGGACAGCATATATATTTTGCCACCTGGTGTAAATGGTGAATCATATTCTTTGTTGGGGATGCTGTACAATTCAAGAATTACTGTATGTTTTGGATTCTCGATTATGCCTGTTATTTCTTTTTCTGCTGTAAGCAATCTGCTTGTTACAGATTCAAGGTGCTCATTGATGGTCCTAACAACATCATCATGGCCTGGCTTGATTTTTATGTCCACAATAAGTTTCTTGTATTGTTGCACAATCTCTTGAAGCTGGGTGGCAAAAACAGACAGAGCATTTGCTTGATTGGATTCCATGGTCCCTAGCTGTTGCTTGATATTAGCTACAATTTGTTGCAAATTTTCAATAACTGCCAATTTTGAATTTTGAGCAGTAAGATCATGGACCTGTCTTCTGATATCCTCAAACAGGGCATGCAGTTCATTAATATGTTGATTAGTTGGTAGAGTGGCCACTGTCTGAGTGAGTTGTTTGATCTCTGTCTGGATAATCCTGATATCTTCTGATTTCAATATCCTATTCACAGCTCTCTTAATATTTTTAAGTTCCTGTGATGTAGGCAGATTTGATACAGTATTTTGCAAAGATTCAAGTGCCAATTTCACATTGTTTAATTCAGAAGCATCAGCCACATTTTGCATAGCATTTTGGAGCAGGGTTATATCTGCCTGAGTGGGTGTTGATTGTTGTAAAATTTCAAGTTTTGTTTGGATATCATCGATCAAGTGATGAAAATGTGAAAGCTCAGATTCAGTGTTGAGGTTTTCAAGCTTTGTGATCTGTTGCTGGACACTGACAAGTGTGTCTACAATACCAGGCAGGCGGGATTCTAGAGATTCTTGTACATTTGTCAAATCACTTTGCACTGCTGCTATTGTACCCTCAAGATGGGTTATGGTACTTTGAATTTTTCCAAAATCTTCATATGTTTCAAGTTGCAGCTTGATGTTTGCAACACTCCCAGTTATGCACTCAAAGCATCAGAAGATAGCAAGTTGTTCATAAAATTTTCAAGTGTCTCAATTTTTTCTTTAACCTCGGCTATGGCATTGTTCAGAGGGTCCAGATTAGGTATTTGGAGTGATTGAATCTGTTCTTTTAGAGTGGAAATCACTAGATCAAAATCTTCTTGTGATTTTATGCTTTTGACAATTGTTTGGAGCTGTGTCTGGACATTATTAATCTGTTCCTCCAATTGCTGTTTCAATTGCTCAGAGTTGTTAGCCTGGGTCTTAAATTTGGCTTGAAGAGCTGCTACAGCTTCTTCTAAACTTTGAAAATTATCTAATGTGGCCAGGTCAGTATATTTCTGAAGCAGCACTTTGAGTTCAGAATCAATTTTAAGAAGAGGGTCCATGCATTGTGATTGCAAATTTGTAATTTCTAATTGAAGACTGGCATTGAGTGTGGTTTGTAAAGCTTGTAAATCACTTCTTAATTTCTTGACTCTGACATCAAGCATCAGAATCTCATCACTGTGATCTTCATGTCTTGTATGGCCAAATATATCATTAGGCATTTTTGTTTAGTGGTTATTTATTATTGAATATCTGATTCTTAATTCTATAAAAAAGGGTATAAGCTTGTCATATGACCCAGGGACCTCAATATATAAGCAGTCACCAGCAGAAACAGTATATACAGTGCCAGAAATCATGTTTGAGTGCTTAATTCTATAAATATTTCTCCCTACTGAAATTTTGACATTACCCTCAGGGGTTGTAATAAATTGCAATTGACCACCTACAGGTAATTGGTAATGATTTAAATTATTGTTAAATATGTACAATGTTTTACCTGTTTCATCATCAACATCTGTAAATATGCTGTTCAGATGAATAATTAACAAAGCACTCAGTTTAGATATCATATCAGAAGAGGGTTGTGGTGTTGGCAGGTCCATAATAGCCTGTTTTTTGAACCCAAATAAGTTCATAGGCATGTTTATTTATTTCAAATCATGCTCTGTAATTGGGCATTGATTGCCATTTTTCAAATCACAATGCCCCCATGGCAAAGTATGTATGCCACATGACAAAATGCATCTCTTATCATCATGTGGGTCCAGAGCCACTTTTCTTACAATATTTGAAGTCAATAAATGATCCACACTCTGAATTCTGGATTCTGATGTTCTGATTGTGCTACATGATTTGAGACAATTTTTGTAATCCTCAAATTCAAGCTCTTTGTCCACAGTCACTCTGCCAATGCCCTTGGCCTTTTTGGCAACAACACCACTACATGTTTCAAAACTGTACATCTTGGCCCTTAACCCAGCAAATGCCACAATAACATCACCAAGTGTCTCATCTTTTAACTTGCCAGGCACCTTTTTGTTGTGGTGTTGAATTTTTGTATGTTCACTGGTATCAAAGTATTGAAACAATTCAGGCTGTGCAATATCTTTATAAACATCTTCTGTTTGAATATCAAGAACAAAACTATCAGTGTCCATGTACATTAATTTTACACAATCACCATACAAAGGTTTCAACACATCATAATACAATTTTAACATGTGTAATTTGGCCAATTCCAATATCACAGCCCCTACATAAATAGGCTTATCAAATTTGATTTTTGTTCTTTTCATGTTGAAAAGTGCCATATTTTCATCATAAATTCTTCTGTAATTGAAGTTGGGCTTTGCAATCAATTTTTTGCTCCGGCTGGGGTCAGTAATTATTTTAACATCAATATGTTTTCTGACATTTTCAATTGTTTTGCCATACACTGAATTGACCATCAATTTAAACAAAGATTTATCAAATTGGCTCATTGCAGATGTTCGAAGCTCTGTGTTTGTATCAATATATGGTTTCAACCATCTTGAGTGCCTGAACCTCAAAACTTTTCCAATTTTGGTCACTTGAACACCATGATTCATCAGGAACTGGAGGTTTTTGTAATATATGACATAATCCTGTTTCGGCTCTAGAGTCATCATCAATTTCTTCTGTTTAGAGCCAGGTGAACACTTAACCTCAGGAATTGGGGGCAGATCAGAAAATGTGTTGTGTAAATTATCTGGAATTGTCAGATCAACCTCTAAGAACAGGCCATAATTACTGTCATCAAAATCCTTAAGATCTTCAATATTGAAATCTTCAACCCACTCAAGCCCTGCATATGGCAGTTTATCCATCATAGCATAACCATAGAGGCTGTTTGCATCTACATACAGTATATAATTTGATGGCAGTGCTGGATCATAATCAGGAATATATTTGTTATTTGCTCTGGCATATCTCTGAGAACATTGCACCATGCCTCCTCTTATACATTGTTCCATAAACAGATACATATCTTGATCCTGGATCAGATCCAATTGCATTTTAGTGTTTAAAAACATTGCAGACCATGCTAGGCCCGGAGCACTGTAAAAATACATTGGATCCAGCTTATAATTTTGCATGGAAGATTTTCTGAATGCCTGCAGTATATCAGCTAAGAGGGTCACATCAAGTTTTAAATAAGCCTTGTGATAATCACCAAATGTCTGGCATTTTAAATTGTTCCACATCAACTGGGCATGGTGATAATCTTCATCAGTGATTCCAGATGCTCTGATTTTGCTGTAAAACTGTTGTTTTGGTGGCAGAGAACAGTCATCAAATTTAGAAAAATCTGTAACATAATCATATGGATATACACCCTTCCGCCTAATTAATTTCAGGTCCTGATTTGGAAACAAAGCACATGTGATTTTGAATTGATCATCAGATAATTGAGTGGCCAGTGTAGCCAGGCTAGCCGATAAAATTCTGTATGAATCAAGAAATCTTAAGTGAATAGGAACACCATTAACTTTAATTATTTTGCTAATAGCTATATATTTCTCATCATTTTCTGCTAAAATATTTAAATTCTGCTTGTTAAACCCCTCGTACCTGATCAAATGATGAAAATCATAATTGGATGCACCATGGCAAAATACGGGGACAAATTTTGGTCTCTTGATCTGAATATTACAGCTTTTACACAGGGTCATTAAGAATTTACCATCTGTATGAGAATGGTGATGAACCTTGATATTTGCATCTGAAAATTCAGAATCACATACCGGGCATTTTTCTGCATTGTTGAAATCTTCAATCTGTTTCTCTGTTAAAGGCAACATAGGTTTTGATTTTAATAAAATATTAGATGCTATGTCATGGCACTCATTTTCTATTCTATGTGCAAATTCTTTGATGGCATCTGCTCCCATGTATAAATATTCTTTACTAACCACACCACCCTGTACAACCACATAATAAAAGCTGGAAGGTTCATGTAACTGGTATGGTGTAATTGAAGATTCCTCAGGGTCTGGGCTGCAGAATGCAAGGGGTTTGAGGTTTGATTCAAAATCACAGACTATATATGCTGGGTGTTCCAACAAGGCTTCAAACTTATTGAATTTTGCATTTTCACTTGGCATTGGCATCTCCATATGAACAGGTTTATGGTTGCCACAGTATTTCAGATGCTCAATTAACTTGTTTTTAGCAATTTCTGCATTCTCTTCCCGAACCCCATTTATTATTTTTCTACCATCAAATACAGATAAACATCTTCTGCACAACTTGAATATTCTATTAAATTTGTCTAGTTGTGTTCTGACTAAAGCTTCAAGATTATGTATCAGAGTGTAATGATTTGTGCCATCCTTTTCAATTAAGAGCAGATCAATCGGAATAGCAGATTCATCATCAAGTGTACTGATTCTGAGAGGATCTATCAAGCAATTGACACTGCCAGTAGAACAAGTAAATACATTAATAGATAATTGTTTGCCATTGATGTGCCTGGCCTTTTTTTCAAATTTATCAATATTCTGAACAGACATTGGATATTCTAAACCCTCCATTGCTTCATCAAAATCATTTTCATGCTGTTTATAATAACTTATTCGCTCAGGATGCCTTGAAACTGGATACAAAGCAGCTAAAATACACCACAAAAAGCATTTCTGGTCATTATTTTTTATATTAACCACGGCTGTTTTGTTTTTGATATTGGCAGGTAATGGCACATAAGTGGAACCTTGTAATAGGCTGAATTCAGAAATATTAACATATAACTTGTGTGGAGAACCGCATAGGCTCCATCCAGACTCTTTTCCAGCAAATTCAGAGTGTTTAATATTCAATTGATCTATCAAACTGCTTATTATTTTGTCTGAATTTGCATTTGAATATACCGGTACAGTTTCTGTTATGTGGGGCTGTGTAAATTTTGTGCCATTTGGTTTTTTATATTGTGTAAACAATTTGAGGGACAGCTTATAAGAGCCATTTTGTGTATTTAGAATTGCCTGCACATCTGGATTTATACTGTTCAAAAAATTCTTAATGTCACATCTTGGCTCTGATATAAACCGGTGATCCCTTAATTGGCCGTTAAAACTGCTATGGATGGGTTCATAGCGTGGCTGCTTTGCCGGTCCAGCATTAGGAGGTGTTTCATGCTTTCTTTTCAGACCTGATGTAGATGGTTGTGGGGGCAATGTAGATGACTGTGCAGAGCAGGTACCTTTATGTGTATATGTGAAGTATTGCATGCTATATTCTCTATGGCATTTTGGGCAAATTTTTGTGGGAGTTCTGCATTTGTCTGGATTACAAATCTTTTGGTGCTTAGCCCAATTGGGGCTGGATATATTCTTATTGCATTGATTACAATATTTTTGATTTGGCATTTTTGTCGTTGTTTATTATATACAATTTCTTGGGATTCAAATCAAAATTCTATGCTTAATAAAAATATCAGTTGGGTTCAGCAGTGTGATTTGTATGTGTGTATGTGTGTATGTGTGTATGTGTGTTAATATTTTTGGCTTTGGTATTTATATAAAATTTCTTGGGGTCCAAATCAAAACTCTATACTTAATAAAAAATATCAGTTGGGTTCAACAATGTGCTTGTGTGTGTGTGTGTGTGTGTGTGTGTGTGTGTGTGTGTGTGTGTGTGTGTGTGTGTGTGTGTGTGTGTGTGTGTGTGGGTGTTAATACGTTTGGCGTAGTTTTAGGTGTGGCCAAAAAAAATATCAAAAGGGGCATATTTTTGACAGGTTTATGGACAACAATCTCACAAAAGTGCCTTTTGTAAGTGTAGACAAATCAATCTGGGGGGGGGTCATACTTTCTCAGGAAATTCCCCAGGGCATTTTTACAAAAATCTTGGATTAGACGGGGTTCCACACTTGAGCAAAAAGCTCATATGGGCATGTTGAGCTTGTTTTAAGTGTAGACAAATCTGCCAGAGGGGGGTTCATACTTTCCGGTCCTGGTTCTATCACCAATTACACTACTGAGAAGGTAAAACTCCTCCCCACCGATAATTTTGGCCTCAAAAATCCCCCCCCACCAAAAATTTACGGGTGGGAGTTTTTGTTATAACAAACAAAAGATAAGCAATTACTTTTAATTTGAAATATACTTTACTAAGAATAATATCGAAAACACAAATTAGTGTAGTTGTGAGTATTGAATGCATTCTCTCTCAAGAGATCATTAACAAATCAACATCAATACGCACAATTAAAGTAAAACAAGAACGCAAGAAAATTATAACTATGAAATCTAATTGATTTATATTAATATAAAGCACAAACTCAACAAAAATTTACACATAATAAAACCACTTCAACTATTTCATAATTTATTAACATCCTTAACCAGTTACTAAAGGAATTAGTTAGCTGCTTTGAAATATCTGATATGTATAAAAGTAACAAATTAATTTCCTTTATGTAATTAATAATAATAGTAATAATAATAAAAATAGTAGTAGTAATAATAATATTATATTTTAATTGAGTAATTTATTTTTACTTTTAATAATACACATATGTGGGGGAGGGGGGTTTGTAGAAGAACTTTTCCCCCCCGCCAGTTTTCAATGATTTCGCACCCAGGGATTCCCAGTTCGAGTCCCGGCTTTGTGAGTGGCACTTCATCAATTTCATCATATCGTCGTCACTCATCCTATCTTCGCGATTAACCAAGAGTGCCAGAATGCAAAGTAAAATAAACGAAATCGGTCGAATCCTCAGACGCAGATTGCTTTGAACTGCAAAATCGATGATTTTTGGACTCTTTTGTAGCCCCACGACAGACATGGTTCAAGTTTATAACCTGATGATCTAGTTCTCGCAAGCTTAATCAGAAAAAATAATATATTACATAAATAATTGTAGAAATGTACATTTTAATCACTGTTTATTTATTTATTAGGGACTTCAGATTTTTAAGAGGATTTGTTTGAAGTCAGATAAGAAAGGAGCAAATCACAGCGAAATTACATTGGACAACCTTTTCACTTCGAAAGAAATTTACAAAATCATCTGTGAAATAAGGCAAACAAACTCATTTTTTCACATGCATATCTTTCAGAAAATAGAAGGATGTGAGAAATTTTCAGTTTTGAAGCGCCCTTGAGAACTTCCCTGTACAGTTGGTTACTGTTCACGCCAGCATTCTGTAAACCATCCCCTTTGTGTTTCTTCCCACACATGATATTGAGTTACAACATAGCTTATGTAGACACAAAGGCAAGCAATGAAAAGAAGCGGAAACAAGACTATGGCTGTCCTATCTTGAATTCCCCAAATTCCTTTGTCATTCCTCGTGAAGCACTCTTTTATAGTCACCATCACTTTCTTCAGCAGCTTCCTTTGCTTCATTGTCTGTGGGAGAAAAATACATACGCTCAGTGGTGCACAGAAAAGTAATTTTGGAGAGGACAAAATTGATATATCTCTCTGTGTCTGTCTCGTTCGATCTTGCTGTAGGAAGTAGGCATTCTTTCGAAAGAAAACGTATCTGTATAGCATGTAGTGTATTATTACTAGACCTCGAATTTTTAGGTTCTAAAAAGAGGCTGTCAAAATCTCAAAATAGGTTCTAAAAATCCTAAAGTAGATTCTAAAAATCTTAAATCAGGCGCGAAAAATCCTGAAGTAGGTTCCAAAAGAAACCTAAAATGCTTCAAAATTCCTGAAAAATACTGATTTGGTACATCTTCAAAAAACAAAATTTCAAAAGAACCGTAAGAAATTTTAATTGCTACATGTAACAACCAAATATTAATTTTCTAACCAAATTTTCATTTGCTTACATTATTTTCAAAATTATCCATAAATTATTGTAATCCTATATTTGTGTTGTTAGCAAAAGTTACTTGTTGATCTGAAGAATGAATTAAGTATCTATAATTTGCTGCACAATACCAGGGTGGCTAGTCACTTAGAATTCCTTGAATTCCAGGAATTGTCCGTGAATAATTGGCTCCGGGAATTTTGCGTGAATTTTTCTGCATAGACGTTAAAAATTCCAACTTTTATTAATCCAAATCTCATTGAATTTATATATACTGTATTTATAAATGCCGTGACGCTTTTCACAGTTTAGTTTGAGTTTGATTTGGTGTTTTAAGTCCACTTTATGCGCAGTAAGGCTAATCGGGACTGGACCTACAGTTTAAAGTGGAATCCGAACCACTTGTGCCTCCACCGGGTATCGAACCCGGGACCCCTTGATTACAAGGCAATGGCGCTACCACTGCGCCATGGGGGAGGCCCTTTTTCACAGTTTAGCTTTTACTTTTATCGAAGAAGGAAAGGAAAAGAAAGCTGCCTGGAAAATAAAGGGAAGGAAATTGACAGAAAATATGTTTCAAACACATTAGTAATTGTTTCTTTTGGTATCAAACCGAACAAATGCCTCTGTGCGACATAAAAATCCTGAAAACCTTAAACTGACAATAAAGTTCGGTGAATGATCCTGAATATCGAAAGTAGACGAATTCTTAATGAAACCTACCTTACTGTCCTTCGAAGTAGTCCCCTCCCATGGCTATGCACCGTTGAGAACGGCTCCACATGTCCTGGAAACTTTTAGAAAAGTCTTCTTTGGGGATGGTGTTCAAGACCCTCGTCACGTTCCGTTGGATGTCCGCAATATCCTCAAATCTCTGACCTTTCAAAGCGATTTTGAGGTGTGGGAAAAGAAAGAAATCTAGAGGATTCAGATCCAAATTTCTTGCAATGCATTGCTACAGAGGATGAGAGCTGGTGTGTGAGGTACGACCCTGAAACGGAACGCCAAAGCATGGAATGGCGTTCTCCTGCATCACCCCGTCGGAAGAAGGCCAAGGCAGAAAAATTGTTGTTCCCTCGGGAAGGAATTCCTTGTGGATCATGCCATCACTGTCAAACAAAGTGATAAGCATCGTCTTGATGCGTGATTTTTACGCCTTGACCTTTTTCCGACGGGGTGATGCAGGAGAACACCCTTCCATGCTTTGGCGTTTCGTTTCAGGGTCGTACCTCACACACCAGCTCTCATCCTCTGTAGCAATGCATTGCAAGAAATTTGGATCTGAATCCTCCAGATTTCTTTCTCTTCCCACGCCTCAAAATCGCTTTGAAAGGTCAGAGATTTGAGGATATTGCGGACATCCAACGGAACGTGACGAGGGTCTTGAACACCATCCCGAAAGAAGACTTTTCTAAAAGTTTCCAGGACATGTGCAGCCGTTCTCAACGGTGCATAGCCATGGGAGGGGACTACTTCGAAGGACAGTAAGGTAGGTTTCATTAAGAATTCGTCTACTTTCGATATTCAGGATCATTCACCGAACTTTATTGTCAGAGGTTGTATATATAAAAACCTTTAAAAAAGCTTTGATTTAGGCGCATATACCTAAAATAGGTTCTAACAAGCAAAATAGGTTATTTTAGGCACTATGAAACTTCATCAGTTGTTTCGTTTTTTAATGAAACGCTGACGTAACTTGTTATTTCTTATTTACCTAGGTGCCTGCAAAGGAAAAAATAGGTTAAAAATCTAAAATACAAGGTCTAATTATTACTCAACTTCATACCGCCAGTGTAAATATATATTTGAACCTCCATGATATTCTCATTAGAGCCAATCCCCCCCCCCTTACGGAGTATTTATCACAGCTCGCTACGACGCCAGGGGTCCCTGATTCGAATCCGGGCCTGGGTATATGTATTCTTTGTTAGTGTCCGTTCATCAATTTCATCATATCATCACCCATTCTCATCGTTGCGATTAACCAAAAGTGGCAAAAAAGCGGCGTAAAATAACCTAATTCAATCAATCAATTCTCATTAGATGCAATCCTGGATACTCTCGCGGAAAATTCGAGGTCCAGAGACTGTCTTTGTTGATTCGTATTTCTTATTCACAAATGTTACGTACAAACGCGGACAAACATCTTGATTTTTGTGCAACAGATCTTGCATCAATTTTCAGTTTGCACAATTAATCGAATTTACCTTACGATACACAAACCTTAAGATTTGATTTCGGAGTCGAAATCTAGAATTTCTGGAGCCAAAGAATAAAAAAACACATTAAATATTGGTTGAGAGTAATTAAATATTGGTTGAGAGTAATTAAATATTGGTTTAGAGTAAGTTTCCTCACCAATGTGGAAAAGGCAAACCCACATAACGAATCGCACTTATCCTTCTTTTTTTGATCCGGGTAGACGAATAACTCCCATTTAATTTAGAGTCAATATATCCATTTTTTTATTAAGTGTAATGAACAAACCATATGCAATAATAGGAAAATGGTGGTCCAATTCAGCTCTTGACCCAATCCAACCTTCCGAAGGGTTAATGCTGTCCATCGTTAGTTGCGAATAGAAGTTGGTTCCTTTTACCATTCTCTGAATTAAATTTTTAGGGAGGAGAGGTCGTAGAGGAAAGAAGTATTCTTGAGAATCTGTCAGTTTAGATTAATCAGATATGTTGTCAACTATAACACTGATGACGTTTGAAACCACGATACGATACTTACTCCATGAACAGATTTACTTGTAATGGAAATATTTGTAACTATTATTGTTTTGGGGGAAGATAAAGAGGGAAGGAATGAAAATGTACCTTTGTTATTAGAGTACTTTCGTCTAAGGTGATGGGGAAGTGTTCTGCCATCCACTCCCAATAATTCGCATCCTTTTTTATACAGTTATGTCTATTGCTAGTGTGAAAAATATTGAATTGAATTAGTTGAATGACCCAATCAGTGATAGGAGTTTGTTTCTTGATACTTCGATAGAAACTGAAGACCTGGAACCGATCTTCAATGCACGAACGAAGAATGCTTCAGACAAGGAAGATAAAAGCCGGGGGCTAAGGAGAGATAACGATGAAAATTAAACCAATGACAGAAAAGAAAGAGGACAAAAACAATATTGTGAGATTTGTGAGAAGGAACCTTCATACAAACGTTCAGTGTATGACAATTTTGGGCATGCTGTTTGTGACCGACACTCCGAAGACAGTAAGAGTTTCGGACAGTTCCTAGTAGAAGTTGCCAAATATAAGCGCTCTAAGGCCGTCTTTTTTCTTTATGAATGGTTGATAACTCCATGGAAAGCCAACCCCATGCCAAGTGTTGAGGAGAGATGTCAGGTTTCCTGCATGTAATTTAAAATTCTATTTAATAATCAAGATTTTTTATGTAAGTTCTGTAGACGGGTAAATGATTGAAAAACACAATGTTATTTTAATGTTATAACACCATTAAGCCTTGTTTCCATGATTATGAAAAAAATAAATATGCTGACCAAGGCAGTAATTTATTTTATTAAAAACATAAACTAAACGTAACGTTTCAACCTTCTAGCAAGGTCTTCTTCAGACTCTGTATCAAGTACAAAAGTAACAAGATACAAAAACAGGGCATTATATACAGGGTGACTGGTAATTAGATGTATTCCCTGAAAGGGGTTAAAGTAGAGACAATTTGCAATAAATTTGACCATATGATACCCCGTCCGAAAATTAGTAGTTTTCGAGATAATCGAGTTTCTATTGTTTCTTCTAAAAATGACAATTTTCCACATAAAAAGATGAATTGAGAAAAAACTGATAATTGTAGGGAACTTATTTAAGCGTTTTCTGATAGCTAACAAACAAGTGGTTCGTTTAAAAAAAAGTTTTTTCCAAATAACGATCACATGTAAGTACCGGGTGGGTCTAAACTTACAAGTGATGATAAAAAATTCCACTCTTAGTTTACTTGGCAACGTATTAATAACAAAAATGGTATGACACGAACCGTACAAATTACTTAAATTACTTCCTTGAGTCATCAGCTATCCAACAAGGTACAAATGTTGCTAACATTCACATTTGTGTACAAGAAATAATACTTCATTCATCTTCATGTGTATGGAATCAATGAACAATACAATTAAAGAACATTACACGTCTTGCTCAAAGTGGGCACCTCCGTTACGAATGCAGGCACGCAGGTTTTTACGGGTCATTTGGTCTCTTAACTCGTGATGTGATGGTGGCCTTGACGTGTTGACCAGCTGTTAAGATCCTCTCCCTGAGCTCTTCTTGCGAGTTTACCGGTGCCTTGTCATGTGGCTCCAAATGTAAAAGTCGCAAGGCGTCAAATCGATCGGGGGATCGAGCTGGGCAGTCATCATGATGATAAATCATGTCACGTCTTGTAGCTAGAGGCACATCCTCCAACAACATTGCAATCCCGTTCCTCAAAAAATGTTCATAAGTGATGCCATTTAAGATTTGGTACAGGAAAAATGGCTCGATCAAATGATTGTCGATGACGCCCTTCCATACTTCTGCCTGGGCGTGCGACAGTGGCTGGATGAAAAGTACCCAAAGAAATGGATTGGCCGAGGCGGACCGATTCCCTGACCGGCTTGATCCCCCGATTTGACGCCTTGCGACTTTTACATTTGGAGCCACATGACAAGGCACCGGTAAACTCGCAAGAAGAGCTCAGGGAGAGGATCTTAACAGCTGGTCAACACGTCAAGGCCACCATCACATCACGAGTTAAGAGACCAAATGACCCGTAAAAACCTGCGTGCCTGCATTCGTAACGGAGGTGCCCACTTTGAGCAAGACGTGTAATGTTCTTTAATTGTATTGTTCATTGATTCCATACACATGAAGATGAATGAAGTATTATTTCTTGTACACAAATGTGAATGTTAGCAACATTTGTACCTTGTTGGATAGCTGATGACTCAAGGAAGTAATTTAAGTAATTTGTACGGTTCGTGTCATACCATTTTTGTTATTAATACGTTGCCAAGTAAACTAAGAGTGGAATTTTTTATCATCACTTGTAAGTTTAGACCCACCCGGTACTTACATGTGATCGTTATTTGGAAAAAACTTTTTTTTTAAACGAACCACTTGTTTGTTAGCTATCAGAAAACGCTTAAATAAGTTCCCTACAATTATCAGTTTTTTCTCAATTCATCTTTTTATGTGGAAAATTGTCATTTTTAGAAGAAACAATAGAAACTCGATTATCTCGAAAACTACTAATTTTCGGACGGGGTATCATATGGTCAAATTTATTGCAAATTGTCTCTACTTTAACCCCTTTCAGGGAATACATCTAATTACCAGTCACCCTGTATACACAAATATTACTCCCTCCAGACTATTAGAAAGTTGTTCTGGAACTTTCTAGCAGGTGGCTTTCCCTTGTCAACTGTACTTTCACCTAAAAGGCTAAACATATTTACTTCCATATAGAATGTGGTTGGGCTTTATATCTCACGGTCTTTTTCCTTCATTTTCTTCCTTCTCCTCTCCTCTTTCTCTCTTGTCCTTTCCACTCTTTATAACACCTTCTTCCATTCTTTGTTTAACTTCAGTCTCCCATTCCAGTTCATTGTGTCTTCTTCACCTTTCTTCTCTATTTCCTTGGCTTCCTTCCATTTTCTCACTAGCATTCTCTTCTCCCTTCCTATCTGCTTAGCCTCATCCCATGTCATGTCCTGTTTCTCTCGTGTGTTTAAATTTCGCATTTCTCTCTCTCTTAAGTCGTACATCATCCCTATGTTGTTTCAACCTGTCTTTCAGCCTCTTTTTCGTTTCTCCTATGTACACACTCTGACATTCTTTACATTTTACTTCGTAGATAATCCCTTCCTCTTCTCTCTTTTCCTTTTCCTTGTTTGCATTCTTCGCTATTCCTAAGATGCTTCTCCCTCCCTTCCTGTAAGTTTTAATGTTCGCTTTCCTAAGCATTTTGCATATCTTTTCTGTGGTCTTCCCCATACTCCTTATTCCAAACCTTCTCTCTTTTTCTTTCTCTTCCTCTTTTTCTTTCTCTTCCAATTCTCCCCTTCCTCTTTTCTTCCTTCTTCTGTTTATGTCCAGTCTATCCTGCTTCTCATAGCCATTCTTTTCCAGCTGTTTCCATAGGCTATTTATTTGCCTTCTTTTTCACATTCCTTCGTGCATATCGTAACGAACTGTAAAGTTCGTGGGATCTTACCAAGAATGTTAACCAATTAATCAATGGGTGATGTAGTCATGAACAGTTACATACAAAGACCAGGGAAGAAGCGTTTTGTACTTACAATGTAACAGGGGTGCCCATCCCCCCCAAGGCCATTGGCTCATCCTCCCAAAACCATGTCATGTGTCCCCCCCAAAAAAGAACCATATCATTAGCTCCCTCAAACCATATCGTAATCCCCACAAAGTACTATTGAAAGTAACTTTCTTCTTAGCTTTACTGAACACTATACTTGATCTGTCCCTCTTCCCTAAACAGGGGTGCCCATCACTCAAGACCGCCCCTATAATCGTTCATCATAATCCGCCCCCAAATAGTTTGGATGAATACGTATTAATTGATGTCTATTTGAATGCAATACCATGTTAAACTGTCCATATTTTTTAATTGTTTAATTTTCAAAAAAACTTAGAGCTAGCACATTGATTGATTAAATGTAGTAAATTAAATTATGTAAATATGCATATAAATAGTGTTTGTGAGTGGGTTTATAAAACTTACAATTTGAGTAATTAACCTTGGCAAACCAAATAACATGCTTCAGCCGTATGACCGATTCAGTTATTGTGTCACAAAACATTACAGAACTCTAGCTAGAAATTCTTAAGCTCAGGGCGATATTTCAAATACCTCCCCCCTCCCCCCACGCTTTCTTGAATAAATATCATTATTTTAGTAACGCATAACAATAATTGCTTGGGTTTTACCTTAAGGGAAAATTTAACTTGTTAAAGTCAAATTTTCCTGTGACAAGAAGTTAGAAAAGCTGATTCGATATATTTTTGTTCCAAATGATGCACCTGCTTTAAATTAAGCAGTATACCAACACTAAGCATTCACTTTACGGTATATTTAAGAAGTGATATTATTAATAAATATAGAGAATATCGCTTGTCTTGTAATGAAACTATAATACAAAACCTCATATTCACCTCAGGAAATCGCGAAACACTCATCCTCGTAACACAGTAGTGCGAGCGAAGCGAGCACGAAATATTTTACATCCATTTCCTTGCAGGCTTTCAAGAATATTAATTGGGTGTCAATATTTTCTTAGGATACCGAAATATTTTTTTTTCCAACTTCTCTTTTGGCACATTCGGAGTCGAAATCGTGAGGATACCATAGCGCTAAATACAGTCTCCAAAATGTAATGTAAGAACTCTCTCTCCACTACAGAAATCCCTTGACAATCTAAGATTTAACGCTTTATCAAGAGCTTTCTATCTCCCCCTTTAAATTTAATACTCAATCGTCCCACCAAAATTTCCATGCAAATTTTAGACTTACTGTTGATATTGAAGAGTAGATATTGCCTCCTCCATAAAATTAATTCTGTCTCCACACCAGAATTTCCGCAACAGTCTAAGACAATAGTAATACACGAGAATTGGATTTCCCCCATTAATTTAATGCTCAATTCCCCTCTAACTAAAATACCCGTCATAATCTAAGATCTAGAGTTGGATACTGTCCCCCCAACGTTAAATTCAAAATCCCCCCTCCCAGAACCTACGTATCAATTAAGGCCTAATATGTGAGAGTTGGATATTTCTCTCCCCCCCTCCCCTTGCGATAATACACTTAAACACTTTCTTTTCTTCATCTAATGGATTAAATGATGCATTTAAGGTGTAAATTGATTACATATATTTTGTAAAAATATATAATTGTTGAATTTTATATTATTTGAAAAGAGAAAATCCCCCTCCCCCAAAAGAAAATCTCGATGGCGCAGGCTGCACCATAATCCTTTTCTGTGGGCACCCCCTGGAAAGTAGCAATTTTAGACACCAAATAGAAATTTGTTGCAATAAACACATTTTCTTGTCGTTATAGCTGTCAACGTTTGTTAGTTGGTTACCTTCGGTGACTTAAGGAACCGCCTGCGTGTGAAGAGCCTTTCCTCCTCCTTGTCGTTCGTAGAGGCGCCCGTCGACCTCCTAGCGAGGATTAGCACGTAGATGTACTGCAGCAGTGCAAGGAAGAGGAACATGATGCACATGATCAGCCAAGCTTCCGAGCACGTCACCCCGAGGGAAGGCGGCGACGACGCTCTGCAAGAAAAAGCCATCAATGATTCAAAAACCTCTTACAATAGATTTTCTTGACTTTAAAACAACAATGTGGGGTGGCGTGTGACTCCATTCCATGCTAAGCCTGTTTTATACAGCACTTTACACTTTAGTTCTGAGGGTGTTGTTAGAGGTGTAGGCTGTGATATTTCAAAGTCGTACGGCCTTTTCGGGTCACATATGAATCCCCGTTGTGATTAACGTGCCAGTTTTATTTTTGAACAGTTTTACGTGCCGTTGTGTTTTAGTGAATGAAATTAGTTGGAAATGGAATATTCAAGACGCATGGTTTCCTGGAGTAGAGAATGTAGATTTAAAAATACTCTTTCTTTTGAACTTTACGGGGAACAGATGAGAAAGAGGATGACTTCAAACTTAACCAGAATGACACCGTCAAATCTTCGATTGAGAAGAATCATCATCAAGAACGCTACCAGCTGGATGACTAGAGACGAATTGCTTTCTGTTGCCTTGTGAAGATTAGGAATGTTGTAACAAAGATGAATTCATACTTTATGAGTATTTGTGTTGAACATCGCAGTAATGTTCGCGAAGACTGCACAATATAAGACCTTAAAAACTTTATTTGAATATAATTTTTGGGTTCTATTGTGCCATTCTCTCTCTGATATTATATTTCAGAAATAGGAATTAAATAGAAAAATGCTGCTTCTGTATCAGTTGTGTAATGACATTTTACTAGCAATGCCATATAATCATAAAGTACATGAGCAAATAGTTTTGCAATGCAGATATCCTTACAATTACTTAATTGAATATTACAAACTAAATTGATTATCTCTTGTTATTTTTTATGTAACTGCTTAAAATATGAGTACTTCTAACCTGCACTAGTAGTGAACCGACTCTTCGCATCCTTAGACCTCAATGCAATTACTTAACAAACATATACGACCCCACGTTGTTGTAAGAGAGAGGGAGAAATTCCTTTTTTATCTCGTGACAGCCATGAAACAAACACAATGTTCTTTGTTTGATTTTTAAAAATATCAGTCGATGTGGTGATATAGTCTCGTTCTCTGGGCAAGTCAAAAAGAGATATACATTTCCTTCACAGAATAGGTACGCTATGAATTACTTCGGTTTAACAGGCTGGTTATTACACGAAAGCACACAAAATCATAATAAATAATGGCGTCTAAGAAAGAATGGTTAATTAATACATATGACCATGGCTGGTTCTTGCCATACACATAAAAAAAGGATTTGTTTTAATTAACAAAACACAAATTTATCTGTGTTCTTATTCTTCTCGAGCTTTTTATCTTTTTGCTAACTCGGCGCCCCCTTTTCCTCGGCATTCGAAATGACCCTCTCTCTTCACCACTCATAGTCATAGCTATAGCTCTGGGGGACAGCCACCATACAGAGAACTTCAGTGTCCAATAGAGCATGATGTATAATTGATCCTCACCTGTTGGCAACGAGCATGGTGACCAGCGAAAGCAGACTGGTGACGAGGAGAGCCATGCGCCCTGGCACCATCTCAGGTGGCACCACGAAGCTCCCCCACGAGAGAATCACGAAAATGGTGCTGGGGAGGTACATTTGAAGCAGCTGAGTCTTGATCTGACGATCAAGAACTACGAAGACTCTAAGCTGCGGCAAAATAAAACCTGGAAAATATAATATGTACTGTATGTATACAAATAAGCTATAAGTGGTTTTATTAACCATGTAGGATTCATAATCACAACATAAATATGGACGGATTTATTGTTTTAAAAGTCCATTGTTTAGCCTTTTTATGGTGGGTTATATGCCACTGTCGATTCTGTCTCATATCACTTTCATACATACACAGATTAGGTAAAGTAAAGTTGTTATTAGCATTTCATTACTTAACTGTTATTTGTTAAAAATAATTGAATTGCTTGTTAACTGAATAACTAACTAACTAACTCCCAAGCCTTCTTGAACCCGAAGGTTCATGGCTGCAGCAACACAGGCCTTCCATCTTTCCCTATCTTGAGCAAGTTCTATATACTCTTTTCCATTCCTACCGATTTCCCTTAGGTCCATCTCAACGTTGTCCCTCCATCTTCGTCTTGGCCTTCCTACAGGTCTCTTACCATCAGGTTTCCCAACAAGAATAACTGTACACTGAAATGCCCCAGGCCGGTAAAGGCTCAGAACATTCCAGGTGCCTAATTTAATATCCTTATTCCTAATGTAGACCTTATCCTTAGTCCAGGGACCTCCCAAAGTAGTCCCCACCCGGAGATCCGAACGGGGGACTATTTTACCTCCGGAATATTTTACCTTGGGAACATCCATGGCCTTATATTGCTGTTTCTTGACATTATTTTTTTACAGTGCAGAGTTGTCAGCTCTACGCCTAACCCTCAATGTGAATGGAGGAACGCTTGTTAACTGAATATTTAATTAAATATTTGGATGTAACATAAAAGTCAAAATTTTTAACAAAGAAATGCTCTCTGTTGTAATAAAGTAGGCATTAAAATGATAACTATCTGATTCAACAAAAATATTTCCGTCAACAGGTGTCGATAATATTGCTTATGACGATAAGCTCTCGCTATATAAGTATGGCTCCAGGATCTAGTGGGCCCAGTAAGTTATCCACTGCGTAGAGAAAGGCTGTATAACTTTAACTTGGCCCTCTCTATAGAGCTAAGTGATGCGGGTGAGTTGGAGTTACTTACTTGGATTTATACGCCTTTCCACGGGTCTTGGACGAGAGCAGATGTGAACGTGGTACAGAGGAAGGGAGAACACCATCTTCCTTAAGGTGTTTTCTTTCTCCCACTGGAGCGTGCAGTTGTCTACTTGATTCAACCGAGCTGCGAATAGTTGGAAAGGAAGAAAGTGATGAGAAGCAGAAAGCGCAACCGCAGCATCTCCACCCTTCGCTTAGCGACGGGGCTCGAAATGGGAAATTTCACGAAACGAAACACTTTATTTTCGTTAAAATGTTTTTGTATTCTTTTTGCCCATAGTTACTAGAGCAACGAGAAAGGACTAGTGAAATGATGCGCTGTACTACAATTAATAATAGTTAATATTAAAATATTTACATAAACATCAAATTGTATCAAATACATGTTGAAACGCATCTTCTGGAATTTTCTTTCCTTTTAAATTTAAACAGACGGATATCGTGAATGGTAGACAGCTCGCTAAATTTGGGATATGTTTTCCAATTGAATGTACAGTCACCGGGAATGAAAATGGGACACTTAGATCCTGAAATACTCGCTTCCCTGCAGACGTTGTGTGTTACCTAATTCTACGGCGATAAACGGATATAAATAACAAATTTTCAATAGTCATTCCATATGAAATCAACACAGCCCACAACCTGACCATCTCATATTTTCATGAAATTCGGGGAGTTGAAACTATGAATGGAACTTAGTAACTATGAAAATTTTTAGATTCGTGCGTCTTGTAATTGTTAAATTATTCAAGGTCAAAGTTAGCATAAATTGCCCTTTTTGAGCCCGCTCAGCTATACTAAATCTGAGGTAACTCCGCCCCTATTTTGCCTAGGATGCTCAAATAAAGCTTTTTGTACAGGGAATTGAACAAGCTTTCCAGTGATATATAACAAGCATACCTTTGTATAAAAATATAATTTTGTCACGTGACATTGACCTTTGACCTTGAATATCTGAAAACATGTAATCACCAAAAATCGTGAAAAAATATATTTGGTCCCTCATACCATACCATAGACCATACTCTAAAACATATCAAAAAATCATTCTGGGACTGCAATGGGATAAGAAGATACAAAATAGTATGTGTAACTATGTGACTGATAAAAGCCTCATTACATGAACTATGACGAGTCAAATGTCCCTTAACACCCCCCTACAAAATGTAAAGGAGTTATCCTGGGTATAATTGGTCATGAAAGAAAAATGCGAGGCACAGGGAGATCCCTAGACGTGTGTATCAAGCGCAGGTCCGGCATATTGTTGACCGCTATATTGAATTCAACTCAAAAATTTCAAAGGAAAGGGGGTGATGTGATATATCAAATCAGGCTAGAATTTCACGAGATATGAAGCAGCGAAGGTTTTTCCAACGTATCTTTAGCCTGCAAAAAGTTATATGTATATATATTTCACTTACGATATATGCACATTATAATGTTGTCAATGTTCCTGTGAGCACACTCGTTGACGTTTCTCACACTCATATAGAACATTCTGCAATGTAGGAGGTGCAACAACATCGCAAGCAGCAACTATGCCTTCTCTCAGATGGTCAATATCACGGACTTTTAGTGCATGGACCATTCTCTTCAAATGTTTCTGAAGGTAAAAGTCCTCATAAGATGTTAGATCTGGGGAATGTGCAGGCCTTTTATTAGATCCCTGTCTGCCCATCAATCTACCTAGAACTTTACCATGAAGAAATTGCCACAATGTCCACATAGTGTGGTCACATTCTGCCCTGTTTCAAAACTCTGGAAAAGTGCCATATCCCGTAAGCAAGGATGAAAAACCTGTTCACTTAACAAATCCAAGAAGCCCTCACCATTTAAGGTTCCGTTGTTGAATATGGACCAACCATTCCAGTTCTCCATACACTATACCTCATCATTAGCTTACCAGCAACAACGATTCGCTGGGCTTCACTTCACTTCACCGTGAACATAAAAATTAGCCTCGTCACTGAATAATTTTTCATTCCAAAGGAAGTGTCAAATAATTGTTTGAGATAATTTTCCCAATATTCTTCACTATTCAACTATTTGGTAAATGTCGCTGGTTAAAATCATATGCAATGGTGCGTATACTTCTTTCTCTCCCAAGATGTCAGCGTGATCTCGATGAGTTCCTAACACGTTAGGAGCATTCCAATGCTTTGTTTTTAACACCTCGAAAAGGAGAAAATGGTTACAAGTGTGCAGTAATCACTTTTTGCTGGTTAAATATATGTTGGATAAACCTTCGTCACTTCATATCTCGTGAAATTCTAGCCTGATTTGATATATCACATCACCCCCTTTCCTTTGAAATTTTTACATTGAATTCAATATTGCGGTCAACAATATGCCGGACCTGCGCTTGACACACACGGCTAGGGATCTCCCTGTGCCTAACATTTTTCTTTCATGGCCAATTATAACCAGGATAACTCCTTTACATTTTGTAGGGGGTGTTAAGGGACATTTGACTCATCATAGTTCATATAATGGGACTTTTATCAGTCACATAGTTACACATATTATTTTGTATCTTCTAATCCCATTGCAGTCCCAGAATGATTTTTTGATATGTTTTAGAGCAGGGGTTTCCAACTGGCGGCCCGCGATGCCTTTTTTTGCGGCCCGCGAAGCCTGTTTGCAAAATATATTAATTTCATGTAATTTTATTAAAATACATTCTATTTTTGCTGTTAAATGAACGGAAGCTCTGTGAAGAAAGACAATATCACAGGTAGAATTGATTTTGCAGTCAATAATGATCATCAGAAGAATCTAACGTGACGTAACGTTCTCTTCACACCATGCATTCAACCCTTTCGCTATGCGGAATTGCAGGGAATCGTAATAAACTGATGATTTTCAACGTTACTTTGGAGAGGAATAACCTGGTCCATTTTCCAAGCTGTTGGCGGCAGCAGAAGATGAATAAACACTGGACTTTTCTGAATTCAGTGCAAATATTAAAGAAATAATGGACGAGTTTGACTCCAGAGTTGAAGATTTTGAAGAACTTAAAAGCAGCATCCAACTATTTAGCAATCCTCTTGACGTTAACATCAAAGAACAAGAAGCTTTTCTCTCCTACTTGAATTGTGTGATTTGCAAAGCGATTTCCTTCAAACTAGGCAAGAAAAGGGGCTCGAGTTTTTCGAATACCTTTCAAAGGAACGCTTTCCAAACCTTCGTAGCTTTGGGCAAATAATGACATCGATGTTCGGCAGTACATACACGTGTGAAAGTGTTTTTTTCTTTTTTTTAATGAAGAACCGCTACAGAAGCCGACTGGCAGATTCTTCACTGCTTCACCTTCTGAGACTTTCAAATACAGAAATTGAAGTGGACATTCAAACTTTAATGAAAGAAGCAGATCGGCCTCAATTTTCTGTTCAGTACTTACAATCTTTGTTATTTTAATCCCCCCCCCCCAAAAAAAAATGCGGCCCGCCAATCGACTGCTGGATATAATTTTAGCCCTCGGACCTTTTGAAGTTGGAAACCACTGTTTTAGAGTATGGTCTATGGTATGGTATGAGGGACCAAATATATTTTTTTCACGATTTTTGGTGATGACATGTTTTCAGATATTCAAGGTCAAAGGTCAATGTCACGTGACAAAATTATATTTTTATCCAAAGGTAGGCTTGTTATATATCACTGGAAAGGTTGTTCAATTCCCTGTACAATAAGATTATTTGAGCTTCCTAGGCAAAATAGGGGCGGAATTACAGCAGATTTAGTATAGCTAAGCGGGCTCAAAAAGGGCAATTTATGCTAATTTGACCTTGAATAATTTAACAATTACAAGACGCACGAAACTAAAAATTTTCATAGTTACTAAGTTCCATTCATAGTTTCAACTCCCCAAATTTCATGAAAATCGGAGATGGTCAGGTTGGAAATTGCACATATCTGTGTTGATTTGGCATGGAATGACTCAATAGTAACTTCTACCACCGCCGTAGAGTTAGGCAACACTCTTGCAGGGAAGTGAGTGTTTCAGGATCTAGGTGTCCCATTCTTATTGCCGGTGACTGTCCCTAATACTCTGTCTTAATATTACTTTTTTTAAAAGAAAATCAATTTGTGCAAGTGAAATATTATTTCCATATTGGGTCAACAATCCATATCAAGTGGTACAACACGTAATGTCCTGGACATTACACACTGTGATTCTTTGTTATTTAGTTGAAATGTTGTGTTTGTTCGCCTTTTAATTTGGCAAATATTTATGACGTCATAGACAACTAACATCAGATAGAAAATAAACTAACCTTCATATGCCAGGACCTGGCAACATTTAAGAAACTGAAAGATTTATCAACAAGCAAAATTCACGATAGCAACGGGTTAATAGTGCCAGAAAAAATGTCGAAAATAATTGTAATATGTGGTTTAAAGTTTATTTGATTGCGGTAAGTTTGCGTTTTCAAAAAAATATCTTACATTTAGGTGAAATAGTGAGTTATGATTTCCACGCCTTGTGATCACGGGAGTCTTTTGACACGACAGGAGATGCGAAGGGAAAAAATTACACGTTAGACTGAAAGGTACGTAACAAACATGGTTGCTTGACCATTTTTAAAAAAGTTTATTTTTTGTGTGGTGTGAGCCTCATATGTTGACAGTTCAGAACCACTGTTATTTTATTTTTACTATTACCGATTTGAAGATGGCGGGCATTTTTTTATCATGGCGCGCGTCATTTTCTCCATTCGTAAGCATCAGCGGCAACTTTCTTTCTCAGCTCTGGTAAGTCCTAGGACAATGAGACAAAAATCTGTGATGTTAAGCACATTATAGGCTACAATTATATTTGTGTGTAACTTTCTAAATATTATTCCTTCATAATACATTTTAAGGTCAAAATTGTGTATCCTAATCGCTCAAAATGACATTTTCGGACATTTTTTAGGGGGAAGGCAGTTTGTTTAACACTTGAATTTTTTTGTGCAAGTACCTGTGTACCAATAGTGTAAGTCAAAATTATTTGAAGCTTGAGACTTCAATTTTTTTTTCTACAGGGTCATAAACATGTACTTTTTGTTTAAAAAAATCCAAGTTCAGGGTTAAATATCTCTGGTGGGCAGTTGGTTAAAAATCTGAAATTTGTACACAATACAGCACTCCACAGTGTTTGGAAGTAACTAGTTACATGTAACTCAGTTACAAGTAACAGTTATTCTTTTTGAAAAATGTAACTAACTAGTTCATTTTAAAAGTAAGTAATTGTAACTGTAACTGAGTTACTTTTTTACGAGAGAAGTAACGTTTTAACAGTTACTTATACAGTTACTTTGCTACACTTAAATTGCTATGTAAGTGTCGGTAAATTTTTGGTGATTTAGGGTTTAAATTGAGCCGGAATTCAGTTTCTGCTGCGATATAAAAGCCCACCCTTTGATACATTAATTCTTGCAAACAATAGATGAAGAGGAAAAGAGAAAGTTGTTCTTGTCGATGTGCAGTTGGTAGGTTCCAGCCAGGTCCCAGGAATTTCAAGGTTTATCGTACATCTTTCGTTTGGTAGACCTGAATTCCAAAGCGATATGCACACCTCGGAAGGGTGGTGGATTTCCCAGAAGCTGGAAGATAAGCTTGTAAGAAGAGAATTCCTTCCTACTGCTGACAGTTTGTCATTGTCACTTTTGTTGTGTAAACTGTCTCTTGTTTCTGTAGTTTGTTCCTCTGCGGTTTTCCTCTGTGCCGTTATAACCTCCTCCCTTTGTAAGCAGCATCCAATAGTTTTTTATCTTTGCTATAATATCGAATTAAACTGAAAAGGGACGTACTGCAATATTTCATTCTTATTACGAAAGAATTTAACGGTACTGGTACTATGAACAAAACTGAACAAGACGAGAGCTAGGAAGTGCTCATATGAATGGAAAACAATGTAATTGTTTCCGTGTGATTTCATTTATCTCAGTTCCTGATAATTTAAAAATTGAAGTAAAAATATTTCCGGTTAGAATTAGCTTACTCACGATTATTCAGCATCTCTGGAAATTTTGAAAAGAGTAAAATATTTTGGTAAGTGCTATTCGTTTAAGATGTATGAGAACTCATTTTATTGAGATGACAAATGTAACAGATCTCGCCATTGTTATTGATACAACAGTGAATTACAACACTCAAGTGACAAACGAACGAAGCAGGAAGACCCTAGCCAACATTCTCGCTTGTTTATGTAATCGTCGCAGGTAGAACTTAAGGGGTAAGTTTAAAATGCCATTCTCACCTTCATTGATAACGTAAAATTATAGGCTACTACATTATATTTTTTATAATTTTCTGGTTCATAAACACTTGAAATTGAACAACAAATTTATTTCTCTCTGACACACGGCTTATGTGCAACATACCTCCCTTGTTAGAAATATTCTACTTGAGTGATTTATCTCTCTCTCTTTCTATAAAGTTATACAGTTTCTAGAAACCCCATCCATTTCCAAAGGATATTCCTTAAGTACAACACGGATAATAAATATAAATTCAATTTAAATATAAATGTTTGAGTCGCAGTAGCTCAGTCGACCTCCATGGCAGAGTGGTTAGCACAACACAGAAGTCAGAGGTCCAGAATTCTAGTTCGCTTCGGACACGGATGTTTGTGTTTGTCCCAATGAGAATACAGAAAACAGAGAAAATTGACATATGTGAAAAACGGGGGATACTACCGCATAGGGGTATTCCTTAAAAAAAAAAGTCATTATGGTTCCTGACTACCATGCGAGACACCCGGATTCGATCCTCGATAGGGGATATCTTGTATTCTGTCCACCAGTTCAAGCGGCTCCGGCGCCTACCCAGCGTCATAGAAAGTACCTGGAGGAATATAAATATGCTGACCAAGGCAGTAATTTATTTTATTAAAAACATAAACTAAACGTAACGTTTCAACCTTCTAGCAAGGTCTTCATCAGACTCTGTATCAAGTACAAAAGGTGAAGAAGACACAATGAACTGGAATGGGGGACTGAAGTTAAACAAAGAATGGAAGAAAGTGTTAGATAGAGTGGAAAGGATAAGAGAGAAAGAGGAGAGGAGAAGGAAGAAAATGAAGGAAAAAGAGCGTGAGATATAAAGCCCAATCCATATTCTATATGAAAGTATATATATTTCGCCTTTTAGGTGAATGTACAGTTCAATAGTGAAAGCCACCTGCTAGAAAGTTCCAAAACAACTTTCTAATAGTCTGGATGGAGTAATGTTTTGTGTATATATAATGCCCTGTTTTTGGTATCTTGTTACTTTTGTACTTGATACAGAGTCTGATGAAGACCTTGCTAGAGGGATGAAACGTTACGTTTAGTTTATGTTTTTAATAAAATAAATTACTGCCTTGGTCAGCATATTTATATTTTTTCATAATAATGGAAACAAGGCTTAATGGTGTTATACCTGGAGGAATATCTGGGGGGTAAAGGCGGCCAGGGGCTTATCTTGTCGCACAATTACCATCGCCCTCACCTTAGGGAATTTAGGTAAAAATGGCAAAGGAAAAAAAGGCAACGGAAAAAATGGCAAATACAATATACCTATTACGAGTTTACATGAAAATTAAGAAATTATGTGTCTTTCATTTCACAGATTGCAATTAAAATTTAATATAATTTGGTGTCTTTTAACATTAATTTGTCTTTGAATGGATACATTTTATTTTATGTTTCCAAAAATAATGCCGTTTATTTCTTTATTTCTTTTGGCAGAAGTTACTGCCGCTATAGAATCACATGCTAATAAAATGTAACCTTTGTAAATAATTTGAAGCACGTGTGATTGACTTAAGTGGGGGTGCAGCATAGAATGGTTTTTCATCTTGACTGAAAACAAGTTTACGCTTTGCGCGCACCTGCTGACCAGTCACACATGTTTGTTACTATTAGGACTTCAAGTCAGCCCTTATCTAACCCCCTCGCACTAAGAGGGGGTTAGACGAACTTGTTTACTTTTCTTAAAAATGAAAATTGTTAAATCTTTCTTCAACAGTCTGATCTGAAGAATGTTATAAGGTGGAGGAACAATTTCATGTGTCGAGGAATTCTAAAAAAAAAATATTGAAACAAAATCCTGTGTGTTCCTATGAGCATAATCATTCACCTGATTATGATGCTGTGAAGATAGCCAAGTGTCCTAATTTTGGACGGTATAAGAGAAAACTGCATACAATATACTTGAAGGTAGAAACAATAAAACAACAAGGTTTTCCATTTGGTGGGCAGGAATAAAGCCTAGAGAATTGCATAAAACGTTGTTTAAGAAATTCAAATTATTAACCCTCCCTTCACTGTACATATACGAAATGTCATTATACAGGGTGTTTCGTAAGTTCGTTTACAACGCTTGGGAGGTAATTGTGCGAGTGAAAATAAGGTGGAAAGTTCATGTAAGGAAATTCCAGAAACGGCTTTGTTGCCAAGTTATTGACGTTTGAAAACGTGGGAAAATGATTTTCCGAAGTGAATAATGGCAAAACGGGTGGAGAGAAGTCGTCTGTGTTGGGCGGTCCACTAAGAAATTGGGTACCCTCTTGTCAAAAAATCAGGCGGCAATGTTGTGCAATGTCGGCGCAAGGGATTCCCCAAAGAACGCGAACGAAGATGTTGACGGGAGTGGGGTGAGTGTGCTTTCTGCGTGAGCTGGTATCGACGAAAATTTGCATGTGTTGAATGGCACCAAAAAACAAAGAAAATTTCCTGAGCGAAGGGCACCATGACGTAAAAACGAAAAAAATGAACTGTCATAGGTTGCATACCCTGAAGGGCACACAGTATGCTTAATGGAGATGTGAAGGGAACCTCATCACAGACGGTTTTCAAAGTGTCCACCATGTCCTTCCAAGCAGAGGCGACAACGGCGAATCAAGGATTGTCTAGTGCGACCCAACAACACCGGCGTTTCTGCTATCGATGCTGCAGCTACATTGATACGGACAACGAGGTCCTCGGCTGACACGACAGGTGTTTCGTAAACGAGGCGTTTCATCTCTCCCCAGAGGAAGAAATCCAGGGGCGTAATATCAGGCGTTCGAGGTGGCCCCTGCCAATGCATTGGTTGTGGAATACGGTATTGAGGAAATTGTGCACATTCCGATCGAAATGTGGCGGTGCACCGTCATGTTGAAACCACAGTCTTTGTCTCAGTGCCAAGGGCACGTCCTCTAGTAGTTCAGGTAAAACCTCACTGAGAAATGCTTGATAAGTGGGTCCACATAGACGAACAGGGAGAATGTACGGTCCAATCAAATGGTCATGCAGTATCCCGCACCACACATTCACTGCAAATCTGTGCTGATGATGTGCCACTAGCAGTGCATGTGGATTTTCATGTTCCCGCACATGACTGTTTTTACTATTGAACACACCAGTTTTCGTGAAGATAGCCTCACCAGTCCATAGTACCGTCTTCTGAAAATTGGGGATAGTTTCAATTTGATGAACAAACCATTGGCAAAAGTCCTCACGTGGGTCAAAGTCCCGAGGTAAAAGGTCTTGCACTTTCTTCAATTTGTACGGGTGCATCCCCTCTTCTGCCAGGACTTGCCACACATTCACATGGGAGGTGTTTCGTTCGTGGGCTAGTGCGCGCGTACTGGTGCCTGGATGATCCATCACTGCAGTTAGCACATCTTCCACAAACCGTCGTGTTCGCACACTTCGCGGTCGTCCAACTACTCGACGAGGTGGCAACACTGATTATGTTTCCCGAAGTCGAGTGTCTACAGTTTGAAATAAGGTGTGCGATGGTACGTGGGTCGTTCAATATATAAGTTTCCGTATGCTGTAAAAGATATTTTTAAGATATATTAGAAAACTATACATACATGTGTAGGAGAATCCTTCCTCACTTCTCCACATAATCCCCATAGAGATTCAGGCATTTGTCCCACCGTTGCACAAATTTGTCCTTACCCTTTGCAAGAAAAATCAGGGCTCTGGCTATTGAGCACTATTCTCACATTCCGCTTCACTTCGTCATCTGTTTCGAAACGGTAAACTTGCAATTTAGACTTTAACACCGGACAAAGATGGAAATCACTCGGCGCTAAATCGGGGCTGTATGGAGGGTGGGGCAGCCGTTCCCACCCCAATTCTTCAATTTTGTGTTGTGTTTGCACTGCTGAGTGGGGGCGAGCGTTATCGTCAAGAAGAATTGTTCTTCCTCGTTCCAAAAAGTCCATAAGCAGAACGCCCTTAGCATCCCAGAAAACTGTCACATGCACCTTCCCAGCTGATCGACCCGTCTTGAACTTCTTCTTCACAGGAGACTGTTTGTGCTTCCACTCCATGAATTCGGGAGTGTAATGATGGACAAATGTCTCATCCCCTGTCACAATGCGCATGAGGAATGCATTGCAATCTTGCTGGTATCGCATTAAACCTTCAAGGCTGCAGCCCATTCTCATCAGTCGATTATCGCGACTCAGTTGATGAGGAACCCAACGTGCGCACACTTTGCGGTATTTCAAATTTCTCGTGAATGGTGTGATGGGCTGTTCCAACAGAAATGTTCAACCTTTCTGCAACCTCGCGTACCTTCACTCGACGGTTTTCTTGAACAAGTTCATCCACCTTCGCAATGTTCTCATCAGTAGTGGCACTCGAAGATCGCCCGGCTCGAACGTTGTCAAAAATGCACACCCAGACATCATCAAACAACTTGCACCAACGCCTAATCATTTGCACTGTCATTACGGAATCACCATAAACAGCAACAAGTTTCGTATGAATGGCAATAGGAGGTAAGCCATTCGCCCATTCATATCGAAAGACAGAACGAACTTCTTCTTTACTCCAGCTTTCCAACACGCGTGCACCATCCATGCTTCTGAACTCCTTATGACGCGAGCCCGCGTTTTCCGAACAAGTATTACTTTTCGCCCTTGAGCGCATGCGCCTTCACGTCTGATAACGAATCGATTGTTGTTCCTTGTAGACGAAGGCTGGCGCTTGTCAACCATGTGCTTCTTTTTAATGGCATTGCTTTATACAATATTTTATAGCACAGGAAAACTTATATATTGAACGTCCCTAGTAACACCCTATTTGGAAAACGCCCCATACAGACGCCTTGCAGCACGGCTATTACCTCCAGCCTCCCCATAAATCAGATGTATGTCCGCCAGCTCTTGGGACTTGTATGCAGCCATCCCTTACACCGGGCTACAAGTGTTTATGACCGTTAACACTAGTACACTTCACAGAACACGATGTCGTGTCAGCCGAGGACCTCGTTGCGGTATCAATGTAGCTGCAGCATCGATAGCAGAAACGCCGGTGTTGGGTCGCACTAGACAATCCTTGATTCGCCATTGTCGCCTCTGCTTGGAAGGACATGGTGGACACTTTGAAAACCGTCTGTGATGAGGTTCCCTTCACATCTCCATTAAGCATACTGTGTGCCCTTCAGGGTATGCAACCTATGACAGTTCATTTTTTCGTTTTTACGTCATGGTGCCCTTCGCTCAGGAAATTTTCTTTGTTTTTTGGTGCCATTCAACACATGCAAATTTTCGTCGATACCAGCTCACGCAGAACGCACACTCACCCCACTCCCGTCAACATCTTCGTTCGCACTATTCTCACATTCCGCTTCACTTCGTCATCTGTTTCGAAACGGTAAACTTGCAATTTAGACTTTAACACCGGACAAAGATGGAAATCACTCGGCGCTAAATCGGGGCTGTATGGAGGGTGGGGCAGCCGTTCCCACCCCAATTCTTCAATTTTGTGTTGTGTTTGCACTGCTGAGTGGGGGCGAGCGTTATCGTCAAGAAGAATTGTTCTTCCTCGTTCCAAAAAGTCCATAAGCAGAACGCCCTTAGCATCCCAGAAAACTGTCACATGCACCTTCCCAGCTGATCGACCCGTCTTGAACTTCTTCTTCACAGGAGACTGTTTGTGCTTCCACTCCATGAATTCGGGAGTGTAATGATGGACAAATGTCTCATCCCCTGTCACAATGCGCATGAGGAATGCATTGCAATCTTGCTGGTATCGCATTAAACCTTCAAGGCTGCAGCCCATTCTCATCAGTCGATTATCGCGACTCAGTTGATGAGGAACCCAACGTGCGCACACTTTGCGGTATTTCAAATTTCTCGTGAATGGTGTGATGGGCTGTTCCAACAGAAATGTTCAACCTTTCTGCAACCTCGCGTACCTTCACTCGACGGTTTTCTTGAACAAGTTCATCCACCTTCGCAATGTTCTCATCAGTAGTGGCACTCGAAGATCGCCCGGCTCGAACGTTGTCAAAAATGCACACCCAGACATCATCAAACAACTTGCACCAACGCCTAATCATTTGCACTGTCATTACGGAATCACCATAAACAGCAACAAGTTTCGTATGAATGGCATTAGGAGGTAAGCCATTCGCCCATTCATATCGAAAGACAGAACGAACTTCTTCTTTACTCCAGCTTTCCAACACGCGTGCACCATCCATGCTTCTGAACTCCTTATGACGCGAGCCCGCGTTTTCCGAACAAGTATTACTTTTCGCCCTTGAGCGCATGCGCCTTCACGTCTGATAACGAATCGATTGTTGTTCCTTGTAGACGAAGGCTGGCGCTTGTCAACCATGTGCTTCTTTTTAATGGCATTGCTTTATACAATATTTTATAGCACAGGAAAACTTATATATTGAACGTCCCTAGTAACACCCTATTTGGAAAACGCCCCATACAGACGCCTTGCAGCACGGCTATTACCTCCAGCCTCCCCATAAATCAGATGTATGTCCGCCAGCTCTTGGGACTTGTATGCAGCCATCCCTTACACCGGGCTACAAGTGTTTATGACCGTTAACACTAGTACACTTCACAGAACACGATGTCGTGTCAGCCGAGGACCTCGTTGCGGTATCAATGTAGCTGCAGCATCGATAGCAGAAACGCCGGTGTTGGGTCGCACTAGACAATCCTTGATTCGCCGTTGTCGCCTCTGCTTGGAAGGACATGGTGGACACTTTGAAAACCGTCTGTGATGAGGTTCCCTTCACATCTCCATTAAGCATACTGTGTGCCCTTCAGGGTATGCAACCTATGACAGTTCATTTTTTCGTTTTTACGTCATGGTGCCCTTCGCTCAGGAAATTTTCTTTGTTTTTTGGTGCCATTCAACACATGCAAATTTTCGTCGATACCAGCTCACGCAGAACGCACACTCACCCCACTCCCGTCAACATCTTCGTTCGCGTTCTTTGGAGAATCCCTTGCGCCGACATTGCACAACATTGCCGCCTGATTTTTTAACAAGAGGGTACCCAATTTCTTAGTGGACCGCCCAACACAGACAACTTCTCTCCACCCGTTTTGCCATTATTCACTTCGGAAAATCATTTTCCCACGTTTTCAAACGTCAATAACTTGGCAACAAAGCCGTTTCTGGAATTTCCTTACATGAACTTTCCACCGTATTTTCACTCGTACAATCACCTCCCAAGCTATGTAAACGAACTTACGAAACACCCTGTATACGAGAAAAAATATTGTGCTACAAAGTTCAATAGAACATACATACATATAACACCCGAAATAATCAGCTTCTAAAGCCATACTTCACCAGGTTAACATTATTTCAAGAAGAAACTGAACATATGGCAATTAAAATATTCAATAACCTACCAAATGATATTAAAGCAGGAAATATGGCAAGTTTCAAAACCAAGTTTTAAAAAAAAAATTAGTTAAATAGGAATATTATAGCGTTAGTGAACATCTAGATTGTAAATTATAGAAATTTGGTAACTATATTTTTTATCTGAACTGTACTGAATCCTCCAAATACCAATGTATATGGTTTATATGGAGTAATGCAATTCAAATTCAAACATCCTACCTGTGGCATAGCTGCCGTCTCCGCAACCCCCGCAAATGCGGGGGTGCCCCAAGGTATAGGGGCCCCGCAATGTACTCCTGAAATTTTATATAATTGCAGAAATTTCCATTAAGAAGATCGATTTGCGAAACAGAAATCTGGTTCCCAGTAATATGTAACGACGTCTGCGATAATAAGCAGCGGAGTATTGTCTCAGCCAGAGGGGCCCGGTAACTTGTCATATGAATCCCCCTCTGAAATGCAGAATTAACTTACTTGCTCCGCAGATAGCAATCGATAGAAAAATATCCCTCATCTCATACCGTTATAGCTGCGCAGTTTGTCGTAAATGTAGTGTAGTGTATAAATTGTCTACGGTTATGAATCCTTTAGAAAGATTCGGTTGCTCAACCAGTCGATTCCTTATTGCTACACAATAAATATCAAACTTGGTAATTCATGACCTTTTACCGCTAATATTAGTGTTACACGTGATATTTAAAATTTAACTTCACATTAAATATTTTCAAGGGGGGGCCCAAGCCTTTTCATATTGGAATACGAGTTGAAATTAATTTCCAACATTGTCTACACTTGTTACGTTTTACTTCAAAGGGGTACAAAAACCCCAGTAGGAGGTGGGGCCCAGGGGCAATTACCACCTTGCCCTGACCTGAGGGCCATTATCCCTTCCTCTGCCACGCAGGGTATACAGCGTATTAGTTAAATGTGTCCATTATTTTGTGTAATTTTGTGAAGTTCATTTTTCTTACATATTTAAATTATGTGGACATTTCTGTCGGAACTATTTTTTTCCTTTTCCAATGTGTTACGATTTTGTAATCTGCAGTGTGCAATGTGAAAATTTCTGTCTGCGAATTTCCTTGTTCAGAGTTTGGGGATAGAAGAAAGGATTCTTGCATGGATCAAGGATGCTTATGCAAATTCGAGTACTGATGATCTGTTAATAAAACTATTATTGTTTCATTAAAAAGACTTTAAGAAATATATGATCAATGGTCTATCGAAAAGAAGTGTCAGCGTTAAAATTATGATAAGGTCGAACCTTTTTTGTAGGGGGAGTGGTTCAGTCCTTCCAAGCGGCAAATTTCCAGTGAATAGAGTCCGATCGCAGCTTTTATCTCCCAAGACCGGAGACCGTGACCATTTTTTCGTACCAGATAGCAATTGACTTTGTGTGATGTTAGGTCACCACCGGAAATCGAGAGGTCACTATTAGTATTAGAAGGCTAATGTGAGTGACTCTTACGTTGAATCTTGGCGTGGCGCAGCCAGGGATGGCTTAGGGGCTGAAGGCGCAACCACCTCAAAGTCCATGAAATGAGTGCTTACTATCCCTTAACAATTCACCCAGAACATTATTTTTTTTTAATATTTGTATATTATATGTAACCTCATTAAAAAATGTTTCAAGCAAAAAGCACAAAGGATCACGAAAAATGTATTTGGCAGTGGGAAGCTTTCTCCTCCAAAAGAGATTCCTAGCAGTGCCGCTTAGTTTAAATACGAGAAGAGATTTCCAGATTCTTCTTCCAGTTATTTATCAGAGATTCAGACCATCCTGATTTAGTTTCAAGAAGGTAATACACTGATATATAAGTCGATAACAAAAAAGAGAGTATTTGGGGTAAAACTTAATTGAGGGGGGGAAGGCGGTAAGGGGGACTAGCTAACAATTGTACGTCCGTTCCACTCCCGCATCATATTCTTTTGTCAGTAAAGGGGGGGGGGGATATTTTACTTGCAGGGGGTCCCAGAGAACTGCGCTACGCCACTGCATCCTACAGATTAAAGACTGTATAGGCTATATTGTGGAAGCTAATCAGGTGCATCCAGCAAGAAAATGCAGCAGTGAAAGCGATCATTCTGCAGGCTGAGAGAGGACAACTGCCAAAGAAGAAAACTTGCCATTTTCACTTTGACCATTTTTTCCGTTTGCCATTTTTACTTGGCCATTTTTAACGGACACCACCTTAGACCATGATCAAGAAAGTGTGCGGCCCTAACTCAACACATCCCCATACGCCTTAATGGCATGGCGCAAAACACAGGAGAGCACTTCATTTTGTAATAAATGCAAATATACGAAGACTTATATTATGTACCAGTAACATAAGTAAAATACCTACATGTTAGTCTTCACAAAATATTTTTTTTACAATTAATGATCGACTTGTGCAATTTGGTTGCAAGAAAAGTTTCAGTAGAAAGTTACTGTAAAAGTAACTTACAGTTACTTTTGAAGGACATGTAACTGTAACTCAGTTACTTTTTAAAATGAGTAACTGTTACTTTTTTTAAGCAAGTAACTGTAACTACTTACCTTTTTAAAAGTAACTTTCCCGACACTGGTACTCCATGATAAGTAACTCCAGTAAAAATTCAGAGTTTGATATTCAATTGGTTTAAGAGATACAAAACTCGTGAAAAATTCGATATTTTCCATTAAATATGGTATGTCTAATTTCATTTCTTATAAACATTTTGTGTTAAAATTCTGGAAACTGTAATTTGGAATGTCAATCAACAACATTACAATCCTGAAATGGATCTGCAATAAAGTATATATACGAGGGCGTGCTGAAAAGTAAAGCTTCCTATGTTTTTAATTATTTGATACCTTGTAAACGCATTTTGGATTTTGAACAACCATACATTGCACTTATAGGTCTTTCCCGCTTCTCCATTGAAGGTTTCAAACTTCTATCGCCAAAGGGTGCTGAACTATAGCGAGGAAAATGGCAGCATATAACCATGCAATGTCGGTGTAGCACCTGAAGTAGCGTGCCGTGATCGAGTTTCTAACCACAGAAAATGTACTACAAATTGACATTCATCTGAGACTGAGGGCATTTTACGGGGATGAATGCGTAAATATCAGTACTGTGCGACGTTGGGCTTTTCATGCTCGTAAAGAAATCCCCAGCTCAACACGATTCCGATGACCTTCATCATTTGCAGTACGCGACCTCCCTCTCCATTCTCTCACTTACACTGATAGTTTTGAACTTGGAATTTTTTTAACAAAAAGTACATGTTTATGACCCTGTAGAAAAAAGGAGTAAAGTCTCAAGCTTCAAATAATTTTCACATACACCATTGGTACACAGGTACTTGCAAAAACAATTCAAGTGTTAAACAAACTGCCTTCCCCCTAAAAAAAAATGTCCGAAAATGTCATTTTGAGCAATTAGGATACACAATTTTGACCTTAAAATGTATTATGAAGGAATAATATTTAGAAAATTACACACAAATATAATTGTAGCCTATAATGTGCTTAACATCACAGATTTTTGTCTCATTGTCCTAGGACTTACCAGAGCTGAGAAAGAAAGTTGCCGCTGATGCTTACGAATGGAGAAAATGACGCGCGCCATGATAAAAAAAAATGCCCGCCATCTTCAAATCTGTGATAGTAAAAATAAAATAACAGTGGTTCTGAACTGTCAACATATGAGGCTCACACCACACAAAAAATAAACTTTTTTAAAAATGGTCATGCAACCATGTTGTACGTACCACTTGATAAGTTCATAAAATAAAGTACAGGGAATATTTAATCAACTTGGACGAGCAAATAGAATTAAATCCTAAATTAATTTGGGGTTATATAAGGGACAAGTCACGTTCGACGAGAATACCAACGTACGTATTTTGTGGTGATAAATCCTCTGTACATTCGGAAGTGTCATGTGAGCTTTTTTCTGACTATTTTGCTAGTTTTTATGTTCCTGCTGATAATGAAATATCAATCACAGAGCGGGAAGACATTTATTCAAACAATATACCAGAACTTTGTGTAACTAATGAGGAAGTTAACGCAAAATTTTGTAACCTACGTTAGGGGAAATCGACGGGATCTGACCTAATACCTTCACATTTCATTTCCGCTTGGGCCAGTGGACTTTCATATCCCTTAACGATGTTCTACAGAAAAATGTTAGAAACCGGTATGTATCCTCTGAGATGGAAAAATCTCTAGTAACACCAATTCATAAATCAAGTGACAAGCATAACATTTGTAATTATCGTCCTATATCACTCCTGCCTATTTTTTCCAAAGTCTTGGAATCGCTTATATGCGACCACCTTAAATGGCACCTGAGAAATTCAATTGCACCCCAACAACATGGTTTTGTACGGGGGAGATCAACGGTTACAAACTTAGCTGTAATAACACAGGATATTGCTGATAGCTTTAATACCAGACAACAAATGTTATTTACACTGACATGAGTAAAGTATTTGACAAGCTGAATCACGTAATTCTCATACAAAGACTACGTTCAGTGGGGGTATAGGGTCAGCTATTAAAACTGTTAACTAGTTATATATCAAACCGTACGCAAACTGTTGTATTGAACGATTTTTCATCTTCTGAAAGGGATGTGCCATCTGAAGTGCCCCAAGGTTCCAACTTAGGCCCATACTTGTTTTCATTATTTGTAAACGATGTGCCCATAAAAATGCAAAAAGCTAAGGTCTTAATGTACGCAGATGACGTAAAGTTGTAAAGATTCGGTCAGTAGACGACTGCACAAAACTGCAAGACGTTTGAACAATTTTGCCGAGCGGTGTACACAAACAGGAATGGTCCTGAACGTAGATAAATGCAAGATTGTATCTTTTAGTAATAAGAAAAAAAGTTGTCTCTTACCACTATAGTATAGACAATAAAATAGTTCAACGAACAAACAATGCCATAGATTTAGGCGTTACGTTTACTTCTGACTTAACATTTAATTGTCATTATCAAGCTATCATAAAAAGAAGTCTGAAACTTGCAGGTTTTATCAGGAGAAACTTTTGCATAATTTTTCATTTTCAACGGTAAATAGGACATACATCTCACTAATTCGCCCGATGTTAGAATATTGCAGTTCAATCTGGAATCCTCAGCACAAGACTTGGGAGGACACAGTGGAAAAGGTACAAATGCAAATGGTCAAATGGTTGTGTTTTAAAAGCGATATTGAATATCATAATAGAAATTATGTAACTTTATGTAGCCATTTTGGTATCAATACCTTGAAAGACAGACGAGTTTTTCATGATCTAATGTTTTTACGTAAATTAGTAAGACAAGATTGGCTATGTTCTGAGCTGTTATAGAGAATAAACTTCCATGTAACACCTTTTAGAGCGAGGAACAGAACACCTTTCTACACGCCATTCTCAAGGTTAAACATACACAAAAACTCGCTAATAATAAGAGCTCAGGAATCGTTTAATGCAGGGCTCGAAAAATCCCGGTCGCCAGGTCGTCATGGCGGCTAAAAATTTCATCCTGACGACTGTGATCTTATGCTGTAATATGTACGAAATTCAAATTGCAGTACAGCGTAAGTTAGCAAATGATTTTTTTTAAAATCAACGTTGTGAACATTCCAGACAATCAGTAATAATTTCTTACAACATCCCATTTCCTGTTTTCTCGAATGATTTAGCGATGTGTTGAATACCGTGATGCTCAGCCTCTTATTCAGATATTCAGAGTGTTTCAAAAGTTGCACAACCCAAACTTTAAAAATGTATATCATGAAAACCGTAAAAGTTATTTACACTGGGTTTTCTGCATTATAAAGTCTCATCCATTGAGATATTTTTCAATGCTTAAAATTATCAGTTTTCTCCATACAGAAAATTTAGATAAATTAATAACTGGCGGAAGGCAGCGTTAAAATTTTTCCAGAAATGCACTTTTGAATGACAAAAATTCGTAAGAAATTGTCGAAGGGTCATAATTAGATGTCTGATGACATGTCAATCTATCATTTGCGACCAATATTGCTCATGTGCAACATTTGATGGATTTTTTATTGACGATTTTATGGATTGAGTGAAAAAGTGCCATTTTTGGGACATATATGGCAATGCTAGCAGGTCGAAATATTGTCAACAGACGCACGCCACATGTGCCTAAGTATTGGCTATACATTTACGTGAAAAATCATAAACCAAGATATTGTGCCAAAATTGGACTCTTGCGAGAATCCTAGTCTGCCTCTGGTTACACTGAATTCTCTTCGCTCACTTTCGACGCGACTATGCCTGTTCTTTTAATTGATTCAGCATGGCGTATTCCTTGGAGCAGCGCGTGTGCATTGATGAAGAGTATTATACTACTCATTCTTACACTCATGTGCAAGAGGTTTTCCAAGAAAAATCCCCTACTTCTGCTGTACCTCACAAAGCAACTGTTTTACGACTAGTCAAATACCAACAAATGATCCCACAAATTATTAAGAGTTGGTATTATTATTGAAGATTATACACACACAGATGTACTACGTAGAAATTTTTCAGCGAAAAATGCAGGCTCGATCAGGACTCGAACCTGGGTCTCAGGCATACCGTACGATTTCTCTAACCACTGAGTTACTTAGCCGGCCTGGTTTCGCCTGATTTCTCGCTGTCGCTGTTTTTTACCTGTGTGGAATCTTCTCTGCCAGTGCTACCGCAACGGGATCTGTTGCCTTTGAAACGCAGTAGTCTTCGACGTTACCTGGTTCCTCCCAGCGAAGAGATGTTAATGCATTTTTCGCTGAAAATTTCTACGTAGTACATTTCCTGTGTGTGACTGATCTTCAATAATTAACATCTCTACGCTGGGAGGAACCTGGCAACGTCGAAGTCTACAACAGATCCCGGTGTGGTAGCACTGGTAGAGACGAATCTTCATAGGTAAAACAGCGACAGCGAAAAATCAGGCGACGCACAGTGTTCAATTCTCGCAATCTAGCTGGAAAAAAATCATTTTTCGAATCTTGTATTCATGGCTAAACTGCTACACATGTATGTTAGGAAATGTCCAGGGGTAATTGTGATGATTGTTTTTCATTTGACTTTGAACCGGAAGTTATGTTTAGATGGTCATGAACCTCGTGTCACTAGGCACCACGCGCAGAGGCATTTAGTTCGCGCGTGGAGTAGCTCATGTTTAGACGCGTGCTGTATTGTTATTTATTGTTCATGACTCACTGCGTTCATTGTAGTGGTAACGTGGGTATCTATGCTGTGTTTGTGCGGGGTGTTTGTGCGGGGTGTTTGTGTAGCCATATCGTAAGTACTGTTTGCAATAATGTTAAGTGAAAAATGGTGCTACAAAAGTATTATGTTATTCCCTGTCAAAACTTGACGAAGGATTACAAAAAAGTACCATATAGTACACCCGTGTAATTTGCACATGTTGCGTAACGAACTTCCCGCTTGCGTAAAAGGTTAACACTACATGCGCGTAGGTGCGCGATTTACAACAGCGTATAGTTTTATTGCGCAGTGCACCCTGTTCAGGTGGTAGTTGTTTGATGTATGGCTGCAGTCTTCTCCCAAAAACAGAAGCGAAGAACTGTACAGATTTGTAGTGGATAGACTGGGGATACAAGATTGTCCTCCAGAAGTCGAAGAACGCATTGTCAGTGTAATTAAACTGTATTGTGTGAAAATTAGGGCCCGATGGTTGAAGAGTAACAGGCATAAAGACAGATTTTAGTGAGGTAACGCACAGTGGCTCAATGAATCAGTTTTCCACCAGAGGTATACGGATGTATGTGTTCCTGGTACGTCCAGTGGATGTGATCCAGGTCGTCCTACGAAGTTATTCCAGGAGAGTGGCCCAAGGACGAAGAACAAGGCAGTTGCACATCCAGTGCGGAGCCGAAGTCAGGGAGAATTGTCACAGTTCACAAGATTTTAGTACATGGTGCACACATTATTCGGTCTTGCATCCTGCCTATCGGGCAGCTGTCAGAGGACGTACAGGAGGTAAGACATAAGGACATTAGGAAGTTCAGGGAAGGTCATAGCAACAAATGATGATTTGCTGCACATTCTGCTTGCGTCCTCGGATCCGGTAATATCATTGCGCCGAAAACTCCCAATCAAGAAGTCCGGGGCACTGTCACCAGCAGTTCTAGGTCTCCTTTCATCCGGTCTCCAAAGAAGGGGCAGTTCCACCACACCAGCATCTGACAGTTCTGGAAGCAGCAGCGCGAGCGGAATGGATGAGGACACTGATTAAGATATGTATAATACATACAATTCTATCATTGCAATCTAAATGTTTTGACTCAACATTGACCTGATGTGTAATCATCTTTTATAATTCAAATAATATTAGTAATAATAATTAATTTGAAGTGTAATTTTTTTCATTAAATCATTTATTCTCTGCGCGATTAATAATATCATCTTACTAGTATCAACAATTAAAATATTAATTTCATATTTGTCAGTATCAATTATGTGAGTTTTCCAGCTCATTACAACCACACAATTTTTTTTTATTCTAAAGTACTTCAGTTATAAGGACCATCCGAAATTTAGAAAGTAGTCTCATTAGTATAACTTTCTACGTCACTCTCGGTGGCAAAATTAGTGCGCAGGAGTAACAGCAATAGCAAGCATGGCTAAATATTATGAAACGAGGTTAATAAGATCAATGGAGGACAAGACAACTAGTCTTAGGAATTTTTTCCAGCTAGATTGTGAGAATTGAACACCGTGTGACGCCAGGTCGTCTCAGTAGCTCAGTGGTTAGAGAAATGGCACGGTATATCAGACCCCCGTGTTTGAGTCCTGGTCGAAACTGCATTTTTCGCTGAAATTTCTACGTTGGTATATATTGTTGAAAATCAATTCTCAGATGTTTTCAGCAAATTAACAATATTTTTTAAAATAATGTAATTGCTTTTATATGGATACATGCTAACATAAATTTATTAACCCAATGATAGCGTACATGATTAGTTTAGTGCAGAAAACCTGGTGAAAATACCTCTTACGGTTTTCATGATATTTATTTTCCAAGTTTTGGTTGTGCGACTTTTGAAACACTCTGTAGTATCCACAATTGCTAGTAGGTAGTTTCCTGGCGCCTGATTTTCAGAGCTGGCGCCTAGCTCTGAAGAAAATTTCTCGAGCACTGGTTTAATGAATTATCCTTAGTGTATGATTTGGATATATTTTTTCATTCATGTTATTCTATCAGGCGCAACATTTTGTAAAACATTTATTTTATCGTATTTGTAAAAGAGTTTTAACTGTATTTATATGTTGCCACACTATCATAAATCTTAACATTATTTTATGTATTAACATTAACATTATTATCATTTGTGTATTTTGTTAAAATTGCACTGTTAAAATTATATATCTGTACATTATATTCAGAATAAATGGGACTTCGGTCCTGTGATGGACTAATAAAGAAATTAAATGAAATGAAATATGGATTGTGTAATTTTACGTATGATCAGGGGTTGGATTTATTTTTTGGCTGAAATTTGACTATTCTGTTAATCTGTCAGAACAATCTAATCCACAAGACAAGTAGCCGGCCCCCGTGGCGGAATGGTTAGCACATCGCGCTACGACGCCAGGGGTCCTGGGTTCGAATCCCGGCATGTGAATGGATGTTTGTGAGTGTCCATTCATCAATTTCATCATATCATCACTCATCCCCATCTTCGCAAATTAGCCAAAAGTGACACAAGAAGCGAAGGCAAATAAAGCAAATCAATAAATAATAAATAAACAAGACAAGTAATAATAATTAACTAATAAAAAGGTGAAAACCCAAGCCACAAAAAAGACGAAGGCAACATAGACACCATGGCCGTATTTAGAGGGGGGGTTTCTAGGGTTCAAACCCCTCCGAAACATCTGACATGTTGGATTAATGGAAGTTCAGAAACCAAAATCTGTAACTATTTTTAAATTTTTTTTTCGAAGTATCACACAAATACAAGGAGACAATGTTGAAACGATAGAGCTAGAATTTTCATACATTTGGAATTCTGAAAGTTGAGTGAAACAGGATTTATTCTCGGAATTGCAGTCCACCCAGGACCCCTCCATTTTCATTTATGCTGTCCTCTTTCCAGTTTAATTCCTGCGTCAGAAGGAATATACGCTGAAAATTCCCTTATGATTGTCCCAAAATTCCCTTTCCAACTTTTAAATTCCCTGTCCGATAAAGTTGAAAATCCCCCTTGATAGGAGTTCAAACCTAGGATATCCAGTTTCGTAGCGCATTACGCGATTGAGGTTACAATCCATGCACCAGGCTAAGTTTTTAAAGAGAGTAACTGGTTCCACACTTTTCAAAATTCCAAAAATTAAGTTATAAGGTCAAACAACAAAAACTTTATGACTAAAATTTCTATCTAAATTTTAGAGCTTTTTCTTGAAGATATCTTAAAATTTGATAACAAAGTATAATAATTGTGCATTTCAGTACACACTGTACGAAACGTAAAAAAAACAAAAAAAACTTGTGCTCGATATTCACTCATCTGCTGAATTGAGTAAGCCCCCTTAAGGATATAATAATAATAATAATTATTATTATTATTATTATTTTGGAATAAAATTGTTTTATTATTATGAAATTTTAATTATTATTGTATAATTATTGTTATTATTTCTATTATTCAAATTTCTGGCGACGCCCATGGGAACAATTATGAATGAACCCCCCCCCCCCGAAATGTTTTCTTGCCTACGGCCATGATAGACACCATCTCTGCTAAGCTCTCTCGCGGCAACAACGCATTCCATTTAGTGGGTAAGCTTATATGAATGTTATAGCTGTACGTACTATTAAAGAGCATTAACAACTTAGTTCACACTGAATAGGAAAATGTAGTGAAATATCTAAAACTTTAAACGAATCGGAACGATCCGTTCCCTTTCTGACGAGACGGGACGGGAAGTTTCCAAATACTCACGAATCGGAACGCCATTCGGTCCGGTTTGGTCCGGTCCATTTCGAGCTCTGCGTAGCGAAATAAATATATCAATGCTCTGCACAACCAGAATCTCCCATAATACATGGTCCGAATAAGATTCCAGGCATCCAGAGTCTCCATAATAGCGTAGTTTAGAAAAGAAAAATATATAGGAGAATGAACTGTTACATTCAATGGCAATTTGGTGTCAATTCATATATCAAAATAGAAACTCGCGAACTTACAAACGAATATATCCAGAACGCAGATTTGTGTGTCGATTGGATAAAGTGCGAAGTCGAAGTTGCATTTCACAGTTAGTATTGCTCTGAAAGTATAGAACGTAAATTGATATTAATATACGTTTACACATTTTGAAATGTACATATTACAGAATTCACAATTTAGTTATCAAGCAATGCAAATAACAAATGCTTACCACGACACACGACTTCACTCGTCGCTTTATATTCAGGGTCTTCTCATATTCCCAGACCCGTATTTAGGTTGGAGGAAGCGGGGAGTCTTGCCTCCAAAATGTAATTAATATAACTAACAACTTGACATAACTTGACCTAAAACTTAAAACTGAACTTGTAAACGTGGGGGAAGTGTCCTCGATTCTGTTAGACCCCGGTATCAACATATACAGGGTGATTCAGAATTCCTATTACACACTTCTAGGGGTTGTAGAGGGGACTTAGTAGATCAAGTTTTGATAAAAGAAAACCATGTCCGGAAACGCACCATTTTGGTACTATATAGATAGCAAGATCACATAATTTCACATCTCCCGCTTCACGGTAGGCAACCCACATTGCCGGAGGACGACGTCTTCAGTCACCTGATGCCATGTGTGCTGCTTCCAAAGTCCTCTGTTTACAATTCAGTGTGCTTCGACCTTCACGTCACTTGCTATTCAGTCGTTGCAGAAGACAGTACAGTATGTTTGAATACACGTTTGCCGAGAACACCGACATGTTGTTAATTTACGGCGCAGCTGGACGTAATGGTAGAGCTGCGCAACGTCTGTATGCAGAGCGTTTTCCGCATCATTTCACTCTATCACATATCATTTTGCCCGATTAGATGATGATAGAGGTGTGAAATTATGTGATCTTTTCATCTGCGTATAACAAAACGGTACGTTTCCGGACATGGGTTCCTTATCAAATCTTGATCAACCCCTAGAAGTGTGTAATAGGAATTCTGAATCACCCTGTATAAATCCAGGCCTCTATATTACCCGTCGGTGTTATCCCAAAGGTACAAATAAATGACGGTGGAGTCACGTAGTGGTTTGGATCCCACTTTAAAACTGTAGGTCCAGTCTCGATTATTATATATGTACATTAAGTGGACTTAGAACAACAAACAAATAAATAAATGACGTGTATGGCCGGTTCGCCTTTCCCGTTTTGCCTTTTCAGCACATAAAAACCCACAGTAGTTTGCTCCGCACCGCAGAGCAGAGAAGAAAAGACATCCTAAATGTTGTTTAAGGATTTGTTATTCATTTTTAGTTGAATAACATGCAGTAGTTGTCGGTTAATAACCTCTGTTAAATGCTTCGCACCATAAACTAAACATTACATTCTTTCTAACAGCAATTTTTTCTGTGGTGTGGGACTACTAGTTTAGATTGTACTGTAGATACACGTGAGTTAAGGAGTGAAATGGACTTTACTAGAAGTAATCCGGTCCCTGGCCTTAAGTCCCGCAAAAATTTTGAGGTGGACGAATTTTCTCTTTTGATCCTGTTAGGGCATGTCTAAAGAAAGGGAAAAAAATCTTGGGTAGACATCTGGCATACCAGGCCCAAGTTTTCTAGGGGCCCATAAATTCAAGATCAGAGGTGTTCATTTTGAACCTCCCCTCACCCTCACCCTCCGCCGTCGCATTCGCCCTCGCCCTCCACCGCCCTCACCCTCCGAGATCGCAATCGCCCTCGCCCTCCACCGCCCTCACCCTCCGAGATCGCTCTCGCCCTCGCCCTCGCCCTCCACCGCCCTCACCCTCCGAAATCGCAATCGCCCTCGCCCTCCACAGCACTCATCCTCACAAGTCTTCCGTGGGATGAGGGTGAGGGTGACGTCTGCCCTCACGAGGGTCGCCCTCCGGAGGGTGAACACCTCTGTTCAAGATGGCCACAGTTTCACGCACCAACAAAAGAAATCAATCATAACTCCTTTAAAATTGTTTTTTTGACAATGTTGCATACATATATATTTTGTTCAGAATTGAAAACGGAACAAAAAATATTCTTACAGTTTTTTTTTTCATATCTTGCACTGTTATGGAGATATATCCAGTGAAATAATTCCGTACCCTTTTCTGCAAGGATTCTAAAGCCAGTCTCACATGGGAGTTAGGTACGTCCTCACTTCGCCATCGACTTCTAGCTTCGTTACTTAACAATCGTGTGAGAGCTTTCTCTTATTCAATTCCAGACAGAATTAGAAACCGTCTCTAAATCTACCGTTAATACCATTCAACTACCAATCGGAATTGAGGAGCACAGTAGGAAGTAGAAGAAGAAGAAAGGCAATAGATGTTCAACTGTTTCTTCAAGGCAACTTAAAGAAGAAAAAGATTCAATGAGACAAATATTTTATTTGTTGAGTGAAGAATCTACTAATTATTTTTTTTTAAATAAATAGTTCGTAGTCTAATTTTCCTACTGTGATTCTGTAATTTTACTTTCACAACCGGCGCGAATACTATTTTGAAGTAAACAGTGTGAACAGCCATATACGTATGTATGTACACTGGCGAACTTTAAAAAAAAGGTCTCCCTCCTCTTAGGTTGGAAACACTTCATTACCCCTGTATTGGATAAGAATGTGGGGGAAGGCAGTTGCAGACAAGGCCATCACTTTATGAAGCATGATCTGGGCAGTTTGTGGAAGATTTTTGTGTTCCTACCCCCCCCCCCCTGTGTATGTGTGTGTGCGTGAGCGCGCGCACGCCGACACCCGTTTCTTTTTAAGTTTGGCGTATTTTTATTGCATTGACTAATTGCTGTTATGGCTGGGAATGAACCAGGTTAGCAATGGGCAAATAAAAAAGTATATAAAAAAAACAAAATTCCTGGTATGAGTAGTTTGTAGTAGTAAAGGTTAGGTAAAGTTCCTCGAGCGTATAGCAACGTGCCATGAAGGCACATTTAGGGGATGTGGTAGTAGGGCACCGCATATTCTCGAGCTCGGCCATTTTGGAGGTGATACGATCAGCACCACGCTCCAGCCGCCTTTTTTCGCCAGGGTTGTAGTAGAAATGAGAAAATAGAAATGTTTTGCATTCTGCGTATGTGACAGTATTCTTTGGATATTCTCCCTGAAATATCTGTTAACATCCTAACCCGCAGTTTTTTCAGGATAAACTAGTTGAAGGCCGCGAGTGGTTCCTGAGAAGTAATGAACATATCACAGAATGCGCACTAGTTTAGCTCACTTTTCTTGGGGGGAGGGGGGAGAATGATATACAAATGTATTCTTCGAATGCCTACGTCATTGTGACAATGGAGTATATTTTGCAGACTAACGAGGATCTGGCGTCTAGACACAAGGCCAGTATAATGGTCTGTGAAGTTTGGGCTGTGTCCTATGTTTGTGATTGCCTTTCAAAAATTTCGTCTTAACACACCTTTCATCCTTATCTATGTGATTACTCAAAAGTGGAAGAAAAGCGAAGTAAAATAAATAAATCAATTGGTCATTGTGCCCCTGCGTTTTTCAATATTTCTTCCTGAACGAAAATTAATGTTTCACCGATTTCATGCATCAATATAGTCATGTGAATTATTATTTTCCGTCATCATAGCATGCTTAATCATTCCTTAAAGCATAGTCTTTAATGCTGTTGTCCTTAGTGTAAATGATCTTAACTGTGTGGAAGTTGTTATGTAGGCAAAAAAATGTTTAAGAGTAAATCCCAATTGATTGTTAGAAATTTAAAATATTATAACTCTGACGTGACGCATATTAACTGTTCTTAGTTCGCTGTCAAGGAACGATATCTCCTAACTAAAAAGGATTCCGGCCTCCGTGGTACAGTGGTTAACACAGCTTGCTTAAACACCGCCTTGGCATTGTGTTCGTTCGGTGTTCATTGTGACTGTCCCTTCATCAATTTCATCATTTCATCGCTCAACCTCATCGTCGCGTTTAGCCAAAAGTGGCAGAAAAGCAAAGTAAAAAAATAAACCAAATCAAACATAAATAAGAATCTGAAGGGAAAAATATTCCATTACCAAAAATAAAATATATAAATATACAGTAATTACTTTGTTGACACTGCAGTTTTTTTGGCAGTATGTAGCTGTCTTAGGGTCCTATGTTCGAATTAGCTGACCTCAAAATATACGAAGAGTGAACGATTAATGGAAATGGGGATGCACATTTCTATTACTTTAGTAAGCATTCAGTCGTAAATCCTGTGGACACAGTGTGATTTTCGTGCAAGGAAGGGTTCCTGGGACATCAACTAGGTCGACGTTTACTTATAACATTACGAGGGTATGGATTTCTCTCAACAAGTGCAACAAATGTTTATGGTCATGGAAATTATTTATACAATTTGTTTGAGTAACGTCGTTTTCTACCTCTTGAAATTAATGTTGACTGGAGATGAAAAGGCACACGTGGCAGATTGTAACGTGCTTTGAAGACAGAGGTCTTAAGTTCGAACTATGATTAAGGCATGTTTGCCACATCACATCCATGTTATCAATTGGTCAATCATTCTCATCGCTACGGATTAACCAAGAGGCAAAAAGGCAAGTAATATATCCTAAATAGAAAATGAAATACAGAAAAGGGGCAAGGAAATGCACATATCGTGTCGAGTCGAGGTTGTGTGTTGCAAGACGGAAATGTGTAACTACTATCGCAAGAGCACGTTCAATTATATTAGGGCAGAACCATATATCACACAATACACGTGAAATTGTTGTAGGTTGACGTGAACTGTTAATTTGCATAAACTCTAAAAATACTCTAATATCAAGTATTTTGTTCCACTTATTATTTCAATTTTGAGGGTCTTCATGACCGAGTGCTTTGCATACTGCTCTATGAAACCGGAGACCCTATGTTCGATTGATTAATTGATTGATTTGCTTTATTTTACTTCGCTTCTTGTGCCACTTTTAGCTAAGTTGCAAATATGGGGGAGGCCTCCCCGATGGCGCAGTGGTAGCATCGTCGCCTTGTGAACAAGGGTTCCCGGGTTCGATACCCGGTGGAGGCACATAGTGGTTCGGATCCCACTTTAAACTGTAGGTCCAGTCCCGATTAGCCTTACTGTGCATAAAGTGGACTTCAAACATAAACTCAATCAATCAAACTGAATCAAATATGGGGATGAGTGACGATATGATGAAATTGATGAATGGACACTCACAAATCCATGCCCAGGCCAGGATTCGAATGCGGGACGCCTGGCATCGTAGCTTGATGTGGTAACTACTCTGCCACTGGGGCCGGAATCTATTTTCGAAGCGTGGGTAATATTTAAGAGCTTATTGTGTTCGTTCTTTCTTTCTGGTCACTCCAACATTAGTCCTTGTCGTTGAAAGTAAACAAGAGGGATATAATATGGTCGTAAAAATAGCAAAGTTACCACATATGCCTGTCACGTGCCGAAAGAAACGACCTTCTTTGCTCGTTTTCTTTTTATATTTGTTTTAGAGCTAATGACAAAAGAGAGAAAAGAAACGAAAAAAAATGAACAACCTATTTTCATTCATGAAGGAAATAAATCGCCAGCTCAGAACCTGATTTCTTGAAAGTTCAAAATGGACAACAAATATTTCTTCCGAGGCCAAATGACCACAGAAAGAAACGCTGTGCTAATTCCTTGATGACTCATGGTTAACATTGCTCTTCTGTGTGGTGTTCACGACTGACAACTGTGCAGCTCTTCCTTATCTTGCATAGAGTTTCGGCATTGACGCTGGAGTGTTTCCAATTCAGTATCGGTTTTTGTTTGTTGCTTCCAATCTAACTGAGAGGAGGGAGACCTTTTTTAAAGTTCGCCAGTGTACACTCTGATTTCTTGGCTGTTTGCTGTTTGTTGGCTTTGGTGCTACACGCAGCACAGTAAAATAATCTTCTAGTGTTGTAAAGATATATAAATTACGAATTGTAATTAGTTCTTCGTGGACTTCAAAGTAAATTTCACAATAAGTATTTTAGGAACAAAGAAATGTCAATGAAATATAAATATAATATGGTAACTTAATGTAAACACACAGTTTTCGCACTTCGAATGTTGTGCAGTTTATGTAATTTAATTGACTAGTTCGTATTGGGGGATATATTTCAAAACTTCTATCGTAATATATAAATTTGCATTAACCACCTTATATGTCGTTGCAAGGCTGTGTAGCTGTTGGGGATAATCACGTCCCATAGAAGCCTCTTTCTCTTGTTAAGGAAGCGGTCTTCAATTTTCTTATTTTTGGAATATTTGTCTTCACACTAAAAACAATTGTTAATTCATGTAACGTTTTGATTAATTTTTCACTATGTTTTGTGCAGTTCTGACACTTCATCACATTTTCTCATATCTTCGTCATGCTTAACTTCTGAACACTACTGTAGTTACAAAAATTATAATAATTAATATATTTTCACTTGCTATTTATCAACAGATAATACCTTCTCTTGACACATTGTCCAGCAAAACACCTAGTATCATACTTATGAAGCCATGCCTCAAAATGAAGGCATCCTCCATACACATGTCTTCCCTTCATTCAAAAACCCAACGAACCTATAAATGGTGAAAATGACTTCTGAAGGAGATAAGGAGACATGGTCGATGTTCTTTGTTAATGTCTTTATATATCTTTGATATATAAAGTCACACAGGCCATGCGCCACAATAGCAGGCAGTAATTATTTGCCCTTTATATGCCGGATGTCAAGTAAAGTGTAAAATATTGCTTAGAATCCTTGCAGAAAAGGGTACGGAATTCTTTCACTAGAGTGCGCGTCAAATCTCCTGCATATGGCGATAGCCAATAGCAGCGCACTGCAGCAGTGCCATGTCGAAATCTCACACGGAAAAGATACAGCGTGGTTGAGCGAAACGCCTTGTCAAGGAACTAGGCAACACCGCACGTCTGTGATTCGCTGGAGCTGTTCAGCCGTTCAAGGTCATATGCAGGAGATTTGACGCGCACTTTAGATATATCTTCATAACAGTGAAAAAAGGTAAGGGTAAAGTGCTCCCCTGTGCATAGCACTACGCCGTGAAGGTGTATAGGGTGTGTGGGGGTAACGCCCCACACTTTCATGATCCGGTCGTGAGTGGGGATGATGTGATCAGCTTCACGCCCCTGACCGGCTTTACCCCCCAGGGTTTTCCCCCAGGTAGCCATGTTATTCGACGTTGGGTGGGCGCCGGAGCCGCTTCCATTGTTAGAAAAGTTACCGGCCGGGGATCGAACCCGGGACCTTTAACATGGTAATCAGACGCGTTACCGACTGAGCCACCGCGGCCATAACAGTGCAAGATATAGAAAAAACTGTAAGAATATTTTTGGTTCCGTTTTCACATGTATGCAAAATTGTCAAAACCAATTTTAAAGGAGTTATGATCGGTTTCTTTTGTTGCTGCGTGAAGTGGCGGCCATCTTGAATTTATGGGCCGCAGGAGAACTTTGGCCTGGTATGCGAGATGTCTACCCAAGATTTTTTCCTTTCTTTAGGCATGCCCTAACATGATCAAATGAGAAAACTCGTCCACCTCAAAACTTTTGCGGGACTTATGGCCAGGGACAGGATTAAAGTCCAACACGCGGAGCAGGGAACGAAAACCCCGTGGATAGATTTTGGGGCCATCAAACCTGATTTGTTTATCTAACCAACCCACAGCATGACGAACTGAGAGCAAATTCGGGGCAATTACAGAAATATTATGAAACAGGTACAGGTCCATCATTTCCTGAATTGTCTCTTCAAGCAGCTCTCAAAAGTGACTTATCAAAAAGTTTCATCTGCACATGACTTTGCAAAACATCTGTAAGAAGTACAATACAATTCTACCTACGTTCTTCAGACCTCTGTGGTGGTGTCGTTTTCAGAGCGTGCTACGACGGAACGAGTACCGGGTTCGAATCCCCACCTGTGCATAGGTGTTCTGTGTAAGTGTTCCTTCATGAATTTCATCCTATGATCACTCATCCTCATCGTTGCGACTAGCAAAATTTTCAGAAAAGTTACGCGAAATAAAAAACGAATCAAATCTTTCTGGATGTACGTACACACACATACTGAAGAAGCTGAATAATAGCAAAATATTTGACAGTTCCTTTCACAAGTACGTGTATTTTATATAGAGAGCGCCTTTTGTAATATTTTGCGGGAGGGTCCAAAGTTTGTAGATCCGGCAGTGGACATGCAAATGCAAATATAAAACACACAAACTCACACACATAAACACACACACACACACCCACACACACACACACACATACGTGCATATGCTACCTTGTGGGGACTCTGTTAGTGCACATACACTGTGGGGACCGAGGGAAATCACAGTCGTAGTCTGATGTGTTTGTTGAAATTATGTGACAAATAACACAGTAAAACTATAAACTCCCGAAAATTAAAAGTAACCTACATTGTGAGCAAATTATACAAGAAAAACGTTTCCTATCCTTGTGGGGACACCAGTACCCACAAGGCCTGTGAAATCAGGTGGCCTCGGGTCCCCACAAGGTCCATTAGATTCATGAAAATTTGCACATACACTCCATACACACGATTGATTCTGTACAGACGCTGTGGGGACCGATGTGTAAATAAGTTTGAAAATGCTACCCTGTTGGTACTTGAGAATAAAAGAGAGGAAATACTTTTAGTCTCTGTCGATTTTTGCAGTTTTTGTCGTTTATGATATTTTTCATAAAAAAAATCGTAAATACTTGTCCTGCAGAGAATAAATCACTGGAGAAACAGATGTTACATGAAATAGGAGACATCTGACGGTGGATGTAATTAAATGACTGACAAATAAAGTTAGCAAAATAAGTATACTAACGAGTGTTGTGCTATTTTGGGAAGAAATGCAAACTTCTGTGTTTGAACATCAAGACAAAAAGTAAAAAGTTACATAGCACGCGTATTACAAATAATAATGATGATGATAATAATAATAATAATAATAATAATAATAATAATAATAATAATAATACCACCACCATGTGATATGATGTGGAAATCTTGCAGAGGGATATAGGACTTGAAATTGATTCAATAAAGTTCCGAGTTCGATTATTTTCTTCCAGTGTCCCTTCATCAATTTTATCTAATCGTCACGATTAACCCAAAAAGCCAGAAAGATACGATGCAAAATGTGATATATATGCAAAGTATCTTTCATTGTTCTCACAAACTATTTGTGTTTAATTTATATACATTTCGAATCATGCTTTGCTTTAAGTTAAATGTTAATTTTTATCTAAATTAATTAAACATTACAATGCTGACCAAGGCATGAAACATGGCTCAACGGTGTTACTAAATTAAATTAGTTAATAATTTAAAAAGTGCTTTTACAAGGAATATAACTTCTGATGGAAAATCGAGTAGTATCCATTCAACGTTGTTATCTTCCATTGAATAAATATATAGTGCGCTCAAGGGTAGAAATGTTCCAAGCGGAAGCGGGAGGGGTGTATCATGGACAAATTCAATATATTTTTCAAGGAAGCTAAAATGTAACTTTACACGCCATGAAAATACTAACAGTAACTGTTATTATTATTATTGATTTATGTACATTTCTAATTTATGATAATATATTATTCTTTTATGCATTATTTACATCTCACAAATTCAATCAATTTACTTTATGTGCTCGGATGCTTTGAAATAAGGAAGTCATGGCTTCAATTCGCGATAGAAATTCGATATACGTTTAAGAAACTTTTCGCTCCACAATCTTACCTTTTTGTTGTTGAAGTGTATTATGTGCTCACAAGGTATATTACTGCCGATCCAAAGCGAGTAGTGTCCCCACAAGGATGATATCTTCTGTTGAAGAAATGTTTGATGTTCTCACAAGGTTTATTACTTCTGATGCAAAGTGGGTAGTGTCCCCACAAGGTTGTTATCCTCTGTTGAAGAAGTGTATGATGTCCTCACAAGGCTTATTACTTCCGTTACAAAGCGAGTAGCGTCCCCACAAGGTTACTATCTTCTGTTGAAGAAATGTATGATGTCCTCACAAGGTTTATTACTTCTGATGCAAAGTGAGTAGTGTCCCCACAAGGTTACTATCTTCTGTTGAAGAAGTGTATGATGTCCCCACAAGGTTTATTACTTCTGATGCAAAGTGAGTAGTGTCCCCACAAGATTACCATGTTCTGTTGAAGAAGTGTATGATGTCCTCACAAGGTTTATTACTTCTGATGCAAAGTGAGTAGTGTCCCCACAAGGTTACTATATTCTGTTGAAGAAGTGTATGATGTCCTCACAAGGCTTATTACTTCTGATGCAAAGTGAGTAGTGTCCCCACAAGGTTACTATCTTCTGTTGAAGAAGTGTATGATGTCCTCACAAGGCTTATTACTTCTGATGCAAAGTGAGTAGTGTCCCCACAAGGTTACTATCTTCTGAGGAAGAAGTGTATGATGTCCCCACAAGGTTTATTACTTCTGATGCAAAGTGAGTAGTGTCCCCACAAGGCTACTATATTCTGTTGATGAAGTGTATGATGTCCTCACAAGGCTTATTACTTCTGGTGCACAAGCGAGTAGTGTACCCACAAGGTTACTATATTCTGTTGAATAAGTGTATGATGTCCTCACAAGGCTTATTACTTCTGGTGCACAAGTGATTAGCGCCCTCACAATGTTGTTATCTTATGTTGAGGAAGTGTATGATGTCCTCAAAAAGTACAGGGGGGCTTAAAAATTTTCGAAGGAAGGAGGGGCGACATAACACATGGCTAAAATCAATATTTCAGTCAAGGAAGCTACAAGTTAGATAAAACTAAATTAATGCTTACTGGAAGAAAGCAATGTTTCGTTTCTTTTCCTTATGCCTCAGGCCTCCCCGATGGCGCAGTGGTAGCGTCGTCGCCTTGTATTCAAGGGGTGCTGGGTTCGATACCCGGTGGAGGCACATAGTGGTTCGGATCCTACTTTAAACTGTAGGTCCAGTCCAAATTTGCTTTACTTTGCATAAAGTGGACTTAAAACACCAACTCAATCAACACTATGCCAGTGTTATATCTAAGGAGAAGGCAACTGTGAAGTCATTATGGCGGGGAAACAAATATGTTTTGTTTTTTATCGCTTTGGAAGATTCCTTCCACTGCAACTGGTTACTCATGATATCCGCTTAACTGTAAACATGTTGAAGGGAAAGAACGGCGCCACATATCATGGAGGAAGAAGAAGGAAGTGCAGGCACAGTGAATGATCCAGTGGGTAAAGCAGGCAGGTCATAATGATTTTTTTATTTTAATGCAAGTGTCATTTTTCTCTTCGGTGGGTCCTTTCCGCGGTACGAACGTTCAAAAGAGTCCGTTTTTATTACATTGCTCTCTGTGGTAAAACCACGCGTCCTAGGGGTGCAAGGAACACATATTGAGACCAAAGCAACGTGATCAAAACAAGAAGCCTTCGGTTGGCAGAACCGACATTTCAACTGATTCAAGTACTGATCGGCGATATATCGCGATATTGAGGAACTATCGTCCAGGCGATATTAACTAGACCATATATCGTCACGATATTTTTGCGATATATATTGTAGAGAGGGAGACGATATATCACCCATATCACGATACGGAAATAATATCGTATCGTCTGCGACGATATTTTCTTGACGATATATCTCGATATCAAAATTCCGATATTGTACATCCTTAGATTCAAGTCCAATTTATGCACAGATGTTAATCAGCCCGCCTCTGCATCGGATACGATATTTGTTTATTAAAGTTTACGTATTCTGGTTATTTCACGTCAGGAACATGGTGATTGAACAAACACAATGACTAGGATTCGAACCTGGGACCTCTGACATACTACCAGTCGCAACGGAAAGCAGACTTCAGTTTGCGGGATCCAGAAGTCCTGTCCCGGGAAACTTCGGGAAATGATTTCCTTACTTTCTGGATTTCCGATAGGTCAGGAATTTAAAATGATCGCGAAATAAGAATTCTGGATATACTTAATTATGGGAAGGGAAATCTTCTAGAAATGGCATCAAAATACCAAAAATAATTTCTTTGGGGACAAAATGTGCATGGAACTCAATAATTTCAGGAGTGTTAGGAAATTCTGAACATTACCCATCCATAAAAGTTTCTGAACTAGTCGGGAAATACGTGAAATTTTCTGTCCTGAAGATCGGGATAGTTTTATAAACCGTATCGATCCCGTCCTGGACCCATAAACTCCGATCACTCACACCCATAAAGTAAAAAAACAACAGTTTTTTAAGTCCACTTTATGCACAGTAAGGCTAATCGGGACTGGACCTACAGTTTAAAGTAGGATCCGAACTACTATGTGCCTCCACCGGGTATCGAACCCAGCACCCCTTGGATACAAGGCGACGACGATACCACTGCGCCATCGGGGAGGTATGAGGCATTAGGAAAAGAAACGAAACATTGCTTTCTTCCAGTAAGCATTAATTTTGTTTTATCTAACTTATAGACCTATTTCATTTGATGATTTTTGGTCTTTCCATTAATTTATAGTGAACGAAAATATTCTCTAAATAATTTGAAAAATGTAAATAGTTTGGTCGTCTTCTGTGGCAGAGAAGTAAGTGTAGCGCCAGAATTCCTGGATTCGAATCTTTGTCAAGGCATAATGTGTTTTTGTCTTTCCATCTATTTCACAATTTTATCCTTGTCGTCGCGATTAGCTAAATTAGCAGAAAAGCGACGTAAAAATACAGACGGAATTAGTTTGATCTTTTCTCAAGCAGCACATTTGCAAGGGTCATTCAGGGTTGGCCGACCAAGACTACAACTCCTACAAGGACAAAACTACATGAGTTTTTTAAAGGAATCTCCCTGAGCATACAGCCATAACTGCTATCAATGTGTCAGTTCCGTGAGTTATTTGGCGTTGAAGAAAATAGACTGCTGTCATAGCCACCGCAAGATATCTTGATTTTTTTTTGTCAGTGCTTCATCTGTCTAAAATTTCTTCTCTCTCATATTATCTTTAAGTGGCTCAAATAAATCTGATATTCACTAAGAGCTAAGCCCGGAGTGTAAGGACATGAAGCAAAACCCTTTCGGAGAGTTATTGCTGTCAAATTGACCATGTGGGGAAATTATGGTGAAGGATCACATTTTCAGACAACATCAACGTCTTATTTATACAAATGTCATTATACGGCACCCTTCATCAATGTGCAGGAAAACTTGGCATAAATCATGACCCTTTCCCCAAAAATTTACATAAAGAGCACCTTGCATGTCCCAGTCGGACAAATGTGTCCACGCTGTTTATTCGTGAGAAACTAGCGTTCTTCGCCAAGCTGTTGAGATCATTCGTACACTCTTGCCCATTCTCCGGCAGTTTTATCGTTCTCCTATTTATAATTGCACATTACACTATACCGAAAGTCACTGGTAGATGAATTTGCTTAGTTTGATTGATTGATTGGTTTTAAGTCCACTTTATGAACAGAAAGGCTAATCGGGACTGGAGCTACAGTTTAATGTGGGATCCGAACCACTGTGCCATGTGCCTTCACCGGATATCGAACCCGGACTTGATTACGAGGCGACAACGTTACCACCGGGGAGGCCCTGAATTTGCTTAGTGTCTCGTACAGTCGCTAACTAGTCAACCGACCGTCCCTCACAAAAACGCGGCGCAGCAAATGGAAAAACTGTAGCAGAGGGAAGTTTATAATCGCAAGACGTTGATCCCCGTAACTAGCAACAGTCACCTGAAAAAAGAATCATCTGAAGCGTTTCCACGAGTACTGTTGGCTAAATGTAAGATGTTAGGGAGGAGAGCTCTCGTTTTATGACAACTGTAGAGGAAATTGCAATTTAGTCGCATACGTCCTTCGATATTTTCTTCTTATGCCACAGTAATGATATCCCCCAGTTAAGAAAATTCTAACAAAGTATCCACGACAAGGATAATTTGCATAGGCATTCCTTCACCTACCGCATTTTCTCAAAATTGATCCATACAACTACAAGCATCCCCATATCTTTTTCCCAAACTGGGCAAGGATTTTCACTTCGAGCACTTGGGGGCAGGGTAATATTTCATATCATAAAAAATTACCGTGACATTTTATTATTATTATCATTATTGTTGTCGTTGTTTTACAAATCATAAAATTTAAATTTAATTGAAAATACCGTGGCGTTGTTGCTAAGTTCAGACTTGAGTCCTCTATTTAAATAGAAACTGGATTCGACTTGCTTCCTTTCCATAAACTTTAATATTTATTTTAGGAACAGTTCAGTGTCTTTTGTATTTTTTCACGATGTGTATATCAGAGACTAGGGTCAACCCGATGGCGTAGTGGTAATGGCGTGGCCTTGTAATGAAGGGGTTCCGAGTTCGGTAGTCGGCGGAGGCAACCAAAACTTCGGATCCCACTTAAAACTGTCGGTCAAGTCCCGATTAGCCTATCTGTGCATAAAGTGGACTTAAAAACAAAAACGCAAATATCAGAGACCGCTAAGTCTGATATCTTTCAAGACACACCTTGTCCATGTTTTCACGCAACAATTTCACTATTCAAATGATATTAGGTGTTCCCAGACATCTCAGTAGGTCAAGTGCTTCACTGTCCCCCCCTTTCCCAATATGAGCGCGAATGCTAACATCCTACAAATTTTGGAGAAAGGAAAGAAATAAAAGCTCATTAAAAATAATATGGGTTATATTTAAAGATTCGTATTTTGCATTTCTGATTTTAACAAAAGTTTTAGTATATTTAAGAATATTTCAGTCAGAGGCGCAACCACGAATTTTTGTTTGGGGGCAACCACTAGGATGAACGAATCAATAATAATAACAACACGATTGTAATTAGTATTACTATTTTTATTATTAATAATAGAAGTAGTACCAAACATTATTATTCACGCAATAAGGGGGGTTAGAAGTCGGCGCCCAAGCAATAGTGTTGGATCAAACTATTTGAAATATTTTTTCAACACTTTCATTTTCATTAGCTAATAATGAAAAACAAGCACACAAACTGAATTTTTGAACGATAGAGAATGCATAACGAATATAATTATTATGGCGAGCGAAGTGAGCAAGAAAATTTTTAGAACCAAAATTGTGAAAACTGAAAATAATATAGATTCTCTTTTACATATTTTTCTTTCATTTGGATCGTTCGGCTCCTAGGGCTGACTCCCGCCGCCCCTCTAGCTACATACGGCTCTGAACTTGATGAGACTGTAAGAAAATTAAGTATTGCGAGCAAGAAAAATACGAAATGTATTTTTATTTGTATAAAATTTGAAATAAAGTGGCGTAGTTACCCTTTTCTCCCCCGCTGCAGGTGCCTTGGCCGTCTAGAAGAAAAAATGCAAGAAATACGTGAAAACATATTCCATATTGAGTATCCTTTTGTCCTGTTACTCTTAGAGTCTGCCAGTCTTGCTTTTCTTTTACTTCAATGTTTGACCACCCCTTTCCCCCAGAATGGATTTTCGTCCAAGGTTGGGGGCAATGCCCCTGCCCTCGGTCGTTGCGCCACTGATTTCAGTTATGTCTGTAGAACATAATTTAAAACGCCGTATTGCTACTACTTTGAGGGGAAAAAATTCAAGAAGCGCCTTCTGTGGATGGCTCCCTAGTCCCCCTTTCCTATCCCTCGCTAGGGGCTTGAAAATAATAAACGTGTATTCATTCATATCATTAATTTACAGACTGTGTTGCGACAATATATTTCTTTTGTTTGCTGCGAAGAAAAACACAACGTTTATGTGCGAAAATATGAAAATAAATAAATTTATATGTCACTCACAAAGTACTACAGGGACTACCCGGTTTGAAATTTTAAATACCGAGATCCGGAATTTCTTGCACGATGAATAATACTGATATCTCATTGTTTTCAAAGGAGGTATGAGTTCGACGGGACGATCCCGTCCCCACGATGTCTAAAATTGACAAAAAATCACATATTATGCAAAATGTCGGTGCTTGGGGGAGGGTAACCGTGGGTAAGGCGCCAGAAAATCTAGCTGGTTATATTTTTCATTATTGACAATGTAATTGTTTTTGGAAAAAAATAAACTCGTTGGAATCATTACGAATATTAGATATCTGAATTCAAAAACATCTGAAACACTTGAACGTGGATCGATCTCAGGAAGAAACCTATTGGAACAGAGGCGCAATCACGAATTTTTGTTTGGGGTGGCAAGTGCCAGGATAAATATGCCATATTAATAATAGTAATAATGTTATAATAATAATGTTAATAATAATAATGTTAATAATAATAATGTTAATAATAATAATGTTAATAATGTTATTATTATTGATTTTGCCATATTTTACTTTGCTTATTGTGCTACTTTTGGCTAATTTGCCAAAATGGGGATGAGTGATGATTTCATGAAATTGATGAATGGACACACACTCACAAACATCCATGCCCAAGCCGGAATTCGAACCCGGCACCAACATTATTATTATTATTATTATTATTATTATTATTATTATTATTATTATTAGTAGTAGTAGTAGTAGTAGTAGTAGTAGTAGTAGTAGTAGTAACAAAGACATTATTACCCTCGTAAATTATGCAAGAAGGGGGTAGAAGTTGGCGCTAAAGCATTTGTGTTCGAACAAACGATTGAATTATTTTTCAACACTTTCAATTTCACATTGACAAATGCATTCCAAATATAATTATTTTTTACATTAACATGTATAACTTTAGTGCACGATATGTGTTTCACATATCTTCTGTGAAGGGATGAAGTGACGTATCTTGATTTTTACGATTTTTTAAGAGAGAGATTTAAAGTTTTTCGTTCAACATAATACCGTCGTGCTCATTTGATATTTATTATATCAATTGCAAATTTTGTACAATAAGTGTATGATTGTTGTTACATCTGGGGAAAAAGTTACATTTTGAACATGTTTTCATTTCTGCTGGAAGAAAAATTTTGGAATGTGCTTGAATCACTTACACCCCTTCGCCTTTTCATTTCAAAGATTGTGATTAAAGTTACGCCCTCCTTACATTTTTTTTAAAATGATCTTTTTGGTATGTAGAGATACATTTATTAATTTTCCCGTTAATATAAAGTATTTAATAATAGTTGTATTGATTTCATACCTTTATTTAAAAGTGATCCATACATTCATTTCTATTTATCCATTGCTGTTGAAAATATTAGTTAAAATAAGTTAATAAAATACAGAAACTTAATAATGGTTTATCTTTAATGCAATTCAAGGTATAGTAACACTTCAGTACAAAGAAAATATGAATTCTGGTTGTACTTGTAACTAAGAATAACTATGGGACTTTGAAGGCTCGTACAATAGAATATTTTTAATATACTTTTTAATGATATTCAGTGTGGAAGATTTTCGTAGAAATACACAAACTCAGGTTCTCTCACTACAGGTGTATCTCCTTCACATAAAGACACCAAATCTGCATACATCTGTAGTGAAATCCTTGGTGGATGTGAGTGAAGACACTTTGGAGTTTTGGTGAATATAACTTTCCTTTGCAGCGAGATACTTCAATAAACCCATTTAAATGGCTGTCCTTGAAATAAATTTTATCTGGTTGATCCTTGATCACCATTAGTTATCGTATGCCTGTTCAGTCAATTCCTTCACCATTATCATCCTTCCTTACAGATAGGATCCTCAGATTTGATGCGACATCTCGGAAATCTAAGAAATTCATGCATCGAAGGGAATGCTCAGTGTATGGTTTATCAGATCGTGCAAGTCTAAAAATTGGTAGCAGCTGAGCTGGAAGGAATACATTTCCAGTTGATTTTAGTGCCTTCATTCTGTCCGTGGTACGATTCAAACAAATTTAAATTGATGACACTGATATGCTGAGCCATAGTAACAGTGTAGAGCATCATGGCTGCAACTATTGAGTTTTTATTTTTCCCTGTACAACCTTCAGCGAACAAGTAAATTTCTTCAACCTGTTTTACATCCAATTCATGAAGAAAATTGTTTAGGCAAGTGAAGATTTTCGCATGCACCTCTGTGGGTCGTGGGTCACTCCTTCGTGCAAACAAAACAATAGCATTCCCTTGTCTTCAGATCATAGAGTGTAAAATTGTATATTCATAATCGTCTTTTATAAAATAACTTTATTTCATTTGAAATGGGAAGATAAATGACTTGCTGCAACTGAAACACTGCAGCAACAGTCTTGCATTGAAAGTCCGATGTGTCTTTAGCTTCCATTTTCTTCTTTCTTACAGTATCTATCTCGGCGATATGTTTTTGATACTTATCACCTAGTTCGCTCTTCTTCGACTCATCTCCTTCCAGAAAGTTGCTACACAGACCGCACGTATCCTTTTCGGTCAATGAAAAGAAAGGTTCATGCTTTTGAATATCTTTCTGTATGTCTGATAAGTTGGTAAAGGGGTGATGTTCTCTTTATGATCCTAAATAAACATTCTATACATTTTGCTTTTAGGCAGATCCGAATGAAGATATTGTCTTTTTGTATCTTTCCTGCAGTAGTGAGATTCTACTCTTGGGGCCGGACCCTGTGGTCGAGTGCTCGGCCCCCGTGGCGGAGTGGTTAGCACATCGCGCTACGACGCCGGGGTCCCGGGTTCGAATCCTGGCTCGGACATGAATGTTTGTGATTGTCTGTCCTGAAAAGTCCTGAAATTGAAATATGAATGAAATAATATGAGTGAATGAAGTGTGATGGGGTAAGCTTCCGCATAGGGGCTTTCCTTTAAAAAACAATAATAAAAAAAAGTGGTTAGCACATCGCGCTGCGACGCCAAGGGTACCGGGTTCGAATTCCGCTCGCGCTTGGTTGTTTGTGAATGTCCATTCATCAATTTCATCACTCATCCCCATCTTCGCAAATTAGCCAAGAGGCACAAAACGCGAAGTAAAATAAACTAAATTAAATCAATCAATCAATCGACTCTTGGGAATCTCTTTATGAGTTTTACATCATATTCTCTATTATTTTGTCCCTTTCCAGTAGGCTCTGAAGTTTTCCTCCTCTTCTCTCTTTCTCAATGACATCTTCTTTTGGCTAGAGCAGTTCGCATTGTTTTCTCTGATATTAAAAATGTGTTTAGAAACATGGTTTTACACACTGATACTACTTCTCTTTCCTTCTATGGTAAAAAGTAATGATTTGTTTTTAATCTTCGAGATTCTTCATTTTGCGTAGTTTTGTGGTTACCGTCTGAAACCTTTACATATGTGTTGACGAATTCTCATTGAAGCTGAAGGTCGTCACTTGCATAAAAGTCCTTAAAAAATTCATGTCTTTCCGCATCTGTGATTTTAAAGCATTTTTTACCAAACTTTTCACATTTTCCATCACATTTTTCTTTCAGATTTCTCCCTGGAACTAACTTTTTTGTGCATGGACTAACGTATGATTCACCTTTGTTTCATAAATCTTATATAAATTTATATAATATTTCGTAAATCGTATATCTTGTTTCCCGATATAAGCTTACGCCATTACGCGCCTTCATTTCTTAGCAGCCACTGAAGAAACTTCGCAGATATCTTTATGCAGAAAATTTCAAGATACGCCAATTGCAGGGTGCTTAAATCTCCGGAACCAGTGGGAATTCAGCCACGAAATTTTGACAGGTAACAGAGGAAGTAGTCATAAATCAAAAACGCAATTTTTCGAGTTATGCCACTTCACCCCTTCACCGACGATATATGCAACATGGAGCGATGTGGACACTAAATTGTGTGCATATTCAAAGTTTATTTAATACATATTATATACAACTTATATTATTTAAATCCATTAGGCAACCAATTCATCCATCTCACAATAAACCAACAGCAAAAATTACATAAATTGTCTGCACGCTGCCTTTCCTCGAAACAATTGTTCATGCATTTAAAACAAAATCAATTAAGACGAGTCTTATATCTCTGTCTGGTAATTTACAATGCATTACAGAGAACAATGATATATTGCGAGCAAAGCAAACAAGAAAATTATGGAATTCAATTTTTTTGCAGGCTGAAATCAATATTGGTTTAAGAGTGCTCAAACAATTTCACGAGACGCCAATGCATTCTCTCTCTCTTACAACTATTGTGCCTCCCCGACAGGGACGGCGACAGGGGTGGGCACGGATGGACAATTGCCTACCCAAAAATTGCTGTGCCAACCCAATCAAATTCAATAAATATATACTCTTGGGAGAATGCGAAAGGTCTCATAAAGAAGTTTATTATGGTGTTCACTTCCAACACTTTCACTTATGCACAGATAGGCTAATCGGGACTGGACCTTAGAGGTCTGCACGGGCCTAAATTGTAAGGCCCGAGTCCGGCCCGGCCCGAGGAAATGAAACCCGAACCCGACCCGAGTCCGATAATAAGTAAACATGAGCCGGCCCGAGCCCGAAAACATAATTAAAATTACTTTCCAATTCAGCATTTGAAAAAAAAAAATGGGCACTGTTGTACTTTGTGCTCCTATTCTCATTCTCGAAGTAAACCATAATTTCAATAATTAAAAATTATTTTTCGATGACAATATTCGCTAACAAAATAGCCACGAGGCCCGGGCCCGACCCGAGCCCGAGAAGTTCTGGTTATTTATGGCCCGAGTCCGGCCCGCGGGCCGGGCCGGGCCTAGGCCCGAAGGCCTGGCCCGAGCCCGTGCAGACCTCTACTGGACCTACAGTTTAAAGTGGGGTCCGAATCACTATCTGCCTCCACCGGTTATTGAACCCGAGACCGCTTGATCACAAGGCGACGACTTTACCACTATGCCATCAGGGAGGCAAAAAATCTTCTTACAGATACATTTTCCCTATCCGTTACGTAATCATGTGATTTTTCTTGTGGTTAACTAACACAGAATAGGGACACAATTTTAGAACTTTGTGCTTCATAACGTAATACATACAATTTTATTTATTTATTTATTTATTACATTTCGGTGATATTTTGCCAAAATGTCCTTCTTTAGCTTAGGTAAATATTATGCAGAATGAACTAATAATTTGATTTATACCCGGGTTCTTGCTTTTTTTTAAATTTTGCTAATAAGACATTATTCATACTTATGTCAAACGCTGAGCTGTATTGGTCGCTCGGAAAGCACACGTCAAGTAGTGACACCCTTATAGAGATCGGATTGATTTCAGTTATTATGTATTAGTTTTAATCTGCGAATTAATTAATGTTTAAACGATATTTTTCATTTCATTGGAAGAGATTTTACCATTCATTATTTTTAGTAAGGGGTTTGCAATCTGCGTGTGAAATAAAACAAGGTGGCGAACACACTATGTTTGCATTTCTCAGTTCGTCGATTTCATCAACATGTCGTAAGTGTATCTCGCGATTCACGATTATTGGTACTGCACCACACTCGAAACACGATGGGGACATTTTAGAATGAAGCGTCTTGAATTTCAGTCCGTATCTGTTGGTAATTCTATGTCTTGGCCAGTTTGTAAATGCTATAGATACTTCTTACAGGCAGGTGTGCACACGGAGGTGCCAAAGGTACCTGGCTACCCCAAACGTCTTCTAAAAAATAAAGAAAATATGTTGAACTACCATTAAAATAATGAAAATAATATCAGTGGTAAAAAATAAGGAATTTCGTTTCATTTGAGATGACCAGCTCTCTCGCTCTCTCTCTCTCTCTCTCTCTCTCTCTCTCTCTCTCTCTCTCTCTGAGTCTCTCCCTCTCCACAAAACAATGTGAGATTCCTTTACTATAGTAATCAGTAATCACGTAGTAAATAAATTATTTTTTTCTTGATAAATCGCAGAGCCCCTTCACATATCGGACCGTAAATATTCTTTTCCCGAGGACCAACTTGTCTGTTAATGCAACCTTATAATATTTCCAATAAAACTTTCATGTTCAAAGACTTTCATGAATGCTCTCTCACTTCTCATTCAATGACAAGTGTATCAATTTTCAGATTTTTGCTTACATCTGAATTCTACGGTTTAAAATGACATGTAACACATGGCATTAACTATCGAGTGACCAGGTACAGCAATATATTTTATGAAGTAGGCTAATGTGCATTAGAAAACATGGTAAAACTGAACCTATAGGCTAGCCATGTCCAGGTAGGTAACTGAAACTTCTTTTAAGGGACCCCCAAATAAATTATTCTGCGCGCACCTATGCTTACAACATAGCAAGAATAATTATTCTTTTGTATTTTGCCAGATAAGACTCCTAAGTTTGTTGTTTTCAATTCAAGTGGCAATCTTGTTACGCGTCCCTGGAAGTTACGTCAGAGCGATCGTTTGGTGAGTTGGGTTGTATACGTACAGTCATGGACACTTCTGGGTTGTAATGATTGCATTGAAAGTTAATGGGATTGTTATAACCCAGACGTGTCCGTGACTGTACATACAGGTTAGATTTTCAGCGCTCATAGATCAGAAACTAAGCACTTTCAAGGTTATAAGTATGAGGAAAAGTTTCTTGTTTTTTTTTATATATCTATCTATCAGCATCCAACCGTTGTTGAAGTTGTTTTAGGACACCCTGAATATGTTGGAGGGGGGGGGACGAGCATGAGTGCATGAAAAACTCATATAAGGTCTTAGATTTATACTGCCCACCCTAATTTATGAATATACAGCTTCTGCCCACCCGGTCGAACATTTTTGGCGCCGCCCCTGCACATCGATGGTATAATGATAACATCGTTGCCATGTGATCAGGGTGTCCCGGGTTCGATATCCGCTGGAGGCACATGGCACAGTGGTTCGTATCCAACTTTAAACTACAGGTTCAGTCCTGATTAGCATTTCTGTTCGTAAAATGGACGTAAAACCACAACCCAATCAATCAATTTTACAACTTATTTTCCTTCAAGTCGTTCGGCGTCCAGGGCAGACTCCCTCCGCCCCCTAGCTACGGTACTGAAGACTAAGAAAAGCAGGTAATGCGAGCGAGCGATCAAGAACTATTTGCGAAAAGTATTTTTATTTGCATAAAATTTCAAGTTGTGGGCGGTAATTGCAGGTACACTGAGCCGTCAATGTTTTGCCCCCCTGTCCCCCCAAGAACTCATTTCCGTCCAAGGTTGGAGGGCAATGCCTCCCCTGCCCCTCCCCCACCCCCTGTGGTCGCGCCACTGCATCGGAATGAAAGTGGCGACACGTGAGCTGCGTTCGCGCTAAATCTTTCGTTGCTGGGTCACTTGATGTCGACAAATAAACTCAAGGTCAACAGATTTAGGGTCGCGTAGGTCGTGCAGGGAAACGTGTAAACTGCTTACGTGCCAGCTATGATGTAAGCGCTCTCATTTTGATAGGAGTGTTTGGGATTGATTACGTCAGGGGGAATGATTTCCTTAAGCTAACCTGATGTGAGGGTAGGAAGTATCAAGTAGGAATGAAGTTAATGGCAAGCACAAACACACCTGTTGTGTGTGTGTGTGTGTGTACAGTCAGAGAAAGAATTACCTGGGCCACGGGACCTAGAATTTGCTAATGTCTTAAAGCCTGTTGTTTATGCAACCCCAATAACAAAATATTCGCTTAAGTTTGCCTGGTGTTTTCGAGTTCTCGTGAAGGATTCACCATTGATAGCATGAGTCACATGACTCATGTCCCAGCCACAACAAACAGCTGGGTGCTACGAGTGCTCCAGAAGAAAATTTCAGAAACTGGTTTCGAAGAGCTACTCGTAAGGAAATATTCGTTCGACTGATATTAGAGTCATGCCAAAAAGGTTCACTGAAATGATTGTTTATATCGAGTTCTCATCACAGACCACATGCCAAACGCTAATTATTTAAATCTAGTTTATGCACTGGACCTACAGATTAAAGTGGGATCCTAACCAAATGTTCCTCTATCTGGTATTGAATTCGGAAGCCTTTGATTACATGATGAAGACGTTACCACTACGCCATCGGAGAGGCAATGGAACTGTTTGAGAAAGAGACGAGTGAAACCATATTTGGCGTAAATTTTAAAAATAAGACAATATTTTGTGGTCACAGTTTCGAACCGTGGGAGAGGCATAGATTTTTTTTGTCCTATCGTCCATTTCACGAGGTTATAATTCTTTCTCTCCGACACGATTAGCACGAGTGGTAGAAGAAAAGCGAAGTAAAATAACTGAAACAGAAATAAAAGGAAAAAGCGAAACAAATTTTATCCATAATATTCTGCAGCCACTTCAGTCGTATTTACGGAATGCTACCTGTAAAGAGAGCCGTGGTCTCTAACTTGTCTTCTCCCCTTCCTTTGTGCTCTCGATTCTCTCTGTCACGATTGGTCTAAAACTAATTAATTCGACGTTAATTTTAACAGTTAAATCAACGAAACAATGCACAATCAACTGCACAAAACAACATTCCAATTGTTTTCGAATCGGAAAGCAATTGAGATGCTGTAAAATGAATCAATATGCAGTAATAAAGTGGGAATTTGGTACGGTATAGAATTAAATCGGTGAAGATGTTCGCTTCGATGTTTGTTATGTAGTGTCGCTATTCTTTCACTTTTGATGACATTGATTAACGGACACTCACCAAGAACACCCATGGCCAAGCCGAGATTCGAACCAGGGACCCATGCTGTCGTAGCGCGCTGTTCTAACAACTCCGCTACGGAGGTTGGGTACGAGTGGACATTATACCATATTTTGTGTGCGCAATTGGGATCAATCAATGGAATGACTAGGCATATTATTCGTATTATTAATATATTCATTTCATAATATCACGTCATATTATTCGGCGCAAAGTAACATCAGAAACATTCAATCTTGCATTTTTACCTTTCAACTAATTCTTCGACCTCAGGTTAATCACATCAATAAGATAAATTATGAAACAAATGATAGTGAATGTGGGATATTGACAATTCATTAAGTGGTCGACATTTGATCTCGTCACCAAAGTTCCCGGGTTTGAGTACCGTCCTTGTCACGGGTGTTTGAGTATTTCGTCATTAATTTCATGTAATGGTCACTCGTCTGCGATTGGGAAGAAAACTGATGTTACGTAACAAAACTAATAAAAATAAACATGATCGAAGAGTACTTATTTCATCTCTCACGAAATCTTCTACAAAACCGGGATATATGAAATATATGTATCTTCATATACGTTTTCGATTTCTATATTTAACTAGTCGAGACCGAGAACGGGAGAGCAATTTTCAATTCGAGCAACCGAGAGATGGAGACACTGTCAAGTCTTGATTCTTTCTTGACATCTCCCTAATTGAGTTGATGTTCTGTTTGTTATTGGCTTTGTATTGGCAATTATTGTCATTATTCTTTCCCTGTAGGTAAACCATTACGACGATTTATGATGAAATAAAGCAGATAAAAGGGCAAGAACAAGAAAGTCATTCCTGCCCGGGACTCCAACCCTGAACCTTCCGTAACGAGATTTGATATTCTGGAGAAGACATCCTTGCCTTTCTGTTTCCTCTACTTCTGTTATTTTATCACACATGTATAATTAAAATGTATCCGAGGAATATGTTGCGATTCATAATTGTGTTTGCCTCCCCGATGGCTCAGTGGTAGCGTCGTCGCCTTGTAATCAAGGGGTCCCGGGTTCGATTCCCGGTGTAGGCACATAGTGGTTCGGATCCCACTTTAAACTGTAGGTCCAGTCCCGATTAGCCATACTGTGCATAAAGTGGACTTAAAACAACAAATCAATCCAATCCAATCATAATTGTGTGGGCTAGATGCTACAGATGTGAACTCCAACATGGAATAAATTATTATTTTTTGTTTCGTATGTGGTTGAAAATGAAATTTTCTTACACTGTGACAATTTATTATTTTCGTTTTTGTTTTGTGCACAAATATGCTAATTGGGACTCGACCTTCAGTTTAAAATGGAATACGAACCACTACGTGCCTCCACCGTATATCGAACCCTGGATCCCTTGATTACAAGGTGACGACGTTATCATTACGCCATCAAGGAGGCCCCGTGACAAAACGTTATTCACTCGATCTATGCAATAATTTATTTCAACGTTTACATTTTCGTTTTCTTCTTTCTATTTGTTAACTACTCTTATACGACTTTTCTTGCGTCTTCGAATTTCTTCTTGTTTGAGAAAAACATATACATGCAGGCTCCCCTCCCTCCCCGTGCAAATAGATAGAAAGCTCACTCTCGAGAACCAATTTATAAATAACGTAACCATTAGGAAACTATTCGAACGTTAACTGATATAACTGCAGATTAAACAACACTTACAGACGCTAACGAAATATATATTCTTGTATAAGCTCACAGGCAACAGGTATGTGGTGAGTGATTCACTCTTGCGAACTACGAGCGAAGGTCACTGAACCAAAGGGTGGCAAACAGGCGTCTGCTCTACAAAACGAGGGTTAGCAGACGAGGCCACGTGTTCTTGTTATCAATGACGTACGAAATAAGGAGGAACACAGCTTTCATATCAAACTAGACGTATTTTTTGATCCTGTCATTGCATGTAGAACACTTTCTCGTCGTGGCCTTGAAGGCCTACGTAAAGGCTTCTCTGCAAGAAGAATATCTTCCGATTGAGGGGAGGAAATGTGTGTGTGTATCGAGGTCCTTCAATTTTCGTATTCTTGATCATTTCAGAACGCGTGCTGTATCGTCGACTTAATCCAATCTATCCCTTGTAGGTTTTAGGTTCTGTTTCTGTTCGGTAATTTCACATTGTCTTCCTGCTTATGTTATTCGCGACGAAGGTTCTGGATTCGATAATATGGACAATATCGAGATTATGTTGGTTGGTTGATTTGGTGTCTTAAGTCCACTTTATGCACAGTAAGACTAATCGGGAATGCAGCTTCAGTTTAAAGTGGGATCCGAACCACTGTATGTGCCTACACATTACTTTGCTACTAGATATTTGCATGCTACGATGTAGGAAGTGCTACATTTTCAGTGTGTGGAATTGAGAGTTATTTCGGGTACGAAGGATCGGACAAGGGAGTAGTGGGAAAAGGATCAGCTTACATGTTGAATTATACCCCCTTCCCCCTCTCTCTCACACACACAGGATATCGGCCGTGGTTTATATAACGAAATATAACATGGATGAATTGTGTCAAGAAAAACTGGAGCCTATTCACATCCCTACGGAACTTGGAAGAAAGTCCACATAGAAATTAGAAAGTTCTGTTCCTACAAAATCTAACGTATAGTAAATGAAAAAGCAAAGTGCTACCTTGTGCTTTGCACCAAGCCATGAAGGCGTGTAGGGGGTGTGGAGTTAGGGCCCCACACTTTCTTGTTCCGGCCGAAGGTGGGAATAATGTGATTGGCACCACACCCCTGGCCGCCTTTAACCCCCCCCCCCTGAGTTTCCTCCAGGTACCCACTTTATACGACGCTGGGTGGGCGCCGGAGCCACTTGAACAGGTGGACAAAATTCCAATTCTCCCCAATCGAGGATCGAACTCAGATCTCTCGCATGCTAATTAAACGCCCTAACGACCGAGCTAACGTGGCACATATAGTATAGTAGCCTTTTGTAATTAAGGCAAAAATTATTTTAGCGTTTCGTTCAACGCTTTTAGGTGAATCATTTTCGGACATATAACTTCTAGCTCTTGTCGGTTCTGCGACTTGGCTTGAGAAAATGCGATTTTCTGACGAACAACATTCCATCTGACAAGTCACGTGACTTTCCTACATGTCCTTTGTCTGTTGGCTATTGGATGAAAGACGAGTTGCTCTTGATACAGACAGAATCACCCGATCACCTAAAGGTGCAATGTGTGTTGCCTACCTTTCCGGCATTATTTACTACCATTAAAGTCTTATGGGGAAGAACTTTTTTCCACCACTGTACAGTGTATGTTGAGGTCGATTTGGTTGATTTTATGGTTTAAGTCCACTTTATGCACAGTAAGGCTAATCGGGATTAAACCTACAGTTTATAACTATGATCTGTATGCCTCCACCGGGTATCGAACCAGGTACTTCTTGATTACAAGGGAACAACCCTACCACTGAGCCATCGGGGAAGCCGAATTAAATATTATCATGAGGATTCATAACATACCCAACTTACAGACCCTATTTCCAAGATGTCTCAACTACAATTTTACATTAAACAACTCTGTAAATAATTGAATGTCGATGCTAAATTAAGATGTAACACAATTCAAACAAGTTTCGCATGTAGCAGTTGCTAGCTTCTTCCTTGCTCAATTCATTCAACTTAAATTGACAATTTGTACTAGGTGGTTAACCGTGGCGACAAAGTAAGAGAGTGACGGAAAATGTGGTAAACAAATAAGAATAAATGCAATTTTCCGCAGCATTTGTCTCAAGTGACGATGGAAACTTCAAGTTAACACCCACTGAGACGCGGCAACAGAAAGCAACAGAAGTTCTGTTGTCTGCTTCCACTACAGGGAAACACACGGAATTTCCATGCCAGAAGTCTGCATGTTATCTTAAAGGTTATCGCCCGCTGAGACGCCGGAAACGCGTCTGTTGCGTTCCGTTGCCGCGTTTAACAACGTCTCAGTGGGCGTTAAGCTTAACGCGTGAATTACAACCGGCTACTTCCAAAAACGAATCCGTTATCTTAGACGTTGAAAGGTAACGAGGGGTCCGACAGCCCCGAGTGAAACTTAATTTGTCGACCATTTTGTGATACAAACTGACATGGCAATCCTCTTGAATGTACCCCATGCTAGGTGCTTGCACTTTAGACGTATTTCTACGCTCTCTCGTGTGCGTCTAAATGAGTTACACTTCTTGACACAAATATCACTGACTTTTATTCCACAGAAGTCGAGATTTGTTGAACTTTAAGTTTTGAAAGTGAAAGTAATTAGAAAATATTAACTAACTCTCTGGCATTCTTAAAGCGGAAATTGCGAGCGTCCCCTTGTAATCGAGGGATCCCGGGTTCGAACCTGTTTGAGGCACATAATGGTTCGGATCACAGTTTAAACTGTAGGCCCAGTCCCGACTAGCCATACTGTGCATAGAGTGCACTTAAAACACAAACTCGAACTTAAACTCTAAAGTGGAAAGTTTATTGTCACAGCAACCTAAACTTTTTATCCGTTCCTACAATGGTGAAGATTAATTCAGGTTTCTCCATTGTTACCAGTTTCCTTATAAGCGTCTTATTTATTGCCATTCCATCTTCGTCTTGGCCTTTCTATAAGTTTCCGACAATTAGGTTTCCCAACCAGGATTCTGTAAGTTTTCTTTCTTCTCCCATTCGTGCTTCATGACCTGCCCACCGAAATCGTATTTATTTAATAATTCTAATAACATCTGGTGATGAATATAGATTATCAAATTCATTATTTTTTACCCATCATAATTTTTCCTATTTCCGACATACGACTCGCACAAGACCCTGAATGAAAAAGAGGAGGTCAACTGAGCAACACCTGAACATTTGAAAATCCTTGGAGAGAACAGTTGTTTGGCAAAATGCACGACAAATAACGTTTTCATTTGTTTCAACCGGAGACACTGGCACAGTTCCTCTGTAAGACTTAATCCAACTCATTAATAATGGATCGGGACACTGAGGGACGAGGTCCTCCAGCCTCCTCTCGCCACTCACACTACGCATCCCTCTCTCTTGGTATACTTTTGCGTAGATTGCTTATCATAGCTGTTACAAGAGCGGAAGAGTCCCGTTTAGGATTGGAATATGGAAGATGATTCTAGTATTTGTAGGGAGAAGTTTCTGACCTTGGTGCCTATTAATAAAACCAATGTGTGTGTATATATGTTTGTGTTTTCTAAGATTATTGTACTTGAGGAATAAATATAATAAAAGAAAAGTATATACAGAATATGAATATAAAATATAACAAACAAAATCATATATATGTTAGACCAGTGTTCCCAAAATTTCTAAATAGACTTGTATATGTTAAGGATTTGGTTGGGGCTGATTTTCAGCTTGAAAATCTTACGGAAATTTATAATGAAAAATATAATAAAATACTAACTTGGAATATATGATAGTATCTAGTAAATTTATTGAGTAATATAAGTCCTTAGACCTTAAGCCTCCCAAAGGAACAGGAGTTGCGAGTATCTGGTCTTCCTTCTCTTAGTCCCTTTTTCCACCAGTAACAAGCGGCACTTTGTAGAACTTCAACAACAGCTATTATCAAAGTCTTGGATGTTGTACTAAACGCTCCGAGGATCCTTAACAGGACATTCCGTTGTACAGCTCTGAGACTATCTCTGATTTGTTTTTGCGCTGTGAGATGCGCCCAGACTGACGCAGCATAGCATATCACTGGCATATCATTACGACAGTATGAGCAAATAATTTCAATGGTGCACAATAACGTTTTGTGTGAACTACAAATCACACAGCATTTCACAGTGATAGTCGCTCCTGCGGCATCCAAACATATTTTTTATAAAATAATTTTAGGCATTATATGTTTCAGAATAGTGTTTCATATATTTACATTACATATATAGTATTTTACAGACTGAGCTTTACTCTTAACTTTTGTAGTCAACAATCATAACTAATTGATATATTACCTACGTGTAAAACGCAGATTTTCAGTTCTGAGATGGATGTTCATTGTATGTTTTAAGTCCAATTTATCCTCATATTCGGCGTTTGTTGAAAGCTCTTTCTGTTTCAGTGTACATACTCTGCGTTTACAATAGACTTTCCCAGCTATATTTTCTGTTTCCTATTCTTTCGTTATTCTAACAGGCTTCTGTTTATGTTTTCTGATTCGTGTGTTTCGCTCTTGCTACTTTCTGGTTTCCCATTAATTCCACCCCCCCCCCTTCCTCCCCCGTTGACAATTTTCTTCAAGACTCCTTGAACAAAATAAGCAAGGAAATCGGTAACTGGAATATCCTAATATGACAAAAGTCTGAATGGAATACATGTACGTACCCTACATATTTTTTTAAATATTTAAACAAGTACACAATTCGAACAAGTGTTCTCGGGTTACCAGTCAGGTTAAATTGGAGTTGGCTTCCAACGTTTCGAGGGTATACATTGGATAGCAATGCTAAGTTTTAGATTGGCACAGAATTTCCATAGTAAGGAGGGAACGAACTTTGAAGTTCGGGGAGGGGGGCAACCAATATTTAGCGCTTTGGCATAAAATTCGTATGATGATCATTATTTAGACACCATACCATTTGATGTTAGTATGGTATAATTGGATTTTACTCTGGATTATTCGCTAAGCGGCGTGGCGGTGGGTGTCATAGCCATCCGCCTCTCTTCCTTCTCTCCTAAATAAAACATTTGATGCATGAAAATGCAGTGAAGTAAAATAGAGCACAGACTACTAAATAAGAAATCCACGGGTAACTATTCGTTATTCTACGTTACTTTTCTGCCACTTTAGGATAATGAAGGTGAGAGAGATGGTTTGACACAGCATCAGGCACTGGGGCGCCACGAGCTCAGAGACAACAAAGTGGGTGCTGAAGAATCAAGAAGAGAACAATTTGGAAGGAGTAAAGGTCGCGGGACCGTGTGAAAATATTTACTCCTTATTAAATTAATATTATTGCCGGTTTCTTAATTAATGCCCTAATTATTTTCTTGCTCGATTCGCTTGCAGTGCATTGCACAGTGTAAAACAGAGGATTGAAGAAAAGGGCATAGAGCGCTGGAAGTCACCACTATAGAAAAAAAAATAAAAAAAATAAAAAAGGTACAATTTTTACGGTTCACATTATGTGATATTATATACGAAAAGATTATTGTAGTTCTTGCCTTACCATTTACATGATATTGAACCACTTTTCCACCCCATTTCTTAGTGATGCACCCTTTTCATTTTTGGCGCCCATGAGCAAGTGGAGAATAATTTGGGAAAGAGTAAATAGCACGGCATCCTTTGAAAGTATTGACGCAAAATTAAATTAATGTAATATTATTTTAAGTATGGAAATAAATAGATATAAAAATTTTCCCGCTCGCTTCGCTCGCAATTATCCCTATTTGGGTCTTGATAAGTTGATTGTGAATGATTATACTGTAGCTACATTACGGTTTGATTTCATTTTTGTTATTTAGCGTCGCTTTTCTTTCACTTTGAGCTGGTCACGATGAGAATAAATGATGATATGATAAAATTGATGAAGAAACACTCACAAATAACACTCATGCCCAGCCCGAAATTCAAACCCCTAGTCTTTGGCGTCGTAGCGCGCTGTGCTAATCACACGGCCACGAAGGTCGGCTACTACATTGCCAGACACGACCAATATTCTTGGTGTTGATTGAATATTTTAGTAAATTTAGGAGATGATGCCGCAGTTCATTAGGTGAATCACTTTCCAAAAAGCTCAAAAAGTGCTTTTGCAACAGGAAAACGCGCCATCCCACAAATCGAGCGTCCCAAAGGCAACAAATTCTATTTTCACTATCTACGGCTCTGTGTATGAAACGATAATTGAATCAGTCATACGAACAAACAAGTTTTGGTTAAGACAACTGCAGCACCAATATTTGGTTTGCCCCACTGGTGTACGCAGGGTAAGGGTTGGGGGAGATGATGGTGCTGTAGCTCCACAATAACCTTTGATTTTTTTAAAAGTTTGAAATTCTGAGAAAATTAATTTTTCAAATGAAAGCACTAAAAACTCTGGAAAGGGCAAAATGATAAAAGCAAACTCCCCTTAAAACAACCCCCGACATTTGTCTTTGAACAACTTTAAAAAGTAAGGTAAAAAATAATATTTATGAAATATTTTATATCCCGTCTTCTCCCAGAACTCAGTGAAGCAGCTATGTAATATCCACCTTTACAATTCCGGCCGCCTCCGAAACGAAAAATCATGCGTATGCAAGTGGTGTGCCCAGTTAGATTTTTCTATCTTATCATTCAGTTGTGCGCTTTTTAACATCTATTCCCCGACCAAAAACACTGCATACACATAATATATTTTCTGACATTTCAAATTATTTAAGAAATCAATGTACTAGCTTTCTGCGTGTCGAAAATATACATTTTAAGATATAACTATCGACCACTTGACAGGCTATTGCATCCAAATTAAAATCAGTTACTATATTTATCAAAATAATATTGGAGGGTTATGATGATCGAATTTAGTTATGAATTTTGGACTATTATCCTTATGCTTGGTGCCTTGAAATTCTTTATTTGGGAGACTGCGTTCAGGACCTTGAGGGGGATGGACATTCCTGGTGTAGGGAATCATAGTCCCTCTTTGGCCCAGTAAAAAGAATGTCTAAAGCAGGAAATGGTGGCAAAAAGATGGATAACGAAAGTCCTTGGTATGTCACTGTATGTAGAGTTCGGTAGAGTCTTATTTTTAAACCCACTTTATGCACATAAATGCATTTCGGGACTGTGGTCTTGTAGTTTAAAGTGGAATCCGAACAACTTGTACCTCCACCTTGCATTAAACCCGGAGCCCTTTGATTACAAAGAGGTCGCATTACCACTACGCTACTCATCAAAGAAAGAAAAACTGAAACTCTTCCACAACTTTTCAAGACAGGAACTGTTCCATTTGGAACATAGAAGGGGAGGAGAAAGGTCTGTTCCTCTTTCTGATAGCGAAGGAAGTGTGATAATTTACATTGACATTTCTTAACATTTTGATGTTTTCCCCTCAAAAATAGGACGAGGCACCAATGATTTTTTTATTTCCATGTGTTAGTACATACAGCGTAAGTCAAAATGATTTCTTCCGATTTCAGTGTCTATTTATTTCATTGTAATCATACGTAAATGACTGATATTACACACACAGATTGAAAAACTCAAAATGTTTTTCCTGGCATATTATAAATATTCTCTGTGCGATCCACGTGTTACACGACACACATCTAGTCTATAATCAAGTTCCTGCCACACTCTTCCTAGCATGTCAGGGTCCACGTCGGCTATGGCTGCAGTGATGCGCTCACGTAATTCCACCAATGTTGTAGCATTTTCTAATTGACTTGCCAGAAGGCGGTTCAACCACAAATCTTGTTGGGAAATGTCGCTGAACGAGAATAAAGAACGCTTTCTGCTGTCCAGTGGTAGCCATTTTTCTCACTGCTACTAAACTGCCTTCTAGTGGCTGACAGCGCAACTACGAGTCTTCAATAGAAAGAGAGAAAAACTTTTTGAGATTGTATTCCATAAAAAAATTACATATGCAAGAAAAGCTCATTACCTTTCATATAAGAAATGAACGAAATCGGGAACATCATTTTGACTTAGGCTGTATATTCAGCTACAATATGGCATACCAAGTTTTACTCTTCCCTTTTGCTGTTTTGAGAAAAGCCTAATTCTAAAGTTGCGGATTTCGCAATAATTTAATATTTAAAGGGTTATATCTACTAACAGCGTCAATATCCAAGTAATGTGCTATTTCAGTGAGTGCTAATAGTGAGCTTTCATGCCGAGTAAAAAAAATGGTAGTGTTGTTTAACCAAGATATTAAGGGCCGAAATAAGTAAAAATACAGTAGAAACTTGTATTTTGGGCCCTCTTTATTGCCGCATAACAATGGAAAGCAACAATACCCCATAAAACAATTGACTATTTACAAGCAAAAAGTCTTACACTAACAACATATTTTTAAGAAGTATAGATAGAACCTCAGAATCGCATGTTTAAGGCCAGTGGTGGCGACTGGGTTCCAAAACCTGGGGGTGGGGCGGTGCAATGAAAATTGACTTTCTCTTGGTAGACAAGGTTTACCATTAAGAGGCCATAGTGAGGAGGCAAAAAAATGGGGAGCAACTATCCCTTAAATCGTCGCCACTGTTTCAGGTTGCCATTTTAATTAGAACGTGAAATCAGAACATTTTTTACCACACGACTCCTCTATTTCCAAGCATTAATATCGTGTGCCGGAACCATCTGAGTATGCGTGTTTGCCCATTTCTTCTCATCACGCATCAAAACATCTGTGGTATCTGTGAGTGTTTTTACGAAGCTGTTACAAATGCACGGAATGGTCAATCCACTCGACAACGCGAGATTCTAACTGTGGGCTGCGAACTGAACGCAGGCAGTTCTCGAATATTTCTATCTGATTCGAACCAGAACACCACTAATGTGTCTTGTCCTCCCATGTTTGCAGCTCTTATGAAAGCCGAAACCCACCAAATTGTCCATATTCAGGCACTCGCAAGTGTTCAAAATTGTGATTGATTCATTGTTCTGCTTTATTTTACTTCGCCTTTTGTGCCACTTTTGGCTAATTTGCGGAGATTGGGATGAGTGATGATATTATGAAATTGATGAATGGACACTCAAAAAACATCCATGTCCAGGCCGGGATTTGAACCCGGTACCCCTGGCCTCGTAGCGCTATGTGATAAGCACTCCTCCACGAGGGGCGGCTGTTTAAAGATGCCTATCACAGCTTCCTCAGTCTTGTCATATATCGGTACGAAACAAAGGAAGTTTTCTCGAATATAGCCGGATCGAGAAACAATTAATGCACAGTTCCCAACACATCTAATGTTTCGTCTCCCAATGTGATCAAATGCTTGTCTACAGTGACGTGCCCAAGGGAGGGTTGGTGGGGTCATAACCCCATTTAACAAAGTATTCTTTAAAAAAAAAAGAACGTCAAAGACAGACAAATATGGCAAAATGAAGACTGACCACCAAAAATAGTATTCATAACTCCTCTCCCTTCCGAAAATTCTGGGGATACCACTCTTTATCTCGGACACATTATTTATAATGAACTCACCAGAAGTTTTTATCATTTCGTATTGGAGACTTAAGTAAGATCGTTCTTCCCGCAGGTTTGTATATGATCCTTTAGGGTGTTGTCGCCTGCCTTCGCACCTAACCTTAACAAAGTCCTAATTTTCCATCCTTGTGACTTGGATCTTCAAGACTTTAGAAGATTGATTGAATTGCTTTATTTTACTTCGTTTTTTGTGCTACTTTTGGCTAATTTGCGAATATGGGGATAAGTGACGATATGATGAAATTGATGAATGGACACTCAAAAACATCCATGCCCAGGCCAGGATTCGAAACCGGAACCCTTGGCGTCGTAGCGCGATGTTGCAACATCCTCCATTTGGACACCAGTCGTCACAAAGTTAGTCCGCTACTCCATTTGTCGGGAAATTAGACTCTTAGTAACTCATCAAGGCTTGCTGGGTAACAAGTATAAAAAAGCCAATATCTGAAATATCAGTATCTGCTGTAGGTTCACACATGCATATGCATTTTTCTATTATATAAGGTTACAAACCGCATACACGGAATTTGGTCCGGGCACAACTAAATCATCAATCAGAACTTTGCTTTTCAGTTGATTTGTGTAGTTTATTTCTTTCTTAATAAACTGCTCCAATACCCGGTATTGCTGAAATATTAACTTTAGAGAAAGAGACCTTTGATCTCTTCAGCCCTCGACCCGAAATAGCACTACACTGAGGCTCCGGAAGTTCCGCTGTCGTCATTGTCTTCATCTTTGGACCCGAACTGGAACTAGATGTAGACTTCGTTACTTTTCATTTTCAAATCACTAGATCTTATAAAGCCACCAATGGACACTGATCGACTGTATGAGTTGCCACACTTACCTCTGAAGTCTCATTAACCGATTCTATTGTACAGATCAACCGGGAAATGAATATTTTCATATTCTAGAACGTTCAGCAGGAAAACGATTCGTTAATATAGCCAGTAGTAGTTCGACTCCTTCTCTTATTCTAGAACGTTCCCTCTCGCGCTTTCCAGAGATTAAAAACGTCCTGCTTGTGGCGGTACCTTTGTTGTGCAGCTCTCAAATGCTGACAAGTTTTTCCATAGTGCTCAAGTTCGTTGCGACAACACCGAAAGCGCAAGAAAAGTTTACGTGCAATATTATGAAAATAGGGTTATAAAACATTCTTCGTCTTGCCTTGATAATTATTTCTGTCTTTAAGTCATCGTCCTATTATTCAAGAAGACAAAAACCTATTTTTTTCTAAAGTAAATTGAAAAATTTCCGATCCTCACCTTGGGTACGTGCTATTAACAATAAGAGGGTTATAGAGCATTCTCTGTCTTGTCTCGATAATCATAACTCTCAAATTATGATCACATTATTCAAGAAACTAAAAGCCTCATTTTATCTAGTGTAAACAGAAAATTTTCGGTGGGGGGCTCGAGCCCCCTTGGATACGTGCCTGATGTCAGATTAAGATCGATGACTTGCCTGTTGTATGCAGTAATACCGATCTCACTTCAAAACCTTTCTACGCTGAATATGACATGGTTTAACAAGTTGAACAAGGGATGCTGGACGGCGTGAGGAAGAAAATGAAGGGGTGATGAAGCACCCTTTCCCACCTCCTGGCGGCCCCCCCGATTCTAAGTAAACCCAAACTCATACACGAAAATAGTTATCGAACTACTAACACCGAAAAAGTTACCAACTGTATATTGCCAAGTTCATAGTTAATGCCAATCTTACATACCAACAAGTTTCTTGTGAACAATTTAATAAGTGTAAAATATCAGCACTATGCCACGAAAATTTGAGTTTCTGTTGTCTCGGCACGGTGAGGTTGTCAGTTTCGGAATGGTGTCCTTTCTTAATCCACGAAGCTGCATACTTTGGGACAGTGAAATCTTATGACTGAACCATAAGTAACAAATGATTTTTCAATGGTGTCTGTTACATAGTTAAGACATGGAATAATATATCCTTTCAATTCCATTTTTCTTTAAAGGAATAAAAACACTTCTGGCAGGGATAAAAATAATTTCCTTTTGCAGGGGATAAAATTTATTGTGGTGGGGAAATCACCAGCACCCCCTTTGCTTAATTTGCACACTGCTTAACTCATTTAATTATTAACCTTCCTAAAATACCACTCTTTCACCCCTCTGTCTTAACACATTCTCCCCGCTCCCGAACTTTCGTTTCATTACTAACATAAAAAGTAAAGTGTTCCCCTGTGCTTTGCACCAAGCTATGAAGGCGTATACGGGGTGTGGAGTTAGGGCCCCACACTTTCTTGATCACGGCCGAAGGTGGGGCCGCCTTTATCTCCCAGAGTATCCTCCACGTACCCACTTTATACTACACTACGTTGGGCGGGCACCAGAGCCGCTTGAACAGGTGGAAAAAATCCCGGGTCTCTCGCATGGTAGTCAGACGCTAGCTGAGCTACCGCGGTTTTCGTTACTAGCAATGCAGATGCCATTAATTTAATTCAATTACTAGCAAGTAAGATCTTACAACCAAGTTCGTTTCTAGAACACCGGAACAATCTTGGTCCACTATATCCATGAGACGTTATCTAGATTTAGCTTTAGTGCCTCGTACATACATATAATTCAAACCGTCAATACATGGACGAAGAGAAAAACGGGGGAACCGAAATTCCGCTGATCTGACGCCCTTGTTTATTTTAAAGGCAGCAGGGCACTAAGCACCTACCCCTGAACATATGCGGGTGGAGGTTGGGCGTCTTCAGGAATTTCCCCTTTTTCTTTCCTTATCTGTTTATTACTGAGAGAAAAGGCAGGGCTTGAAGCTGAACGCTAGTTGTGGAAGCATTCCCTTTCATCCCGTGCTGCGGCGACCTATTGAAAGAGAAATTATTTTCTACAGCACGCTGCATTCTTTATGGAACCAAAACACAATTATAGTCAGCCCCTTCCAAGGTCAAGTGGAAACAACCTGAATTTGTTTTCTAAACATATGAAGTCACGTACGCGGTCACGAAGACGACGTGGGCGACCCAATGCTTTCCGTATCAAGTTATGTTTATTCCGAACTGAAAGAGACAAACAATACCCAGTCTGTAGACCACCACATCGAACCAACGAAAAGCTACGTAAAATAACGAAGAAATAACTCATACCACAAAGAGCATATAGATATCTCACATATTTAATAATAATAATAATAATAGGTAAAATGTAAAGTTTCCCGCGCATATAGCACCGTGCATGAGGCAAATTTAGGGGACGTGGGAGCATATATTCTTGATCTCGGCCATTTTGGAGGTGATGTGTTCAGCACCACACTCCGGCCGCCCTTACTCCCGAGGATTACCCCAAGGTACTAATTTTTTTGAGTCAGGGTGAGCCTCAAATAATAATAACAATAATAATAATAATAAACTTCTGTATCTGTATAATAAACGAAACTTTGTATCAAGATACTTTGAGAGTTACTTACAGATATGTACTTAATCTTACATTCATTTTGAAAGACAATGTATGTTTCATAATTCCCGGGTCTCTTTGGTTATTCCTAGAACACCCTTGTTTATGAGATGGGGCCTAGTGTTGTGTATGCCCCACCAGATCAAAACAAACATTGGAGGAGCAAGGGAGTTTGTGCTTTCTTCATAGCATTGCTAGCGACTTCTGCCCTGTCACGAATTCACAAATCTCATAAACAAATGCGTGTGAAATAATGTGTAACTGTAAAGACAAGAGAAGAATTCGCACGAAACCTAGTGGTGTGAAAAGTTGGGTAAAGTAAGGTTGAACCTGCATTATTTTATTTTTTAAGAAATAAACTTGAAATGATAGTGAGGAAACAACAAAAAGAGAGGTTAGGCAGAAATATTGACCTGCTTTCCTGATGATACATACCACATTTCATTTAGCATAACAGAGGGCTTCCAGCCATTGGATGTAACCGTCACTTGAACCTTACATCCATGCATATACCTACTTATATGTACATATGTATGTATGTATGTATGTAAATATATTTATGCATATTCACTGCTTACCCATTTTTGACATTTGCAACGCTCTGTAGAACTAAATATTCAGAGCTTAATCATCGAAACTCAACAAACAATAGATGTACAATTTGCCAGTAAGAAATTTACTTTTGAGTGCATAGGTAGCGGGGACGGGGGAGGGGAGCGGGAACAAAATAGAAAACTTACAACTCTGCTAAGATGGTAATTACTGTAAATTTAGAGCTTTTAGGCAGATCTTTTTACAGTCGCTGTATACCTTTGAGGACTAGAGTGATAATTCATTTGAGTAAAATTGGGTCAAGGCCTTCGATAAGGCGGGAGGAAAATGGATTTTCACTATTTTGCGCGATTACAAAATGCTGTAAGTTGAGAGATGTTTAGTTTTTCTTTCGGCGAAGTGACGAACTTGATTGATTGATTGATTGATTAATTTGGTGTTTTAAGTCCACTAAGGCTAATCGGGACTGGGCCTACAGTTAAAGTGGGATCCAAACCATTATGTGCCTCTACTGGGTAGAAGTGGCGAACTTGTTTCAACAAGCTAAACTTACTCTAACCTCTGGCGCAACTACTCTAACCTCTGGCGATATCTTGAATTGTACAAACATTGCCACAAAACAGAAACAGTGCTTTCATGTCGCACATATATCTACACATTCAGTTGCTTGCTATAAGCGAGTGGTGTCAAAGCTACTATTTTAAACAGTGGATCTACAAGCTGATGGTCGATTTGCTGACTGGATTGGTTTTCGTAGACACACCCGCATAATGTCGTTCGAATCTGTGCTTCAGGACAACTCAGGGCATTATTAAATGCCTCAATACCCATGGAGAACATGATAAGCTGCAACCCTAGCTCCAACTTGTTCAAACACAAATCTAGAACATATTTTAAAAACGAAGATTAATTGCTTCACAGTGAAATTACTCGTTACGACCCTGTTGATTACAATATTACAACTTTGTTCACTACAATGATAACAAACAATTCAGGATTTGAGGAATACAAGGGTGAAAGAGCGGCACCTCACGGTCGTACACATGCTTGACACATGCGTACATGAACATACCTTAGCCTACAAGAAAAATTGTCCCTACAAGAAAAATTGTCATTTAACCAACTTTTACCTCAAGTATGCATTTTGTATGCGATATTTAATCGGAATAAAATTTGACTATTCCTAAAAAAATATTTCGGTCCCCCCTTTTTCTTCTATCTTTCTATGTTTCCTCTATTCGGAGGAACGTTGTTGTCCATACCTTACTTTCTTCTGTTTTGTTATTTTACGTCCTTTTTTTACCTCTCTAGGTTAATCACAATACAATGAGGATGAAGGATGAATTGATGAGATAGATGACGGAACAAGCACATATCGATTACCCAAGATTCGAACCTAGAACCTAGGATCAGTGTGTGAAAGTGCAACCCCCCCTCTTTGAAAGGTTAGCCCCAGTCCCTGGTTTCTATCCGGCCCTCTGGATTACTTCCTGCTTTAATCCTTCAAATCTCTCCTTTCACCTCACCCTGGGTGCCAAGCGAGCAGATTATATTTGAGCCGGAAATACGAAAGGGGGGTTTCACATAACAATTTATATTTTTAGTCCCTGGTTCGTTACGCATGTACGTACATCAAGTGAATAAACAACTGGTTTAAAATGGACAGTACTGTAGTTCTTAGAGTTAATTCAGCAAATCATAACATTTCTAGTAGTGCCTCCTCGATGGCACAGTGGTAGCGTCGTCGCCTTGCAGTCAAGGGGTCCCGGGTTCGATACCCGGTGGAGGTACATAGTGGTTCGGATCCCACTTTAAACTGTAGGTCCAGTCCCGATTAGCCTTACTGTGCATAAAGTGGACTTAAAACACCAAATCAACAGCAACAACATTTCTAGTAGGATTATATTGTTTATTATACGTTGTTATATAGTAGTATATATCTCTGCAAAACTATCTCTGCGGGCCTACCCTCAGCTGAAATGATATTCCGTTCATTACAAATGCGTTTCCTTACGCCTTTACTCTTTCTTTTGGGCATCAACTATTCAATACGGAAATATCCAAATATTCAAAACTTTTCTAAAGGGGACTTGGGACAGCATACAGGGGCTGGCTTGCACCAAATGCTACATTCTTATAATAGTCTAGCCACCAAAAGTGGACTAAACTCGAGGAGACATTCCTCGTCGTCGAAAGATGGGGAAACACTGTTTTCTATAAAAGCCCAATTGGCTTTTTTATAGTCTGGGTAAACGTCCGTGGACGTGGACCACGTAGCGTTGGATTGATTGATTGATTTAGTTTATTTTACTTCGCGTTTTGTGCCTCTTGGCTAATTTGCGAAGATGGGGATGAGTGATGAAATGATGAAATTGATGAATGGACATTCACAAACAACCAAGCCCGGCCGGGATTCGAACCCGGGACCCTTGGCGTCGCAGCGCGATGTGCTAACCACTCGGCCACAGGGTCGGGCACGTAGCGTTGGAAAATTCCACTGTAACGGTCTTTGGAAAGACATCTCCCCCACTGGGGTGATAAAGAAATCTAATATCCAGCAAAGCACAATCCAATGAGCACATACACTTACATCCAGTAATAACATATAAGTACGAACATGGAAAACATATTACTTTACCCTACACCTTGTAGCTGGCCAGCAATTAATTAACATATTTCCAAAACCAGTAATGCTCAATCCGACCATTACAAGTGCTCCGAGGTTTTTCTTGGCTATGACATTTATGTTACGAAGATTTCATACAAAATATACAAATAACAAGTACGTACAGGAGACAAGCAAGTTGCTTGAACCAACAGAGGGTTTCGTACCAAAGCAACAAAATGCAAGGGATACAACACCTGGATCTTCTTTGCAATCTTCAAAAACAGGATTCACTGCAAGTGAACGGTGCAACAAGACTATAGAAAAAACGAACCTTTCAGAGAGTCACCCAATCTACAGGCAACTGAGCTGCTTATTGCGTCGCCCCGGTGTGGGAGGTCACACTTGCTTCTTAATGTTCGTTTCAAACGACACTTGTTTCTTGTTTACTTATTCTTCTGAAATCTGCTTTTGCCTGAATCTTCCTTAATGCATCAAAATATCTGCTTTCGAAAGTTTTAATGAGCACGTTTTAAGAACATCTCAATGACCAAAGTCAAGAATTAGTAGAACTTTTGACTGTCTTCTAATCACCGCAAATTAGCAAATATATTTCCATCAATGGATTGTAAATTGATTATGTACGAGTTACATGTAAATATATTTTGTAAACTTCAAGTTAGTATATTTCATTGATTGATTGATTGATTGATTTGGTTTATTTTACTTCGAATTTCTGCCACTTTTGGAAAGTCGCGAAGATGAAGATGAGTGATGATTTGACGAAATTGATTAAGTGATACTCAGAAAGAATACTCATGCCCCTGGCGCTGACCACTCCGACGGTTAGTGTATTTCATTTTACATAGAACTTTAAATAATATTTTTCTTCCATGTGCAGCAAGTTGTACCACAGTTATGTACGGAATTTGGCAACTTCGACATTTCCGTTAACGAAACAAATAGTTGATGAAGGTACGATGAATAAAAGCGAACTATAAAGATCACATTTTATGTATTTTCCGTCCATAATTATAATACATGAATAAAGTTAACCCACAGTTTTAAATTTTCACATGCAAATTTGCTTCATTATTCGGGATGGTTGATTAGAGGATAACAGCAGTATACGTAAAAATGATCAAGCATAGCGTTATGGACCTCAGGTTGAAATTCTAAGTAAAGCATGCATGTGCGAAAATCCCTCCACTTATTTCATGAGTTCATGATTCATGCTTATGTCACGTCGTAGATATGTAAAAAGAAGATAGAGCGGTGTTTACAGTGTAACTGCGAATGCTCTATGCTGTGTGTACTAATCAGAAAGTAGTATATCCATAGTTGAACTCACATTGACAGACAAACAATTTTATCGACATGTCAATTATTCCATAATACTAGACTTAAGACTACTTTTAATCCAATTTGCAATTATTTCTGAGCAATCGACAGGTATATGTTGTCAAATTGTTTACCCTCACTTACAAACAGACAAACCATTTGAGAACATTTTGCCGAGAGAAGTTGCCATAGGCATAACTTAGCGGAGGGCGGGCAACCGCGGGCAACCGCCCCCCCCCCCAAATCAGGTGTTGAGTGAAAGAGAGGTATATTCCACACATAAAATGTCACAGACAGAAAATACTTCAGAACTCAATGTGCTGTCAGGAATGTGTGAATATAAGAACACTGATCATGAGTTTCAACCCAGAACTTTCTTGTGAGTGAGGAACAACATTTACGAGAACATTTTCCAAATTTGAAATGAACTGTTCAAAACATTATTGACAACCTCCGTGAGTTCAGGATGCTGTGAGCATTCTTTCTTGCCCTCGGAGGTTCAGGACCAATACACTGTATACTCAAAGCTACTGGGCATTAAAGACTTCGCCTTATTGCTGTTTTGTATATTTAACAAACGAATGATATTAATAGGTCCAAAATGATAAATGAATTTTACTCGGACGCAACTCGTCAAGAAAGGAAACTGAAGCTTCGTTAGATTTTTGATTGATTGGTCGATTGATTAGGTGTTTTAAGTCCACTTTATGCACAGTAAGGCTAATCGGGACTGGACCTAAAGTCTAAAGTGGGATCCGAACCACTTTGTACCTCTACCGGGTATCGAACCCGGGACCCCTTGATTACAAGGCGACGACGCTGCGCCACTGTGCCATCGGGGAGGCCTGAAGCTTCATTAGAACTAGAAGCTTCACTCATACTTGTGTGCTATATGTGGTATGTGGCGGATCGGATTTATATGCTATATAAAGATCGAAATATGCTATGCATAAAAACACCTTCGAAATTGTATTATGGTGTATATAGTATGTTTATGACCTCACGGATACTCTTGGGGATGCCACGTCTCACATGATTCCAAATACTGAAGGAATTCCCTTCTAAAACCCACATTTCTTGCGTGGCTGGGTACCATCATTTTTCAACGTAGATAGCGCAAAACTATTGCATTTCTATCACTTGTATTTGAAGAATAGATATCGTTTACTGAGGAGGAATTTATAAGTTGCTGGGCTCATTTATAGTTTTCTTCTGCAATAATAGAACCATTATGCACTAGAGGTATTAACAGCTCAACATGATTGACAAAACTTGCTGCAAACAAATTGTAAAATTTACACGCTAAAAAATAGTTTAACTATACCGTGCTAGATGAAACTAAATTCATGCAAACAACCTCACACCGTACTGCATACTTTGCACACCATGGTACAGAGTTTTCAAAGGCCTGAAAGCCAAAGCACATGACCAGTTTTCTTGAAATATATTATTATTTAATGAGGATACAGGGGTAAAAATGATGATAAATAATTCAGAATCACCCCTTCCCCTCCCCAGGTACACTTTGGACTCATCGTACATACATGCTTGAGCTCTGATTCTTGTTCTTTAAAAAATGGCAGAAATACAAAGAGCGAACTATCGCGCCCTCTCACAGAAAAGACTACAAAATTTAGAAAGAGAACTACATTGGTTAAATGTCCAATTTATAAAGTAGGAATTGTCCAGGTTTTCAGGGCTTTGCAAATACTGTGTGGTCCTTACGGCATGGAGGAAGTCCTGCTCTTCACGGCCACCGGAAATCACATGAAACCGTGGAAGATTTATGCGTGTGAAAATTTCCATACAAGTCGATATTTCTGTGCTGGGACGTACACAGTGGATAGCAGAAAGTCAACGAATCTGAAAAGTTTCATGCATGCTGTGTGACGTATAAATTATCTTGTTAAGTTGTTGTTCTAACCTCACTTTATGCACTAATGGGATAATCGGGACTGGACCTACAGTTTAAAGTGGGATCCGAATCACTATGGGCCTCCACCAGGTATCGAACCTGGGTCCCTTGATTACAGTTTAAATAATATTGACAACAATTGTATTTGTAAATTCCCATGTGAATAACCAGATGTTACTTTAAATATCAAAAATATTAAATTGAATACTTAAATGCGAACAGTTTGCTATATATTAAATAATTCTGGCATCAGCGAATGTGCATGATCATCATCATCTATTCACTGTTGAAACAGTTTGACCTTAACTCCTTCAATATTAAAATTTCTAACATGAACCATTTGAAACAAGTATTTTCAGGTGGGGAAGGCCACCTTAAAACAAGCCCCCAAGGACTAATATTTGCAACCAGAAAGAAGAATGCTCTTTTATCTCCTAAGTTTAAATTAAGTATAACAACAAAAGTTTGCTGTGTGTTTAAAATTTCTATTCGGCTTGTTAATTTTCCAATACATAATTAATGGTTTTAAAAGTTTAATTAAAAATTGATTTTATATTAATATAACTTTTTAATTTTACAAATACAGTAGTTATGGGATGAAAAAAATTTCGATCATGCCTCTCCCCCCCCAAGTTAGGTCCCAAGTTACGCCACATGGAAGTTGCTATTTAACATATCTATCAAATTACACGTTCGTAGCTTTAATTGAGTCCTAGATATTTAAGTATAAGAATATTTTCATTGTTGACTTTCGATTCATTGCCTCCCATAAACAGACGGATACTCACATCCAGATACTTTATACCGCTCCATGCTAGTATTTGATAGGTCTACCTATCTACGCTTCTATTTTATGGTTTTTGACTATCTATCCAATTATTTCGTGAATGACTACAACAATTAAATGAAAGACTCAATGGAGATTTTTAATAACGCGTCCGGTTGGTTTGACAAATTTTAATTTATAGCTCAAACCGTTTAGGTCACGTCACCACTTTAAAATTCAGGGTGATTCGAAAGTCGAAAGAGAAACACCCATATAATTTCTACAGATATTATAAACCGTGAATGCAATCACGTGCAGTATGTAGGAGTCTATGTGTCCATATCTTACTTTCTTCTCCTGTTTTGTTATTCTACGATATGAGAATCAATTGATGAAAGTGGATAGAAAGTTTTTCTTCTTTTTTTTCAAATGGGAATAGGCAAATGACATATCAAATTCATGTAAAATTTTCTGAAAAATTGAATGGTGAAATCCGGTTTTAAGATATCTGTATTACTTTCGAAGTTACGGGGTGTCAAAAAGTACCGACGTATAAACAGGCAAAAACATGGAACCACCCAATTTCATGACAACGCATAACGTTAAACCAATAATATCATTACCATTGTGTCCTGGACTAAAGAGTGCAACAAGAATACCCGCTCCAACTTCAAATCCGCTTATTTTTTTAATTGGAAAGGGGATCATGTGTCATACCGAAATAACGTGAAATTTTCTGAAATATCACATTTTGAAATCCTTTTTAAGGGATTTTTATTCGTTTTTGAGTGTCTGCATAATATAAAATTACGTACTTAATCATGGTTCTCCTGAACTCGAAAACTGTCAAAGATGTTTGATGTGTTACTTACCCCTATTCTCATTTGAAAAAAGGTTAGATCAAATATGGCGAATCCAATATGGCGTACGGGGTATCTAACATGCCTCAGAGATGAAGCACTTTATCTCCTAATAAAGCATATGGCTACATTAATGGTCCATGTTTCAACTCAAGCAGAAAATGTAAGTTTTCAATAAAACTTCAAAAAAGCGAACTTCCAGTCTTTATATCGAAAATTAACAGACTATAACTGGGTAAATCTATGCGATATTGAGGATGTCAATACACTAACTAATACGTTTTATGATATTTTGTATAATATTTTGAATGACTGCGTACCACTGAAACGCATCAAGGTACCTAAATATCCTTTGTGGTTCAATGGTGACATTATTAGGAAAATAATGTCAAAATTATATCATTACAAAAAGTGGGGAAAAGGTCATTGCAACGCAGAGTATCATGAAGGGAAATACAAGAATCTTAGGAAAGAGATAAAGAAAGGGGTAACAGCAGCGTACAAAGTGTACATCCGTGAGACGGAGGAAAACATAAGGATAGATGTAAATTATGTATGGACTTATATTAGAAATAAAAAGAGGGATTCAGGTAGTGATACTTTTGAATACAACAATGAAATCTTACACAATGGACACGTTATTGTAAATGCATTCACTACCTACTTTCTATCGGTGTACAAAGATTCTTTAAAGTACTCTATAGTTGAATCAGATAAGTGCGAAACCGGAGTGCTTTCCCAACTCGATATATCGTATATCGAATTGAATGATATCGAGGAAGCAATTAAAATGTTGAAAGCCAAAAAAGCAGTGAGGATGGACATCATTCCTCCCTATGTGGTCAAGGGGAGTATAATATTCAATAACATTTTAGAACATCACAACTTACCATCAAAATGGAAAATCACTAAAGTTAATCCCTTCCCAAAAAAAGGCAAATGCAAAGAACGTTGATTGCTTTAGGCCAGTGTAAATTCTCTCAGTTTTTTTGCAAAGTGTTTGAACAAATACTGTACGACAGAATAATGGCCAACGTACGACCGGCTATATCTACCATGTAACATGGTTTTATATCGCGGAGGTCGACAATCCCAAACCTTGCCGAATTTGCACATTTTGTAGCTTATGAATTAGACGAAAGGAAACAGGTATCTATGCTGACCTGACCAAGGCGGTCGATTCGGTAAATGATGACATTTTACTTCAGGAACTATCGTATTTTAATATATTTGTGAAAACGTAATTATGCTGCTAAAATCTTACCTCATGGACCGAAAGCAATTTGTCAATTATAGAGGATACATTTCTCGGGAATACCCTACGCCTTCTGGGGTGCCGCAGGGATCCAATTTGGGCCCACTCATTTTCTTACTCTTTATTAATGACCTCCCGAAAATTATTACGAAATCACGTTGACATATTTGCTGACGATGTAAAAATATTTAGAACAATTTGCTGTGACGAAGACAGCCTTGACTTGCAGGCAGACGTAAATATATTACTACAATGGAGCGAAAATTATAGACTTGTATTCTTGATACATGTCAGGTAATGTATATAACAAACGCTGAAATAAAAAGAAACTTCCAGTGTCAGATGGGAAGAAAACAAATAGCTAAGGTCACTAAATTCACGGATATTGGTATCACGTATGACGCAAATCTATGTTTTAAAGAGCATATGCATCATATCGTTAACCAAGCATATAAGAAATTAGGATTGATAAAAATATGTGGGGAAGATCTAGAAAGTACATCAATATTAATATTTTTTGTATGTCTCCCTAGTACGCTCACTCGTAGCATATGCGTCGGTAATATGGCAGCCCTTGGACAAAAAAAACAACAACATATGAGGGAAATAGAAATGATTCAGTCCAAGTTCTTGAGGTTCATAAAGTATAGAGAAGACAAAGTATATCCCAAATTCAATCCGTACTCTGAGCTTGTATCGCAGTTTAACATTGAAAAAATTGAAGAAAAGTTTAATCTTAATTTGATGAGCACGTTATATAAAATTGCAAATAACAAAATAGACTCTATGGGGTTAGTATCTGCATTACAATATCATGTATCTCAAATGAGAAACAGACCGAAATCCGGTTTGTTTCATGTACCAAAATCTAGAACAAATTATGTAAATATATCTCCGATGTGGAAAATGGGTAAAACTTATAATGAAGTAGTAGCAAATGATCCGAGCGTTGATATAAACAGTCTGTCATTTCAATCATTCAAAAGAGTCCTACTGGCTCATTGGAGAAAGGGGTGAGGGGTTCGTCTGTATAGGAATTAGTGAAACAATTTATGTTATGCACAGATATATGTAATGCACATATATAATTCACAAAATGTATGTATGTCTCAATGGAACAATGTTCTGTGGCATCATTTGTTAAATAAATAAATACATATATAATATCTGGAGAAAATATATTGGTGGTTTCCGACTTTTGGATTGGATTGGAGATAATTTATACAGGGATTGTTTAGAATTTTCTTTGTCGTTCTCGTAAATTGTGTTTATTTTTGCGGATGTAGCGTCAACAGATTCTGTGATGTGGATGTCTCACCTCGCATTGACTCTTGTCCCTCACGGCCAAACAGACGGACGGTCCGATAGAGATGTGTTTACCTACTATCTGTTAGGTCTATCAGATTTTTTAATTTGTAGCTTTGAGACACTGATCGTTCATACGGGCTGATGGACTTGGAGAGAAACACTTTACACATTCGCTAATCAGTTTCCTAAAAGGAATATAAAATAATCCAAAAATATAATATAAAAATAATATGGCAATAAATATCGTGTTTAGTACCGTTACAGAAAATCATGAAAAATAAAGTGGGATATTACACAGCCTTTACCCAGCCAGAACTATATTTTTCAACATAGCTTGTTTATTGTGATAAAGGTGAGATAAAAGGTAAAGTTCCCCGTGCAGATAGCATCGTGCCATAAAGGCACATTTAGGGGATATAGGTATAGGACCCCTCATATTCTCGAACTCGATCTCGGGCATTTGGAGGTGATGTGATCAGCAGCACGCTGCCGCCGCCTTTACCCCTCAGGGTTGGCCCCAGTTAGCAATAGATTTGAAACTGTGTAAGCCCAGACCCGCTTTATGCTTGGACAAGGCCGGAAAAAATTCCGAAAGTATATCATGCCCCACCCGGAAATCGAACCCTGGTCACCCGCTTGGCAGTTAGACGTCCTGAGGAAAATAACTGCCATTAATTTTTTATCACATCATTCGTAGCATATATTTTGTAATATCAACTTTATAATAAAAGATGTTATGTATTTCGACGTTCACAAGATGGGACGTTTGACATCCAATATACCTACATCACACAATGCAGTTCAAAGTGATTCGAGCGAAGAAACTCAAGGTCGAAATGGAGCAGTGGACATGCTGTGAGCAACTTCCACAAATGTTCTCTGGGGCTGCTGTGTTTTTATCAACAACGAAACACAAGACATTAGGTTCCAAGCATGTGTTTGGGTATCACGAATCGAGGCATTGCAATCTGAACTTCTAACCTGTCACGTTTCTCCTTTCCTTCTCAAGTCACAAGGCAGCTGATTCCGATATGCTTACGTCACGGGGAACGACCTAAGTTTTTTTTATTCATTCTCGTCTGCTGAAAGGTTTTTGGAAACTATGAATGAAGTTAATGAGAAGAGGAAAATTGGAGGATCTTTTTTTGTGATTGAGTGCTTGTTTATTTACTCATCATTGCTTATATGCACAATTAGCTGAATTGGTTGATTGATTGATTTGGTGTTTTAAGTCAACTTTATGAACAGTTACGCTAATCGGGACTGGATCTACAGTTTATCCCTTCTCTCTCTTTCTCTCTCTTTTCTTTCTTTTCTCTTCTCTTTCTTTCATTGAGAGAGAGAGAGATAGAGAAGTAAAGTGGGATCCGAACCACTATGTGCCAGGGACCCCTTGATGACAAGGCGACGACTCTGCCACTGCGCCATCGAGGAGGCCTCAAAATTAACTGAACAGCGACGAGAGGATGACGTGTATAAAAAGTGAAAATAAAGGGCAGGGAATAAAGCGTCAGCGGCACTATCTCAGCAGTCGCCTGAATAGACTCAACAAGACAACGAGAACTCTTTAGGCTGTCGTGAGATGTGGATCAGTGACCATCCAAATGTAAATATACGTATATCCTTTACCAAGAAAATTGAAAAACGTGATACAACTGATAGCGAGTGGTTGAAGCTGCAATCAAGGTTCCCCGGGACAGATTCCACATTAAACTGTAATTCCAAACACGGTTGAAAATATATGGTAACTAACTTACTCTATTTTATTTACACATACACTGAGGAATTTACGTAGGGGCATCACCGATAGAACGTTGATCTTGTAATTATAGGTTCCGGGATTTGATTTCTTATGGGGTCACGTTTCAAGTTGTCCTTGTCGCGCTTTGAATTTGTAGCTCCAGTTCGGTCAAAAATAATATGAAATACTGGGAAAATACATCTGCAAGAGTGAAAAAGCAGCATTAGGCTTCTTACTAATTTTCTGGAAGCGCCATTGAATTCATGGCAGAAATAGACGTTATTTAATTTCATTCACATTAAGACGATCCGATTTTATGATGTTATTTATCTAAATTTAATTTTCCTTCGGTTTCTTCCACACTTTTACGTCAACCATAAAACTTTACGTTATTTTACAGAATGAAATATTCAATGTTTGTTTCGTATGCTCAGATTATAGTATACAAATTTGGAGCTTAACTCATGGGGGGGGGGGGTGAGCAGAATATTTTCTTTTTTGCAGCTCATAGAAATATCATCCAGGACTATTTTGATAAATAAGTGTTACATTTGCAAAATCATAAAATTACTGATTACTGTAGTCCTCGGGTTTCAGGAGGTTAACAAAAGTACCATTAAAAAATTGGGAGCAAGTGTCTCCTTTGCCCCTGCTAAGTTATGGTTGCTGCGCATAAATGCGTCGCTGAAAACCCATAACAGTTTGAAGAATCAAGGATTCCTTCCTGGTAGGCCGCAACAATGATGAATAAATTGAAACGGGACGGTGCAGGGTACAGGTATCTGGATAACTTAGTGGTAGCAACTGTCGTCTTTGACTGTCTCTAAGTCATCGAGCAACTTGGCAACAATATTAAACGTACAATAGCATTGTTACATTCAAAAAGGCATATGTGAAAATATATAAATTCTATTCACATTTTTACATCACATAAATTGGTATTGATTTTTTGATTGATTTAATTTATTTGACTTCGCGTTTTGTGCCTCTAGGCTAATTTGCGAAGATGGGGATGAGTGATGAAATGATGAAATTGATGAATGGACATTCACAAACAACCAACCGACCGGGATTCGAACCCGGGACCCTTGGCGTCGCAGCGCCATGTGCTAACCACTTTTTTTTTTTTTTTTTTTTTTTTAAAGGAAATACCCCCTACACGGAGGTATCCCCCACCATTCACTCTTTTTCTCACTTTTTACATTTTTCAATTCTTACATTTTCTTTGTTTCTTATCAACTGGACGAACACAAATACCCATGCCTTACCCTGGACTCGAACCCAGAACCCCTGGCGTTGTAGCTCGCTCTGCTAACCACTTCGCCACGGAGGTCGACTCCATTCACAAACAACCAACCGACCGGGATTCGAACCCGGGACCCTTGGCGTCGCAGCGCGATGTGCTAACCACTCGGCCACAGGGTCGGGCAAAAAAAATTGGTATTGAATTTAATTGATAGTATTTATGTGCAGAGAATGTTCTGAGAAAGTTCAAATTCGATAGCCCCCTTAAACACACCAGTACCTTCAACAAAACGATATTTCTAGAATTGGTCTAATTACTTTTGGGACAGAACTTGCATAATATATAGGCTGTGTCCTAGAGAACAGTAAGTTTACAGTCAAGAAACAAAGAACAAAATAGGTATTAACGTTGTTCTTCCCTCGTTTTTAAGTCTGTGGTTTTACTCCCTACACATTGCAGTAATTAAGTACCAAAAGAAGTTTCTTCACTTCAACTGAATCTTAATCTTTTCTCGCTATCGAGGTTGAATCAAAGAGAAATAAGTGGAAAAAATAACTGAACAACATGTATTTAGCCGTGATAGGGCCTCTCTAACTTTTCACTTTTAACGGACGTCTTGTTAGCTCATGACTTCCTTCTGACATTAACACTAACATTAAGGCACACGACACACAATGTAACCTATCCAAACAAAACATTACAAAACCAATTACACACTTATGTGATTTTGTATCTGTATTCATAAATATTATTAATGTTGAACACTAACACACATTTACCTTCTACTATTATTAACGTTTATTTTAATCTTACTTATCTCCTCGTAGAATGCTGTAAAATCAACGTTGTTCAGGAAAACCGAACAAATTTGGTTCTTTATGCCAATGTCGCAGTGAGTTACTGTAAACAAAAAAATAAGGAAAATAAAGGATGAATCAAAAAGGAATCCGTAAAAGAAAAATCGCGGAACTCACGCCCTGAGTTAATTTTAAGGTACAAGGGCATAAGAAAATACCTCCGAAAGTATAGTGTTCCCCTCTTTTTCCTTCTGATAATTCTAAACCCCTCAAAATACTCGATCATCTGTAAAAGTAAAGGTTGAGCAATGTTCCGCAACCTTCTTGTCCTCGCAGAATACCATAAATTATCCAGTATTGAACACGGCACATCATAAAATTCATTTATCTAAAAAACATACATTACGGCACTGTTGATATAAATTTAAAGTTTAGGAATGAGTTACAATATAATCAGTTAAAAATACTACTACTACTACTACTACTACTAATAATAATAATAATAATAATAATAATACAATTCACTGCATTCATAGGTACTTTTGGTATTATTATTATTATTATTGAAACGATTCATGCAGCTGATTATATGGATCCGAAACGCCTGTAGAGATTATGTATGTGTAATAACAAACTGACCCTTGCCATCAAGGCATGCCATGAAGGAGTAAAGTGGGTGTGGAGTTTGGACCCTTCACTTTCTTGATCACGGTCGAAGGTGGGGGTGATGTGATCAGCACCACGTCGATGGCCACCTTCTTTAGCCAAAAGTTTTCTCCAGGTACCAACTTTATACGACGCTGGGTGGGCGCCAGAACCGCTTGAACAGGTGGAAAATATACTGGTTCTCCCCCGCTGGGGATCGAACCCGGATCTCTCGCATGGTAGTCAGATTAAATAATTTACATTCAATTTGTTACTACAAGAAAAGTTGGCAGTACACCCGTGACCTTGTGGAGGAACACCGGTTGCGAAACATAGATTTAGATAGAGGGTAATGGCGCCAAATAATAAGAATTAAAAGTATTTCAGAAATCGAATTCCAGAAAGCTCTGGGGTAAAAAGTGACCTTCAGCCAGACACTGTCTCAACCTCTCCTGACGAGCGTCGATACACCTTCAATATCTTGGCCTTTGACCGGGAGGTGATTCTCCGGTACCCACAAGGTCTACTCGGAAAGAAATCGTGTGTATGCGCTCCCCCTCTCACCGCACCACCACCCGAAACCTCCCCCCTTACTCCACTTCCCCCCGGGTACCGACAAGGGCGATAAAACCAGAGCGTGTGGGTGTGTAACGCGGACGCGATTTTTCTGCCACCTGGTGTGGAAAATAGTAAGCTCATCCCACACGTTGCATTGAAATTTGCCACCCTATGGGGACACGTGAAAAACAAATTTTCCCAAGTAAGGATGCTATCCATCAGGTTCTTGCAAGTATTTCCTATTAGGTAATTCCATTATCGTTCCTCAAAAATTCAAGGGCAGTGATCCGAGGCTTCTAAATGTATTTTCGTAACGATTTCCTTGTGGGGACCGGATTTTGGTCCCCACAAGTCGGTGCGGTCCCCATAAGGTGGATTCACAACTGACGAGTGTCCCCATAAGGTAGCATCTGCAAAAGCACACACACACACACACACACACACACACACACATATATATATATATATATATATATATATATATATATATATATATATATATATATATATATATATATATACAGGATGTCATTTTAATGGCGCCCACGGACCACAGATTCGTATAGAGGACATCAAATCAAACAACTTTTCTCAGTAACATTTTTCTCGTTGGTGTGTCATTTCGGCGCTACAGTCGTTAAAAAACGCCCGTTTTCCCGCCTGAATGCTGATAACCCAACCCAACATTTGATCGCATCTCAAACGTCATTTCCTGCGGTGAAACAGTGTACGGTAGTGTTGCAAGGAACACACAAATTTTGTGAAAAACGACAGGCTAGCAACTGCATTATGAGCTGTAAAACGAAGATAGGAACGCGTCCAGTAGACCGAACATCTAGGGTAACCAGCAGTCATACTAGGGGAAGGTGGAGGTGAACGAAAGATACGAAAAATGGTAGAAAAACAACGTATTCAAAATTAAGTGGCATTATCGGATTTTGTCCCTTAGCCTACATGTCAAATATAATCAACAATAAATTTTATTGACTTACAGTTTACACCTGATTGTTTACGCCTAGCTTAAATATTTGCAATTCTCGTTGCAAGGTTGATATCTACAGGTTTGTATACCCATTTGTCCTGATACATGCATTGTGGTATTGTGTTGCTGATAACGGAAGTATCCGAGGTTCACATTGTTACATTATGTGCACTTACACGTACAGCTCGGGTAACAACCTGACGATGAATCAATCAGGGCCTCCCCGATGGCGCAGTGGTAGCGGCATTGCCTTGTAATCGAGGGGTCCCGGGTTCGATACCCGGTGGAGGCACAAGTGGTTCGGATCCCACTTTAAACTGTAGGTCCAGTCCCGATTAGCCTTACTGTGCATAAAGTGGACTTACACACCAATTCATGAATTCATGATGATGAATCAGCAGCGAATTAACTGCCATGTTCACAGTTGCCAACCATTACATGTGCAACCGGTGCTTAGATGAACACAGTCGTCGGAGAGCTTGTTATACAATACAATACAATTAATATCCCTTTATTTTCAACCATTTTTGTCCCTTGTCACATAATGCCCTGAATATACATTACATATGTGTTACTTACTTTTGGTTCATTTTTATTTTGTCAACTGTTCAGTGTGTCACAGACAAGCAGTATCAGAAGGACGAAGTAGTAGACTAAACTGTAGATGTCAACTTGGCAATGAGATTTGCAAATATTTGACATGCAGGCTGAGAGACAACAGCCGATATTACCACTTCCTTTTCAATAAGTTGTTTTTGTACCATATTTCGTATCGTTGGTTCACTTCCTGTTGGGTTACAGAACGCGTTTTCTCGCTTTGTTTTACGGTACACAATGTGGCTCATTGTAGCTATGTCATTTTTCACAGAATATCTGTTTTCCTGGCAACCCTGGCACGCATCGCTTCATGACAGGAAATGACATTTCAAATGCAATCAAATGTTGTGTTGGGTTGCCAGCATTCAGGCGGCAAAACGGGCTTTTTTGAACGAACGTAGCGTCAAAACGACGCACCAACAAGAAAAACGTTACTGAGAAAAGTTGTTTGTATTGATGTCCTCTACACGAATCTGTAGTCCGTGGGCGCCATTAAAATGACACCCTGTATATATAGGGTGTTTCTAAATTTCGTTTCCAACGTGTAGGACGTGATTCTACAAGTGAAAATAAACACAGAAGTTCATGTGACGAAATGCCGAAAACGGCACCCATTCGGATTTATTGAAGTGGGAAAAATTGCGAAAATTATGTTTACAAGGAAATAGTGACATAACGGCCAACCATATGACCGCGGCGAAGGGCGTTCTACAAAGAAATGCGGCATGCTCTATTCAAAAAAGCACATGGCAGATGGGTGAAGTTGACGCGCAACGAACGAACTTTAGAAACACCCTGTAGCTATATATTCTTAAATGTAGATTATCCATCCACTTCTCATATCTACATGTTACATAAGAACTTTGCGTTTTCATACACAATATACTGGCAAAGAGTTTCTGTCTTCATTCAGTTTTTACCACCTGCTAACATTCATAACTCACAATTATATTCCAGTATTGGACGTACGATTGCTACATATGCAAACTTGTAAGTCTACAATTTGTTAAACACTTCCAATTTCAAACAAAAATTAATATGTATATACAGTAAAACCTCGTTAATCCGGACTAATGGGGGATAAGGTGAACGGTTTAACGAAAGTCCGGATTAACTTAAATAACCTAAAACAATAGTAGAAAGTGCATTAAAACTCCGTTTATAACAACAAAACACGTTTATTATGGTGTATTTAAAGAACATAGGCTTAAATACACTATACAGTACAGTACAATGTCTGCGGGAAACGGAATTTCATCAGTGGTTGACTGCCTTTTCTTTGGGAAATTCTCTTGTTGACTTCTAGCTACATTTGAAACCTTGCACTCTGCTTTTCTTTTTTCCTTTTGCCTGTCAAGATTAAGCGAAGTCCGGCTTATCGGGATCCGGATTAACGAGGTTTTACTGTATATGTATACGTATATTTGCTTTTTAGATATTTCAATTACGTACCCTCACTGTGCGAATTAAGCTTTTTTCTTTGGGGGGATGACCACTCAGTGGCGTCTATGCGTTTTCATTTTGGGTGGTAGATTTCTTTAGGGGTATGCAAATTTGTATCTGTGTTACCAGTCATTGAACTAAGCTATTGCATTGCGGTTATAAGTAGATTGGTTTCAACCGAGGACATTAAATCTTGTGATAACATTTACACGTAATTTAGAAACAGTATGTTTACATTCTAAGAAAAGCCAAAACTCATACACAAAGAAAGCTGTCGAACTAGTAACACCGAAGGCTTTACCAAATATCGATTACCAAGTTCAAATTTAACGTACATCTAACCTACCGACACGTTTCTTGTGAGCACTTTAATACATGCAAAATATCAGCAATATGTCCTGAAAACGTAGGTGGAAAACTTGCAGAATGGCGTTCTTCTTTAATCCATTAGGTTGCATAGTTTTCCGGCAGGAAAATCTTTAATGACCGCACCATTAACGGACACGAATGATTTTTCGATTGTGTTTGATACAAGCTAAGAAATTGTCTATCTGCTGTCAAATCTATTTCTTTGAGGGGGATAAAAACATCCCTGCAAGGATAAAATTTTTTTTTTTTTTCCGGGCATAAAATTTTTGTTGGGCAATCCCCACCATCCCCCCGTTAATTCGCACACAGCATACCCTTCAATATAAATTATGAATCATAATTATTCCAATATCCTTTAAACTCGAACACAAAACGCTTTTTGAAGTGTGATAAAATATTAATATAGAAACGAGCCCGTTCTCACATATTTCGACACTGCATTAGTGAGAATTAATTCACATACGATTGTTTTAACAATGTAGCTCATTTCGTAGTTTCAAAACAGCTGAACCAATTTTATTCTCCTTAAATACTTTAAATCAGCATATAAAATAAAAGTATAATGAAGAATATTGTACATGATATCATTAATAAAAATTATAAATATTGGTCCAAGAGGAAATACATTTTGTTACAAAAACGAATTTGAGGGAATTTAAATAGGCGAAGAAACCAATTTTTGGCAGCCAATTTGAATACGGTGATACATATAAAATCAACTTTCATGTACTCAAACTTTGGAATAAGTAACCTTCTTGTAAATGTGCGCACTTAACTGTTTCTTATACACTGTACCAGTGGCGGTGAGGGGGGCAGTTGCTCCCCCCTTTTTGCCACTTTCCCCGCACTATGCTAAACCTTATCTACCAAGGGTTAAACAGTCCTTTCCCCCGCCCCTCCCCCTGAGTTTGGCGCCTTGCCCCTTGGCACACCCAGTTCTGGAACCCAATCGCCGCCACTGCACTGTACGTAAAACACAATACCATTAGTAACTAAGTTAACACACTTTACAGCTTATTGTAACCATGTCTGCACATGCACACAATAAATAAAACAATTATCTAAATGCAGTTTTACTGATAGATATTTAAAACAAAAACATACTAACATAATTATATCTACATTACTTCTTTCCTAGGGTCACCGGAAATGCCTATTTGTGGTCTAGGACTCTTAATTTGCTATGATTCAGTGAAGCGTAAGTAACGGATTACGATAATTAATACAGTTAAAGGAATTACTAACATAAATGTTATTTTTTGGAGGATATCAAAGGAAGTTTATCAGTTTTGAGACTCTTGAATGAGATTTGATACTTTTCCAGGATAAGAAGGCAGCGTAGTAGTACCAACCACTGTTTGGAAGCAAGAAGTTACTTTTGAAAATTACTAACTGTAAATCAGTAATCTCAAATACTCATATTTTACAGGTACTTTCTTTTGAATTTTATATTGATGGAAAATTTCTTCAGTGAGATTTTCGCAATATCTTGAACCAAATGCTTACTTGAGAGCATGAGTGAGTTGGTTGTTAAAATTCTGAGAGAAATGTACTTGTATTGTTCGAATTGCCCCTTAATTTTCCCAAGGTATATTTATTTCAGAAAATCTAGAACATATGAGTGTATGAACCCCGGGAATCATTTTTAACATGCCACAGCTTATTTCCCTATACTAAATTGTAATAGTATGATTTTCTGAAATAAATTAAATGTTTATTTTCATTGTCATCTAATGGGGTATATTTTTACATATAAATGTATTAAGTTAATTAAAATTTAATGAACAATAATGGTAGTAGTAATTGAAGTAACATGCATAAAATATGTTACACAAGCCATGTCTCATCTGGAATCGAGTAACTTTACTTTTAACAGTAACGATAACTGTGATATTTTTCCAAATGAGCAGCTATAAATCTGTAACTGTTAAAAAGTAACTTTCCAAACAGTGGTACCAGCCTAACATCAGTTCATTGGGCATCAAGATAACAGCTTTCCGAAGAGCACAGAAACTTAAGAAAGGGATTTAAAAGATTGTGTGTCACATGCTTGCATGCATGCCTAATGTAGGCAACTGCGCAGGAGTTTGTTGTTAATTTGGGTTGGGGAATTCTACGAGAAAGAACAGACATAAAGAAGTAGAGTGATAGTAAATTGTAGAACCGAGGACGGTGATAGTTTCACTTCCTTCAGTAACACTATCATGACAGGACTGGGATGGTCAAGATGAAAATACTGGACAAAAAAGACTATTTATTGTTCTCCCAAAATCTACTCGCAGGTTAGAAACTGCACTCTCCAATAATTCACAACGAGACAGCTGTAGAAAGTCTATACCCACACAAATTGAAAGTTACATTAGTGCACTATAAAATATAACCCCACAATAAAAAATTCAGACGGATAAATTATATACCCTTCAGAAATTCGAATAGGGTGCAATAGGTTGCTTTTTCATGGCATACAACATTGATTTGTGAATGAATCCAAACCACATGTGATTTTGAATAATAGACACCTCTATAGAGATCAAGCATTTATTTCATTGGGACAATCTGTTTTCAATTGGTACGCCTGCTAGAATGTCTTATCTTACGTTACCACAGTTAACTCTTTCCTTCTTTCCAGGGATTCTAGCAGCAGACAGCAAGTCAGACGATTGCAATTGCCTACCAGCGTGCTCCTCCGTCAGCTACGATGTGGAGTTAACTATGACAAACTTTCATAGGCACATCATGAAGGAGAAAATAAAATATGCAAACCCTGATGACAGGTAAATTAAGTTTTCGGCTCTTTCTTTCTTATTTGAACTATGCAGGAAGCTAAACGGGTATTAAGGTCAGTCAGCGGACAGGTGTTTGCATAGTAAATCTGTAAATCACTATTTATTCTTACCAAGTTAGCATTATTAACAAACCATAATGAGCCTGACTGTGTTTGGGTATACTGCAAGAATATCCTGAAGTTAAAGGTATGATTCAGGTGTAGAATATTCACCGTTGAGTAGGGTATAGTGCCAAAGAATTAGGATTGCTTATATTCCACTGAAGGATACCCTGTGAAACCGTCAATCCGAATTCCCAGTGGAGTGCCAATTATTTTTGCACCGTAAGTTCCGTTGGAACCTTGATGAACGTTTATTATAAACATTATTTGTATTAGGTCCGATATTATTCGGAAATGTAAAGTCTTCCATATTTGTAAAGTACTTTGATTCACTTGATTGGGGCACAAAATTTGATTGTCCAATTCGTAATTCCACTCACATCATCATATGTTGTAGATATTGCATTTGGGAATTTGTTAGTTTTGTGAAACCTGAGAGTTGCTACGGATTTGTAATTAACTTATTTTAAGTTCCTAACGAAACATTAGAGTTAACAAGTTTCGAGGGACTCCCCGATTGCGCAGTGGTAGCGTCATTGTCTTTTAATCAAGGTTCCCGGGTTCGATACCCGGTGGAGGCACAAGTGGTTCGGATCCCACTTTAAACTGTAGGTCCAGTCTCGATTAGCCTTACTGTGCATAAAGTGGACTTAAAACACCAACTCAAACCAAATCAAACCAAAACAAGTTTCGAATTGGTAGTGCCAAAACAAAGACAGTAAGGAACATAAATTACTTCTTTATTAAACAACGTACTACTATTTGTGATATTAATGGTATATACTACTAAACCGGAACCTATAAGACTGTAGAACTAAGGGCTATTGAATTCTTCTGAACATTTTTATTACAGGCTTCGCGTGCATACGGATGTGCCTCAAAGTTTTACATACCAAAGTCTTGCACCGATGCTTCGGGATTAAATTGTTTACCAATTTCGGCACACCATGTTCACATTTATCCATACATGACTGAAAAGGAAGGCAAGAGTAAGAACAGAACATATTTTTTATTGCGATGAAATAGTTAATGCACATTTTTGTAATGCTTTCAGGGAGGATTTCACGCATTTGCATGTAATATTCAAGACGAGCGAGTTCTTCCCTGTACATCGAGAAAGACTCTACACGATGACGGATTTCATAGGTGAGTAGGGATAAACCATAAACGTTAGTTGTGGGATACACATAAATTTACTATGTTTTCCCTCATTTCGTCTTACAGCTTATATTTTAAGATATGGAATCGTAGCTACTGATGATGAGCAGATTGTCAACTCACTCCCTTCTGTTTGGTTTCAGTTCTTGAACTTCACATGCGTAAATGAAACCTAATGAACATGACTTCGGGTCATTTGACGGTACTAAATATTTATGAATCTCAATCTATTTATGTAGTATAGTGGGTTTTTTCTCTGGTGGAAGGAGGTTGTATTCATTGTTCTTCTAGTCAGTGCATAGGCGGATCTTGGAGGTATTTCTGGGAGGTTCAGAGTATATACTGGAAGTATATGATAAGACGTAACACTGGAAATATAATGTGCAAATTTTTCGACATTATAAAGAACCTAATATATATATATGTATATAATGTGTAAATACATATATAATCTTCGCATCATAATCAAGATAATTGCAAGGGTTTGTTTTCCTGTGGTCAGCTATAAACCTTCGTAATATATACCTGCGATGGCGTCATCAGTTCTATTTTGGGAAGGATATATAGCATTGTACAGGTTGTGACTGACCCAAAGATGTTCATTTATTTAATTTATATTTATTGTTTAATTTTGTGTTTAACATGCATTATGATATTTATGTTGTTATCAATTACTATTTTGTTATGTTCCAAAACGTTGTAGAATTAATTTGATGTATAATTAATTATAATCACATTCTTCATAATGTAAAATTACGATGTATACATTTCTATATTATTTTTGACCATAGCAACGAAAAACAAACAAAACACAGTAGATCAATAAGTGAAAAATATATTGAAATTATATATAGTGACGTCCGAGTTTTCTTTGAATTTAACAAACTGTAAGTAGATTTGGATAAAGATAAATACTAGGATGTTTCGTTGAAGTGTGTGTGAAAGACTTGCTTCAATAATTTGGCGCCTACAGCCAGGATTGAAAAAAAAAAAGGACAATCTTCTGATGCGTGGTGAGAAGTTTGCGCAATGGTAGTTATAGACTTTTAAAATTTTATTTTGTCTTCGAGTTTCAATTTGTTTAACATGTTGCGAAGGCAAAATTGGCGACCCTAAATATTTTATTTATGTTTATTATTATTCTGTGCAATCATGGCAGATAAATCTAAGGAAACGAAGCCTAGACATTCACGTAGGCTAAAATCTAATGTTGCATATGAAGGAACCTACTTAAATAGTAGTAATTCTCACGATGGTGATATTTGTGATGTACAGTCAGGTAAGATTGAAGGAGTGACGTGTTGTGATAAGCTCGATAATGACCTGAGGTATGTGCAATGTTTTGATTGCCGTTCGTGGTATCATATTTCATGTTTGAAGCTTTCCGTCACACATTGGACAATTTATTCCACCACGAAGGAAAGATACTGTTGCAACAAATGTGATCCCAGTTACGATCCTTATCAATTACCAGCTTATTTGGAAAGCATAAATCCTAATTTAAATGACATACTAAACAGCATTAGAAGCATACAATTAGCTGTTGTAAATTCTAATCAGGAACTTAAGACTCAGTTTGAACAGTCTAATCAGGAATTTAAACAGTCTAATCAGGAACTTAAGACTCAGTTTGAACAGTGTAATCAGGAACTTAAGATTCAGTTTGAACAGTCTAAACAGGAACTTAAGACTCAGTTTGAACAGTCTAATCAGGAACTTAAGACTCAGTTTGAACAGTCTAATCAGGAACTTAAGACTCAGTTTGAACAGTCTAATCAGGAATTTAAACAGTCAAATCAGGAACTTAGATCAGAATTAAATCTGTCAAATGAAAATATTCAGGTTAAACTTGACGTTATATCTTTAAAACAAGCTGAATTATCTAGTGCACATACACAGTTATCTTCACAGCTTGATGTCAAATTTGAAGCTGTTAATAATGATATTAGTCATGTTAACAATCGGCTCAATATTTTAATGTCTGAATTTAAGGACAAAATAGATGCGGTTAGTACAGCGTGTTTACAATCAACTACAAGTCTTGAATCTGTGTTTGATAATAAATGTCGTAATGTTGATGTCAAACTATCTGAATTTGAAAATGTACAATTATCATTGAAAGAACACGTTTTTGATTATGACCAACGTTTAGATAATCTCAATTCAAATTGTAATGAATGCTCTGCTAATATAGTTGATCTTATATCTAGAGTCACTATTTTAGAAAGTAAAGGCGATGTTAATGCTGATGTACATAAGCATATTTCTCATTGTACAGAAAGGTTCCAACAGTTTAATTCCCATATTGAAGGTATAGAACAAAATATCAAAAAGCTTCAAGCTGATGGCAAGGATTTAACAGCCAAGGTTAACGATAATGATGAAGGTAGCGTAGCCCTTACACATAATTCCTCTGCTCATAATTCTGTTGTTACAAATAATAATAGTAGAACAAAATCAATTGCTGTGGATAATACAGAATCTAATACATGTAGGAATGGAAAAACTCAGTGGGATGTTATACTCAGTACTTCGTCTAGTGATGTATCAGATGATTCTTCTAGGACAGTTTCCGGTAAGAAGAATGTTACTAACACTCGTGCTCGTAAACATGTCCGTTGGAAGCACAAGTATAATAAATCTGTAAGATCTAGCTCTGAAGAAACTTCCGTAAAGAAATTCCGAAGTGACGACTCAGAAGGTGCATTCCAAAAACGAGAGTTAGGTGCTGAGAAATATAACTACACTAACGCTTGCTATCAACTGTTTGGTACAAATTCACATCCTACTTCTAGTTTTGTGCTTACTAAGAATAATGACAATGTTAGTAATGTACATAATAATCCACATTGTCATCTGGATCAAAGCGTTAAGTCTCCTTGCATGTGGTGTGATTTTAACCCACAAATATCAGAACCTAACCCACAAAATGATTGTGTTAGTAATACTTATCGTGATGCAAGTGTACCATGTTCAGTTTCGAACAATCACGATGATCATCAGTCGTTTGTAAATGGTTCTAGATTGCATGATTATGATAACACAGGGTTAAACGGAGCAAATCATATTTGTTATAATCAGCCGTATAGTTCGAGGGGAAGAAGTGATCATCCTATAATTAGAAATACATGCAATGGAGAAGGAAATGCAAGAAGTGGACGTTTAAAATTAAGTGAATTATCTCAATTGCCTAAGTTCTCGGGAAAGATAGAGCAACAATCAGCGAGAGAATATATTGAGCAGCTGGATAACATATTAAATGTTGTAGGAGTGCCAACAGAAATGAAACTGCAAAGTATCCAACAATGCTTCACTGGGAGAGCTGGTTATTGGTTTCGGACTCATAAATATTACTTTAATTCTTATGATCAGTTTGTACAAGAATTCATTAATCAGTTTGCTTCTTCGGAAGTTATCCAATCACAACTCTCCGTATTGAGGAATCGCAAATACGATCCCAGTCAGTAGCGTGCCCAGGATTTTCGAAAGGGAGGGGTTATGTGTAGTTTTTCTTGGTAGTCAGCCTTCATTTTGTCATATTTGCCTATCTTTGACGTTCTTTCTTTTAGGAATGCTGGACCAAAGGGGGGGTTATAACCCCCATCAACCCCCCCTTGGGCACGCCACTGATCCCAGTGTACATGGCAGTTTAGAGACTTTTGCTTTAAAAACTCAATCTAGTTATTGTAATTTGGTTGAAAATCCTCAAGATATAGATGTTGTGCAGTTAATACTTAGCCAATTACCTGATAATATTGCCAATCACATTACTTGTCACGAAATTCGTTCAGTAGATCAACTAACTAGCATGTTAAGAAGATTAGATGTAATAAAATTTAGTAGAAAGGGGCTTGTTGTTCTTCCTAATGAAGACAACGAAAGTGAAAATATTCCAAAGATTTTTAAGAACTCTGAACAAAATAGAGGCAAGTTAAATGTGCGGCAAGTTAACGTTCGACGTTCGAAGACCACTAGTTGTTTGTACTCAGACTCCAACTAGTAGTGAGTTAGAAGCCAATGCTGTTATCAATCAAGGTTACGAAAATAGGCAGGGAAACAATCTTCAAGGTCGATATTTCAACAATTTTAGGCGAACCTCGAATAATTATGGACATCATGGAAATTTTACTGCACGAAACAATTATAATAGCTTCAGATCTAGAAACGGAGGACAATTCCGAAATAATTACAGGCAAAATAATTCTCGTTCACTTACAGGACAATTTAATGATGAAAATGTGCTCAATCAATCGCGATTCTATTACAGGAATGAAAATCGCAGTGCTAATAATAATACAATGCCATATCAGTGTTTTTCTGCAAATTCAAATCCATTAAATTATCAACCTGAAGCAGCAGGTTTAGTATCACAAACTAATTCTGATTCTACAAGAATGGCAAATCGTGAACAAAATACTTCGCAAATAAATCAAGTACAAGGTTCTTTACCTTTAACACAAGTTCCCGTGAGATGTTAATTAAAAGGTTGAGATGATTTACTTCAAGCAAGTTTTTTTTTTTTGTACAAGGGCAAACTTTTGCTTAAAATGACATCAAGAAATGTATTTATTAATTATTTTCACTTTAATTCAAAGAAAGGTGGAATATTTTAATCTATGCATATTCAATGTAACTGATGATGTTGGAACTTCTTCCTATTGCTACTGATGTGCTAAAATACGAGAATTGTTGCTGCATGCAAGTAAGAATGTGAATGTACATTCTGTTTCTGCGCAATATTGTTTAAGAATTTGTTCAGAGAATAATATACTCTGCATTTAAATAATTGATTTATGCCAATGTGTTGTATCTAGTAGGAATGAGAAATGTAATTATCCACTAGATTACATATGGTTATTATTTTATTTGAGAATTGATGTGTCTACAAAGTACATGAATGAATGTAGACAATACTTTTATGAAAGGCCATGGATGCCCTGACGATGTGATAATTATCTTCGTCTAACAAGTTTATGTGTGCGCAAATAAGTATGATATTTGAAGAAACAGTCGCAGCATAATATTATTACTTGCAACTCAATTGGCAACTTGCAACTCAATTGGCAACTTGAGGTGTTCGTTCAAGTAAATAAGTAATCATGAATAATTACGGAGTTTCCAACTAAGATAGTAATTTGGAAGATATAGAAGAAGGAATGAACTAAGTGTATGTTTTGCATTTCTTGATTGTCGTGTATTAGTTACATCTATAAATTACGATTGCTGAAGAAATTATCCAAGATTTAGTGAAGAAGTGAAGTAAGAAGGTTTCAAGATTTTGAGAGAGACATCGGACAATGAGAAGCTATAAATACAATTTCAGATGTAATAATTTATGTTCATGATTGTTTCCATTCAAGAATATTGTTTTTAGTTTAGTGTACTGAATGAATGGAATTACAACAAAAGTTCGATACAAAAATGTGTCAGTCAAGTTTGATTCACGGAATTCATAATGAACTGAAATAATATTGTTTAATAAAATGAATAGTTGATTACAAGTTGTAACTTAAAAATGATGTGTTCACAAGTTTATAACTAAATGTAAAATTTTCGATATTTACAGAACTTAAATAAGTCGAAAATTTTCACCCGGAAGGGGTGCGTATTGTGACTGACCCAAAGATGTTCATTTATTTAATTTATATTTATTGTTTAATTTTGTGTTTAACATGCATTATGATATTTATGTTGTTATCAATTACTATTTTGTTATGTTCCAAAACGTTGTAGAATTAATTTGATGTATAATTAATTATAATCACATTCTTCATAATGTAAAATTACGATGTATACATTTCTATATTATTTTTGACCATAGCAACGAAAAACAAACAAAACACAGTAGATCAATAAGTGAAAAATATATTGAAATTATATATAGTGACGTCCGAGTTTTCTTTGAATTTAACAAACTGTAAGTAGATTTGGATAAAGATAAATACTAGGATGTTTCGTTGAAGTGTGTGTGAAAGACTTGCTTCAAGGTGTTAATTTGATGATTGAAAATGCTAAACCTGATAGTAGTCCGTTTCACTTCAGTTAGAACCAGAAAACATTGTTGTTGTTATTGTTTTTTTTGTTGTTTTTTTTCATTTTCCACCCTTTCTAGTCTTTAGGTCATTTTTCGGTGTTCCTTGCCGTTTTATTGCATTTTTAATCATTTTTGGGGTTTCTTTTTTTTCAAGTTGTTCCATGATTTCCAAATGCATTTGTTAGCAAAAATACTTACATATTAAAATTCCATAACATGCTCTTTTTAGCAAGTACGCCTTAACCGTAAATATGGTCAATGCAAAAACACGTTATTATATTTAACTGACATATTTTACAATAGAATAAATTGTCGTAAATGTGCTTTCGTTATAGCAAACTTAAAACACATTGCGTGAAGCCTACCTTGAGGTTTCCTTGCTAGCCTCTATTATCGAAATAATCTGTGGTTTTGAAGTAAAATTGGTCACAATATTTAAAAATATATAATCTGATGTACACAACTGTATTGTCAGATGCTGACCGACTACTGAATCGTGCAACGCCCACTATGAAAGGAATTGAATGACTTGCACAGAAAGACCTTGAGGTGTATTTTATCACTAAATTGCTTTCATCCCTTTGCTTAAATAGTTAAAAATCACCAAACAACAGATTTTATTAAATTATTCAACTATCCTCTTGTAGTTTGTTTAAAAAATCAAACTTTCATTTAAAGGGCAGAAATTATTTTTAGACCATTTTTTGAAATTTTTAGGTTTATTTTTTAATCATTTTAAGGTCATTTTTTATAGATGTTTTTAGGTCGTCAACTCCCGAGTCCTTATTATAAGATATCCATTGCAGATGGAATATCATTTGTCACATTAGTCAGTGCTCTGATGGTGCTATGTTGTGCGGGAAAACCGGATTAGAAAATATCAATTAGATTTTTTGATTTAAGGTGGGTTCAACTCTGCTCGTGCCCAATATAATGAAATAATTTTGATAAGACAGGAAGGTCTGATCGGTTGGATATCTTCCGCGTTTAATTAATGGGTTTCTGGTTTTAACGAGAAGGCGTACGTACGCCAGTTTTTTTCAGTTTAAAAGAATGATGAAACAGTCGCACAACCAGAGCACGCAATGCTTTTAAAATTTACGAGAAGAATGTGTTTGTTTGTGTGTGATGTGTAATTCTGACATGTGGAATATAAACTGTGTTGATTTATACATAATAACAAATTCTAATTTGTAAATATTTGTTTTTGTCTTCCAGCAAACTCTGGGTCTCTCCTTGGTCTGTTTCTGGGCTTCAGCGTTCTCAGTGTGGTGGAGATACTTTACTTTATCGCTGTTAAACCCTTATGTGACCATTGGAAGGCTTCAAGCAATACGAGAGAGAAACAAATAATTTACCAGTTGCCAATTAGGCGATGAAGATGAAACTTTCGTTTTGGAAATATTTGTATGTTTGTGTTACATATGATTTCTTTGAAGTTTTTACAGGTGTTAAGTATTATTGATTCACAAAATTTCTACACTTTGAAATTAGAATATAATTAATTTATACATAGAACAGATTGATATCCCCGATGGCGTAGCGTATCATAGCATCATATAGTTGTAAACAAGGAGTCCCTGGTTTCATACCCACAGGCACATTGCACGGTGGTTGGTTTCCACTTCAAGCTGTAGGCCTAGTCTCAATTAGCTTATTTGTGCATGAATCGAACTTAAAACAAAAGAAAACAAAGAAACACAAATATGGAACGAAGTAGAGTTAGTCGAATGAAGTGCAAACAGATTCTTGTCAACAACGACTACATCAAAGGACATCCAAGTGCGTCCCTAGTATGAGAAAGGGTTCCTTTGCGTGTTCCAGAAGATGATGTAAAATGCTTATATGTTGGTCAATGCAATGCCGAATTTACACGCACCCACGCAAACACACACACACACACACACACACACACACACACCACACACACACACACACATATATATATATATATATATATATATATATATATATATATATGTATACACCCCACATATGTAGCGTCGTTGCCTTGTAATCAAGAGGTCCCGGGTTCGATAGCCGGTGGAAGCACATAGTGGTTTGGATCCCACTTTAAACTGTAGGTCCAGTCCCGATTAGCCTTATTGTGCACAAAGTGGACTTAAAACACCAAATCAAAATCAAACCAAACGAGTATATGCATATTGTCAGCACACACAGCCAGCATATTTCGAAGAAGCTGAATTGCGCCATCCCTTAAATTGATAATTTTGCTGATGTAGCAACATAAAGATACATAAAGAAGAACTAACTAGCTCACACTCTGGCATTCCTAATCAACAAACTTTGTTGTCACTGCAAAATAATTCTTTAATCTGTCTGTCTCTATCATGGAAAAGATTTGACTAGTCTTATAAATTTCCTTCAGGCCTGTCTTAATGTTGTCATTTCATCTTCGTCTTATGTGGTCTATTACCATCAGGTTTTCAAAAAGAAACTGTTTTACCTTCTCCCATGGAATCCTCACAAAAGTATTCTTGCTTTTATATCGAGGGATGTATATATTGTAGTTCAGTATGCACATAGTATGTAACCTTCTACACTCACCAATTGTTTCATCTTTGTCAGGTGCAGATACATATCGCAAGATTTTTTATTCAAAAACTCTTTAATTTTCCTTTCCTTTTTTTTTTGGAGTAAGGGCCTACGTTTTACATCCATATACAAACTATAAGGAAGATTTCCCTCTCCGAATGTTTACCCTTAGATTTTTTGATGACAGAAGTTTATGAATAGACAAGTAGCATTACCTGAATTAAGTCTACTTTTAATATACATAGTTTTCATTAATTGATATTACTACTAAGTATATGAATTTATAAATGTGATCAAATGAACTGCGTCTATAATGTGTTTTGATTATTACTTAACGCTTGGAAGTTGAACGTGCCTGTCTCCTCTGCTGCTTTTAAAAGCATTTTAGTGTTCTTCATTGACTGTAATTACATCATTCTCTACTGTGGCAAGATTATTTGCTTATGCTAACAACTGAATTATTCCATTAATTTTAATCCTTCTTTAGTTACTTCTTAATCTTCATATTCTGAGGCTAACTTGAAAGCAATGACAGCAAAGCATACGTATCACAAGAAGAACGAAATATTCAACCGATGATTGAGTGTCGATTAAAGTACTCAACCACGCTGACTACCAAACTAAATAAAGTAGTGTTGATACTATTTTTAGCTGAAACCTAAAGAAAATTGTTCAATGTAAAAAGGTGGTGCCGCTTTTATCATTCTTCTTTACAGTGTAAATCTTTACTTGTGTGTGTGTGATCAGAAAATAGTGATGACACTAATAAATGTACTAACTGCAAGCGTGTTCAATCATAACTACTTTCACTGTGTTAGACATTTTTATGTCGAGTCAAAAACCATCAATGGGAGTATATTTTTGTTCCACCTCTCAATATGAAATCTTAGTTAATACTTTTATGATGGCCGCGGTGGCTCAGTCGGTAACGCGTCTGACTACCATGCTACAGGTCCCGGGCTCGATCCCCGGCCGGTCAAATCCGGGAACTTTTCTAACGTTGGAAGCGGCCCCGGCGCCCAACCAACGTCGAATGGTCGGGTACCTGGGGGAAAACCTGGGGTGTGATGCTGATCACATCACCCCCACTCACGACCGGATCAAGAAAGTGTGGGGCGTTACCCCCACACCCCCTATACACCTTCATGACGTGGTGTCAATGACAGAAGAGCACTTTATTTTTTTCTTTTACTTTTATGTAAATTGTCGCAGATATACGTATATTGTAATGTGACACGGTTTAAACGAGGTAAGAGTTATGTCACTTGGGGATGTAGCAGTAAAACGATGTTCAACTAGGTTTTGCAGGTTGTAGATAGCCCTCCTTGACTAAGTTAAGTGAAGAGGTAAGGAAGGTGGACGAGCAAAGGACATTCACCTATACTCTGTCCCAGATAACTGTGGAGCAGGCAAACACAAACAAGTCTTTGCGCAAGTAGTGACGTGAGACGGCTCCACCAATGAACACGTAAAAGGAGCGGAATTGCGTGGAGTGGGGTAAAGCGACTGAAGTTACCAGTCTTCGAAGCAGCGTGTACTGCTTCGTCCTGGCCACTCGATTTCCTTTCTCTTCTATGACGCTATGCGCGGTCTTTCTCCACAGTTAGCTGGGACAGGGTATAATCGGGCAGCAACCCCTCTGGCGTGTCGGACTCTGGTGACGACCATTGTATAAGCGAGCCAGTTACCCCGGACAGCAGGTGTTGGTTGTCATCACCTGAACGGTGACTTGCTTCGACCGTGCGACCACGATAACGTTTGCACACTTCTGATGTATCCCAAAAATCCGAGGTACTTATTCGACTCCCCACGTGCTGTTTCTGATGAGCTTGCAAGCTACCGTGCCAGTACTTCCCTCTTTCGATCAGGAAGAGCGACCCGGTAGTTGTAAGCTGGATTCTACCTACCCAGAGGAATTTTGTTATTGTTACTGCCTTGATCGGGTCAGTGTGCTCGAGTTAACTTGGTTTTTCTTTAAGCTTTTGATGCCCGTTAGGCTTCCCTTGACAATATACAGGGTGTTCCCGTGCAACGCTGACAAACTTTCACATGATGCCCACTACCTAGTTACATCCAGACGGACATCTTTTGTCAATGACGTTTCAGCTGCAAACCCTCGAAAAACGTCGGTTTCTTTCCTGCATCATATATGCAGCGATTAAGGGTTGCCTATGTAATTTATTTTTCCTTTGGAATATGATAAATTTTATAGTACACAATGGACACGACCTGCAGAGCGTGAAGGCATCTAAACAAAAGTATAATGGATGATGATACATGTGTAAGGGGTATAGACCCAGTGGCTTCATCCTGCTGGCATGGTACCATTTTTCCATAGAATGTTATGGAGCGTCGTATGCTATCCGACACAAAGAAAATGAATATCACCTGCAGACGTAAATCTGTGATGCATGGCTGCATACATACAGGATGGAATGCACTTTCTTGATTATTCGTAATGCTCCAACGAGACCTTGTTGATCAAAATGTTACGAAGGTAAGTTGTTCGTCTTGAAGTCCTCACTCAACACGCTCTATAAAGATGATTTTATTTAAGAAATGTTACATGAAGAAGAAGTAACAAAGATCATGTTCGAATATTTTTGAAACTACAAGAATTTTTAAATTCATTTGTAACGACCACTGTGAATACTCACCTTTGTATTGGCATTTTATTTACGATTGTTAAGTAATGGAAAGCTATTATTCTGGTGTATTAATATTTCTGCATTATTGTATCCCCTTTATTATATTCAACGTTACTATAAAATACTTTCCATAGAAATAAAATTTGACTATTGTTATTTGTCATTCTGACTCGTTTTTCTATATACTCATCCTACTAAGTCCTCTTCTGTCCTGTTCCCACAAAGGGGACCTAGTCTTAATGAAAATTGAATCCCACTCTTATGCTGAAGTTTGATGTCTATGACAGGATTTATATAAGCAATTTCAAGCAATGTAAAATCAGTTCTGATTCTACATGTGACTCATTCAAAAAAGACAATATAAAATCTAAATTAGTTTCCAGTACGATGTTAGTGTTCCGAACACATATACGACAAGAAAGGCACAACAGTTCCTAACTTTGAACTGTGTCAGAAGTATATTTCTGGAAAGCAATATTAATGTATCAAGATTCCAAGACTCTTTGTACGATCCAAGGTGTCTGTCACTTTTATGTTAGTCATTATATTATACAACACACACGCGCGCGCACACACACACACACACACACACACACACACACACACACACACACACACACACACACACACACACACACACACACACACACACACACACACACAAATGCATACATACATACATACATACATACATATATATGTTTGTTCCGGCATAACTCTCGAACGCCTACAGCAATTTCAACCAAACTTGGTACAAATATCACTTGTAATCTGGAAAGAAATACTGTGGGGGTAAGACAACCCTGACACCCTTAGGGGTGGGGGTGGGTAGGGAGTGACATGTAAAAATAATCGAAAACGACCGATCTTAGTGTCGAATCCATAGTTTTCGGGGTAGCTAAGATCAGTAGTGACACTCCCAATGCCGTTCAACCCCAAGTTCATCACCTATCGGGATGGGGTGAGAGGGGGTGAAAAATAAAATGTCAAAAATGACCTAGATTAGTGTCGAATCCACAGTTTTGGAAGTCGCTAAGCTAATTGGTGACGTTCACGATGACCAAACTTGGTACACATATGACTTACAACCTGGAAGGAAATAAGACACCACTGGCACCCCTAGGGGTGCGGGTGGGAAGGGGTTGCAACGATACTTCACACTGAATATATATTGTACGCGAAGGATGAGCAGACTAACACAATTTTAAAATTAAATTGCAAGTCCTCAGCGCTCAACTGGTTTCATAACACAACTTCCAAAATATTATTTCACTTTATAACATTTGATATAAACTCATGCAAGGCATGTTTAAGTCAATCTTCTTACATATAACAAAAACGAATCGAAATCAACAACGTAAAACAAATATCGACAATGATACAGCGTTCTTAATCTCAATAGTTCCCTGTTAATTTTATAAACTTGTACACAATAGAAATAAAGTAAATATTAGTTATTTGTGAATGTAGAAGACAGTCACAGGGTGACATGTAAAAATAGTCGAAAACAACCGATATTAGTGTGGAATCCATAGTTTTCGGGGTCACTAAGATGAATAGTGACACTCCCAATGCCGTTGAACTCCAAGACGCCTCTGGCATCCCTCGGGGTGGAGGTGGGAAGAGGATGAAATGTAACACGACCGATATTAGTGTGAAATCCATAGTTTTCGGAGTCGCTAAGGTGAATAGTGACACTCCCAATGCCATTCAACTCCAAGACATGTACAACGTCCGATATTAGTGTGGAATCCATAATTTTCGGGGTCGCTAAGATGAATAGTGAAACTCCCAATGCCGTTCAACTCCAAGTTCATTTTACACTATAGTTAGAATTCATTATTTTCCTTTATATATGCGTGTACTTGTGCGTATAGACTTCTTGTCCTCCCCAGAAGTATTTGAAGTGGGTGCCACTGGATGCAGATAACTTCAACATGTGATGCGAACAAGAATGTGAATTTCAAAGCTCTTATTCTAACAAGGTATGATACCAAGATGCAAGGAGAAACATCCTAGATGTTCTTGATTCAAAATATGAGCACATTTATGAAAATTTTGTTTAACCAGTTCATAAATTTCCAGTTAGTAACAAGAAAATTTAGTTTAATGGAAATCATTTCAAAATACAAATTCAATAGCACAATCTTTGCCGGAAGAAGGTCGACCTCAATCACATAGGGAAACTTAAACATTGTCAAAATTAAGAAAATAGCAAACTCTGGATTAGTAGTAGAATTGAATGTTCATACCAAGTCAACATTTGCACAATAGTGATTAACATGACAATCTGTTAACATACAATCAAGTAAGGAATAGGCTAAGATAATACCACAAGGTTAATCGGCTCTATGACGTCAACAAAGAGTTTATGTTTCGGAAATGTTTATTCACAAGTAAACTGGATAAAAGCTCATAGACATACTATGCACAATAGAGTAATATATATATATAAGTAAAACACTTTGTCAATACATTAAAAATAAACTCAAATGCTAAATTAGATATTGCATGGAGCAACCTCAGTTTACTAAACAGATGACATGAGCACTTTGGGATAGCCATGTAGCCATGTTGTATATTACCCCGTGACCATTGAACGATATAATGCATACAATTTCGTCTATGAGGGCTCCTGGCAACCACTAACAATGCTAGAAAAAATGGGTGAGGAAAAGGAAAAGAACTCGAACATTTTTAAGGAAGTAGTTACTCACATTTACATGTAACATGTCCCTGTAGGCCTGGAGCGAAATGCGAAAATTTCTCTCTGATTTTGTCTTGAGTATGATTTAAGATGAAGTAGGGTATTAAGAATGTTAACGAAGATAAAATAAATTTATCAAGTTTTACTTGTTTGCTGAGGGTTGGATTAATCCACCTGGCGTCTTCGCTGGGTCATATATACATACAATACTAAGCAATTTCTGTAATTATACGACGCAAGGTTTTAGAAGCGACATCGGGCGGAGCCACTCAGAGGGTGTGCGTGGCGACCAGCCAATGGCAGGAGTGCAATGTTGTAGAGTTAGGAAACTGCAGCGCGCGAGTTAAACGCCGTGTTCTGTATTTTTATTGCGCGCAAGCAGTTTTCATAAAACTCGCCACTTTAAGGTTCATCATAAGATGGGGCACGACATTTTGAACCTGACTGTCCAAGTCCCATGAATTTTCGTCGCCTACAGCCGGAGTTATCGTTTCTCGAAGAAACAAGGGAAACAACACGTCTCTCTACACACACACACACACACACACACACACACACACAATGACCCTCTCGTTTTCCTTCCGTGTTCAGTCTGTTGTTTTTTCGTTGCCACAGTGTTCACCCCTATGAGTTGCTGTGTCTTAGTAAAGCTATGGGTGTGAAATTCTTCTGAATATGCACAATGACCTTTTATTGACTTGTGTGTTCACAAACATTACGAGTCTGGGTCAGTTTTGAGTTCAGCGTTTTCATAACAAGGGCGGTGTAAGATAATTTTACTCGTACGGCATGAAGAACAGTTGTGAGAGGATTCAATACAGCCCTTATTGATTGATTTATTTTACTTCGCTTTTTCTGCCACTTTTGGCTAATTTACGAAGATGGGGATGAGTGATGATACGATGAAATTGATGAATGGACACTAACATATATCCATACCCGGGTCTGGATTCGAACCCGGGACCCCTGGCGTCGTAGCGCGATGTGCAATACAGCCCTTATGCTCGATAGTTGTGTAATAGTGTGTGTGTTGCGTGAGTGTTATTTAATAATGTCGCGCCGGCGCCATTGTGTAGTGGTTAGCATATTGCTCTACGACGCGAGGAGTCCCGGGTTCGAATCCTGACCTGGACATGGATGTTTATGAACGTCCCTTCATCAATTTCATTATATCATCACTCATTCCCATCTTCGCAATTAGCCAAAAGTGACAGAAAAGCAAAGTAAAATAAAGCAAATGAAATCAAATTAATAATGTCGCTCTCGAAACCTAGTACGTACCAGTAGTACAGGCACCAAGGGTAAATACTCGTATTACGTTCACAAGACAGAAATCTTAGTTTTAAAGCTTATTCTTACTTCAAGGAATTGTACGGCTAAAGCGTGTGGTGTATGTGTGCATACTGTGTTGCGCATTATAAAACAGGGTAAAGTATCTACCACAGAAATCGGCGAACCCCTATTCAAATCTCCTGGGAAACATGCCAGAAAACAGAAACGAGAGCGATAATGATGACCTTGCAGTTCCCCTACAATAAATACGTACCTTCAAACTTCTTTCAGGTAGGAGTTTCTCTTATATGCTGCAGTGATATGATATAATCCTGTATAGAATTCTTCACTATATATTTCATTGTACTCAAATATCACGTGCATGCATTATACCCATAAAAAGCTGAATATTGGACACAGCGAATTATCTGTGTTTCCCTTCCACTAGCAGTTGGTTTGGCAACAGCGCGGCAGCACTGGCTGCGTATTGGCTGAACTCATGTTCCTTCTAAAAGCATACGCCGTTTAGCTATTTCCATCGATAAACTACTAAAGACATGTGTTAACTCCGTGTTATATTCTGTGGCCTTAATACGTCACTAACGATGCTAGGGCCATCTATGAGCAGTCGACCCAACTATCTCGAGGTGTTTCTCTGTGAACACGGTAGATGGTAGCGCGTATCAACGAATGCGTCTTACTCATTGCACGCAGATCAGACACCTTTCTCCCGTTCATTGCACACAGAGCAGACAACTTCCTTCCGCTCATTGCACGCAACTTAGAAACCTTCCCCGTTCATTGCACACAAATCAGACATCTTCGTTTGGTCAGGCCCCTCCCTTCGTTGTACAGAAGAAAGAATAAATCCCGAAGATGTTCAGTGTATTTATGCTAAGAGAACTAAACATAAGAACGAAGGCATATTGCACTTACCTCACAACACAAAGGGGTCGCTTGCAATGAGCAAGATGCCGAATGGGGTTTAGGCCATCCTGAGACCCTAAATGACTTGCTAAATATTAGTTCATTGAAACATTATCGAATAATTCAGTGCACCTATTCTACATGATCAGGAGGTATGTGTATTAGGAAAGCACATACACACATGTTTGCCTACATAAAAACAAACAAAAAATTGCGAAAAGTGTTTTTTCTATTGTGAAATAATGAGGTGCTGTATGAAAAATACGAAAGTAACATGTCATTAGGGTGGCAGATGAAAAGTATATATGCTATCTCATATTCACAGCATTTTTGGCAAAACAAACCTTACCTTTCCTTGAAGTATTCAATGAAATTATTACCTGTTGATCATCAGTGGTGGTTCATTCATCACTGTTGTAACCCATTATGATTTTATAACAGTGCAGCCGAAAGTAAAACTCCATACAATATACGGGCTTAACAGAACATGAATAAAGTATTGTTTTCTGTCCCATTGCAAAACTGAACCAAACGTGCGAAAAAATACCTGTAAAAAATACAGCCTTGCCCAGTGGTGTAGTTTTGCCAGTGTCACCCTTGTACTTCTTTTATGTAAACAGGACTCACCCTGTCTCACAAAATGACAGTAAACAATGAATATACAAATTTCCAAAACATAATCTGTTAAACGGAATGTAGCAGTTCGTTGTAACTAGTTATATGATTAGAATTAGAATTAGAAATTCTTTATTCATGGTATTCATGATACGATGTACATAAATTCCTCGCTATGTAAAATAGTGCAGGCACAGCGTATGCCTACGATAACCAGGAGAAGAAAACAGTTTGAGTATGTTGGTATGTAGATACACATACATACTAAGTCAGCAGGCTCGGAACCGAACGAGTTAAGTGGTTTACTTTCGGAACTTGTTACCGAGGTTCCTGGGTTTCAGACCCGGCCTGAACATAGATAATATCGCTCATCTTAATCGATACGATTAGCCAATGGTGGCAGAAAAGCGACGCTATATAACAAAAATACAAAACACACATTCGTACATACATACATACACATATATTATTTTCTAAATTAGTTATGTTTCCTATGAAACTTTATCAGTATTTTTTAAATTTGAAAGTAAAATTCAAAGAACTAAAGAACTATATTTTGCCTTAAAAATAATTGTAAATTTACAGTTAAACAATTTCGTGTGCAAGTATTATCTCTTTTCATAATTTATTTTAGTTGTTACAACCGTAAATTAATTCAATAAAGCAACATCAAATCAGTGCTTAACGAAATATTTCATTTACAACATTTAACACAACGAACTGTAAAAGTTAGTATATTTAGTTATCTGACTGAATCGTTTTTTCTTATTCCATTTAGAATGTTGCCTTCCCCTCCAAGAACATTTCAAATTTTATGTAACATTAGAAAGTACTTAAATAATATTGTTGAAAGAAAAATGCAATTTCTACCGTTCTGCATAATCTAACTTTATTTTTCAAATTACGAAAGAAAAAAGGCAGTACAGATAAAAATATTATTCAACATTTGAAACTTACTGTGAATTAGTAAAGAATTAACAGCTTTCTTATATAAATGCTATCTGATAACATGTTATGAGTCATAGTTCCGTATGTAAGATAATTTTCTAAAAATGCTACTTACATTAGGATCCGCAAGATGTTTGGAATTTCGTATCAAATAAGCTTTATACTTTGGAAACGCAGTGTCCGTGGATAATGTGAATTAATTTCTAATTTTCGAATTAATATTTAATTTTCATATGTCGTATACACACGTGCAGGCAGAGAGTGAGAGTGTACTAATACTAATGCAACAAGCATAACTAACCTAACCTACTCGAAACACCTAGATGCTAAGGACATTTAACTTAATTACATAATCCACTAATTCAAGCCTATTCAAAGGGATTTACTGTCACGAAGAAAATAAAACTCATTGAGAATATTAGTGAAATCAGTTTACTTTTATTAAGAAATCCAAAGGAAGAAGCAAAAGAACCAATAGGCCTCATGCAGTTAGTTATGTTAGGAGATGGCCACTTGAAGTTTTTGTTCTACAGTCCCTACATTTATATTCCTTTCGGTAAAAATCAAAGGGCAATACTTGATTCAAGTTGTTTTTCAGAGTAAGACGTCAGTTTTAGCCGCGTGTTTCATTAATACCTAAAAACGAAAATTTACTTCTAACTGTACATGTACATGATTCGAAATCGTGTCATGTAAAATAGGTGTGTTGTGTGTGTGTGTGTGTGTGTAATGACAAGATGATGGCCCTGCAGTCTATATTTTAGCCAAATTACGATTTTGAGAGTATAGTAATCCATTAGATTGATAGTCTTTGAGCATATATTATAACTTTATATTCATGTCAGTTAATAATATTCTCCCCTTGCAACGTTAGAACAGGTTGACATATTATCTCGTCGCTCTCCTACTCTTCCATACTGACCATAGATGAAAATATAGCAAATAGCTTACATGAAATCACATTGACTGACCGCGAAAGCGTACAGGGTATTTAAGTAGCAAATTCTCATTTTGGGAACTTGTTAAAGTTTCTTTCACATTTGAGGACACGTTAAATGTTAGTATTTGACACAAGCACCTTTTAATATACTTCATTAATTCCATTGAAATAATCACGAAGATCTTGCTGTTTTGACAGAAATATTTTCTAGAGAATGAAACAATGGATGGTATGTGCATAACATTCATTGTTCACACTGAGTGCAAAGGTATAAAATTATCCACCATGTATTTGTGAAGTAGTCCATAAAAATAGAACGAAGTCGTAAATTTTGTTGATGGATATTATATTTATTCCACGCTAAGTTTATCATCGTACTTTTAAACTGGAACATAATATATTGTTGAAGAAGTAACTGATTATCCTGGACTGTGACCAGAAAGTACTGAGGCTATGAAAGGGCTATCCGTGGCCTTTACACTTCAAATTATACAATTTTCGACAACATATAAACAATAATACGAATGCACAAAGCAGAATCAATTTTTCTCGTGTAAAATAAAGGAATATTAGTAGTTACAAGTTCTACATTAATGTATCAATCAACTAGGCTCACAATTTCTAAAGTCGATGAACACAAACATATTTTGCACTAACGTGTAATTGAGTATGTCCTCCTCCGTAGCCGAGCGGGTTAACGCGTTCACTCGTCTTAAGATCGTTCGCTGCGGGACGGCGTAGGTTCGAATCCGGCTCTGGTCGGAATTTATTCGGCCTACGTGTCACGTGCCAGTTTCGACGACACAATGAATGTTGCAAGGAGAAATGGTTTCTCGGAATCGACAAGAGATGGCAGCACGCTATATAAAGAGGAGCAAAGGAAATTATAAAAACTTAGAGCGGAGAAGAGGGATTATATATATTATAGTAAATTGAGAAATATATAAAAGAAGAGTTCAAATACTATAAAAGAAGTAAATAGAATGATGTATATAGTAAATTAAAAGAATTAAGAATATGGCCGCATATGGAACGTTTAGGAAAGTTATTAAGTGAGTAAATGAAATTCAGAAATGCATCTCTCGATCTCTTTTTGATCCTATGGCGAGGAGAACGTCGCCATGTTTTGGTTGCTTGTCCCCGGTGGCGCTGTGTCAAATTAGACGCCCCGAAGCACTTTACGGTTGCGCTTCTTTTTAGTCGCACTGGGCCATTGGCAGCGCTTGTTATTAGCGATCCTGGTTATTCCCCTTTGGTTGTCGTCTTAGGAGGAGGCGCTATTGTCAGATTAGACGCTCCTAAAAATCCTCTATAGCTTTGGTCCAATTCTCTACAAGGAATGCAGCATAATGATTTGTCTATATTATTGAGAAGAGATATGGTAAAGATAAATATTTGCGATAAATGAGAGGAATAAGACTTTTTCCAGCGGCAAAGAAGAATAGAAAGAAATAAGAATTTACTGTGGAAAGAATAAATAGAAGAATTTATCGAGAATATAAGAATATCTCGGCGGAATATAGAAGATAATAAAAATTGCTGCTGAAAGAAGAAATAAGAATTGATATGAATAGAGGAAATGAGGACAACGATGAATAAAAGGGGATGACTATTTATTGTGAATAGAAGAAAGAGATTGCATAAAGGGTAGAAGAAAGAAAAAGATGATTATCCTTTTACCAAAGAAAAGAAGTGGAAGTTGAAGAAAGAAGAAGAAGCTAGACGATGCAATTGGACTTCTTGTATATAGAAGAAATAATAAAAGAAGAAGAACCCTTTCCATATAAAAAAGAAGAAGCCTTTTCCACATTAAAAGAAGAGGAAGCCTTTTCCATATCAAAGAAGAAGAAGCCTTTTCCACATTAAAAGAAGAAGAAGCCTTTTCCACATTAAAAGAAGAAGAAGCCTTTTGATATCCAAAGGAGAGGAAGCCTTTTCGATTATATACATACATATATATATATATATATATATATATATATATATATATATATATATATATATATATTCTCTGTATTTTGTATAGTTCTCAGAATATAGATCCGCATTTAACTATATCCTCTTGGCTATAAAACGCTTTCTTATTTGGAATTCTCAAATAAAGAACCTATCCCCCTGAGATTAAGATATCTGTAGCCGTGGTAAATAACATGTAAGTACGTACCCACAAGGGGCGTAGCATACGTATAGGGCCGTTGGTAATCCACCATCGTGAGGAAATTGGGTAGCTCCGAGTGAGTGAGCGTAATCCGGTCGCGAAGTCCTACAACGACTGGGGGTCGGTCGGGCTGACCACCCGTCCCCCTAGCCTGGCTGCAGATCTCCACGCCCCTTGGTGGCTCGCGTAGGAGGGAGGCCAGCAGTCGGTAGGTAAGCCTTGGCCCGATATTGGGCTGTTGCGCTATTGGATTATTAGTAATTGAGTTGGTAACTGTCTATTATAGCCCGAACGGATTTCTTCAAATTTAAAGGAGAAACTACTTACTGAAATCACTTTCTGTATCATTGTCGAGGTTCTTGAAGGTATTTTCTTTCACGGAAAGTAAAAACTTCACCATAGAATGGTGCAGAACAATAAATAATTAGTTGTTACGTAAGGAACTTGCATCTTCTGTAACATTAGGCCGTTGTTTCCATTATGTACGTGCAGATGGCGCGAGCGTCGAAAGTCACGCGGTCTCGGCAGTGTTTCCAAACGTGTCTTTTTTTTACGAGAATCTTTTTAAATTTTTTTTAACTATGCTTACCTAACCAAACCTAACATAACCTTGCCGGAAATGTTCCGTGGGGCTATCGTGAATGGTTTTTGGGGCTATCCGTCAATGATTTTTGGGGCTATCCGTCAATGGTTCGTGGGGCTATCGTGGATGGTTCTTGGTGCTATCGTGAATGTTTTTTGGGGCTATCCGTCAATGGTTTATGATGACATAATAAACATGAAAGTAGGTATTTTTCGGTTAAGAAGATTGAAACACTGCATACCCACTCCAAATCGCACGACGCGGGATGATCCATGACGAGTGCACGCCATATTGTCTGTTACCCAAGCATAACAAGGAAGACAAATAATGACTTGTAATATGAAAAGTTGACACTATTTAATGGAAAAAGGCATAACCTCTCCTTGAAGAATCTCGTACGATGCAGAATAGGTAAGTATCAATGCTAAAAGTAAGGAAATAAACGAGTGACAGATGTTCGTCTTTACTAGACAAGTTCCATTGAGTTTAGTGTTACACAGAAGCTCACAAATTCACGTATATTTGATGAAATGTACTACAGTAGTTTTAAATTTTTGATGACAATTATTATTCTTACTCTAAAATAAATAAACTTACAGGAATTCGTTATCGCACTACTGTTGGTCGATTCTATCATCTAGCGTGACAGTTGAGAAGCAACTCGAGACAAATAATTGAATCGACTGCTCATAGATGTCGCTAACATCGCCGACCTCACCCGAAGACCACCAGAAACGTCATAAAGTTTCACCCCCATGGCTATTTCTTTCTCAATGAATGAATGAATCCATTGCATTGTTTGGGTACATCGGCACATTTAGTCATTGCGCACCATTAAAAGTGTACGAGAAAAGATCCTCGTATCTTAAAGTTTAAAAAAGTGGTTTAAAGAGCCCCTTGAGAAAGGTTAGCTTGTAAAGGGACAACCTACACAGGACATACACAACATATTAAAAAGATTAGGAGAGACTAAGAACTTCCTCAGAACCAGCCTATGTCAATGAGTTACATGTACATATGATTCTTGACTTGTCTCTTGAACTTACATATTAATGATATGTTTCATAGTTCAGGATAAATGTCTAAATGTGAGAAGCTTATTTTCAACCGTTTCTTGACCATCAAAAATGTAATGTCGAGAGTGTCGACGATTGTGCCCCCTCCCCCTTCTTGTCACTTTTGCCCCCGCACAATGCTAAACTTCATCTACCAAGAGAAAGTAAAATGCCCTTGGCCCCCATTTTTGGCACCTTACCTCCCAGGTTTGGAAACCAATCGCCACCACTGAATGTGGATAATCACGAAAAGAACGTAAATGTAGTAAATTATACAAAATGTACGACTTTTGGGGAAGAGGTATCCTTGCGCTACAAAGATTTGTGCATCCAGCTTTTGTCTCTGTATTAGATTTATACATTTACACGTTTTGCGTGATAGACGAGGGAAAAGTTTGAATAAAATAAACTCTCCAATGTCGTAGTGAGTTACGTCCTAAGTTGTAGTCAAAGGGTCCCAGGTTCGATAGCGGGTAGAGGCACATAGTGTTTTGGGTCCTTTGTTAAACTGTAGGTCCAGTCCCGATTAACCTGTCTATGCATAAAATGGACTTGAAAACTGAAAAACGGAGCTAAGTTCGTCGTGTGGACATGTGAATAATATCACAAATAAAATGTTCAGATAATGTTACCAGTCTGTTTGACTTGCAAGGCGATTCGAGAAGTTGGTAATTTAAATTATTTATATACCTCTACACGTAAAAAAAATATCTTTTCATCAGAATTCTTTTGTGGAGTACGATGTGCAAAATATATATAATGTCCCTTAAATATGCGACTATAGCCTATATCTGTGTGTTTTCTTCTTATCACTAGGTAAAAGTCTTACATCAGCTACTTCCGAGTGTTAACAGATCGATGAGAGCTGAACTTCTGGCGAGGATAATAACAGGTGAAGCGCACAAGGAAAAAAATTGTTGTTTGGAGACAGTTATGATAGTGTCTACAGAAATGAGAGGAGCGTTATTATTCCTCAGTATTATGTGACATATTTTCACTAACAACTAACCAATTCCCTCTTGTTTCAAATGGCAAATGTACTGCCGATGACAGTTGAGGTTTTTCTTACCTGAGTGTTTGTTTCTCGCTTTTGAGCAAACAATTCAGGTAAGTTAGAGTTTATCACGAAGTAGCAGTTGCTTATGCTTTTGTAGAATTGAGGCTTTCCTGAGAAAGAATGTTGTTTCACCAATTTTACTAATCTCGCTCTACCCAGACGGAGAGATGAAAGAAAGGTTGAAGGATAGAAGAAATAGATCAGGGGAATTCGTTTGTAAGCCACGTTTGGGCAACTCGTATGCTCTTGTGCAACCTGGAGAGCGGTTACCACAGGTCAAAAATCCACGCCTTTTAGTGTTAACTTCAGCTTGGATAATGAGGGGAAAATGCTGAAGCCATATCCAGCAAGTAGGGTGGATAGGTAATTCCATAACCGATTATCTGGCGAGAACTTGCGGCACAGTGATCAATGAATGTGCTGGAGCATTGTCATGCAGGATAAACCATTTTCCTGCTTGTTCCAGATTCTTTTTCAAAAGGCGATCGCGTACCTCTTTGTAGAATGGTCCAGACAGTCTCTCCGAAAGACACGATTTTGCGTGTAAATGAATCGAAAAATGCGACGAGCATTGTTTTTTCCTATCGATTTCCTGGGTCGCACGCTATTCGGTTGTGTGACATTTGGTGGACGTCTGCAGCTGAAAATAGTACAATTTGTCACCTGTGACAATGTTCTGTAAGAAATTTTGGAAATTCTAGCGACGACAAAAGTAAACGCCTACATTTTCAATCGTCACTGATCACTGCTGAATCATATGCAATATTTTTTTTTACAGAAGGTGGAGGAAGGTATATACTAAGTAATTCAAATAGTGACACCACTTGTGCATGTACAGCCACAATAGTTCAGAAAAAATTTGAATGTACTATGTAATTTGAGACTTAGCTCTTCATTTCCATTTATATTTTAGAGAGAAACTTTTTCAATACTTTCTTAATATATCGTCGTACGAGAACCAGAGGAACGTAACTCGGTTTTGTTTAACATATCACCACTTAACAGCTCTATCTACAGTCAGTTCGACACAATGTGCATTAATTTAAATCAGGTGAAATTTTTATTTGAAAAATACTGATTTAAATCAATTTAAACAAATAATTTATAGAATAATGTGCATATCCATATTATAAATGTCAGAATCACTTTTGGTGAAAGTACATTAATCTTATTATCATTTAATGGTGTTAATTAGGCTCTAAGCAAGGAAAAGAAAGGAGACAAAATATATATGTGCTGATGGGGTGAAGCTCATACGAAAGGAAATGTAGTATGTTTACTTTAAGCACACTTACATTTCTCTTGATTTAAAATTCAATAATTTTATAGGCAAAAATAACAAACATTTGGTGTAGAATAATATACAAAATATTAATGGTGTTAAACCCTAAATAGTGTCATTATCATTGAACTATAAATAAACATGACAGCTACAAAATTCAGCTACAAAAAATGTAAAAATAAAAAAATATGTTAATTATATATTACATCCAGAATGTTATATTTTTACTGGAAGAAAGAATTACTGAAAATATTATGATTTCATTAACACACCCAACAAACATTTCCATCCATAGTAAGTTCATAAAAATGGCTACAGTATCAGGAATAGAAAAATATATATTTACACATAATTTTTTATTTGCCTTAATAAAACTATTCAAACATTTTACACCCGGGTTCGGTACCCGGTGGAGGCACATAGTGGTTCGAATCTCACTTTAAACTGTAGGTCCAGTCCCGATTAGCCTTACTGTGCATAAAGTGGACTTAAAACATCAAATCAGAGCCGTTTACCAGAAAAATCCTTTCTATAAAAAACATGTACGTATCTATATATATGGTGCCAAAAATGATACAAGTAATTTTAAGCATGTTGTTTAAAAAGAAAAGAAAAAAAATCGATTTAAATTAAAAAATCTGATTAAAATAAAAAAGTGAACAAAAATGATTTTATTTTAAAATAAGAATCGTGATTTTTATCCACCCTGGTTCGACGTATCTCCGCTTCTAATACTTAGCAGTAAGATGGAGTCACGTATCTTAATTTACTGACACTTTCTAGAGTCATTCACATTCCTAAGAATACATTATTTCCTCTCTCCCGTAAATTTAATAAATGGGAGCTACATCGCTCTGGTTCTCACATGATGACATAAAAAGGACGAACGGACTCTCCTTATCATATGAAAAGAGTCCTGAAATTTTAATTTTATGTGCATAGTAAAAGGTAAATGCATGCAATTATTCCTTTCTTATGCAGTTTCTGAATGGCGTACCAAAAGGAGAGAAAAAATATCTTCCACAACATGAAATTACACTCTACTTCACGTCTAAAATTGAAAGTGCAACATATTATAAGAATCGCCTGGAAGTTCTGCGCTGAGTATTGCCTTGAATCTTCACTGCATGGTCTCAAATACTTAGGTGAATCTGGAATAAAGGTTGTGGAGAGGTACGTATATAATGTTACAATTCTCGATGCCTGTATATTATCAATGAACAACTCGATCTACGTAGTTTATGAATAACCTTTACTTGGGATAGATACCTAAATATGCAAATACCCTTTGTTCCTTGACACTATATTGATATGCCTTCACACCGTCTGAGATAATACGATTACCCTTTAAGACTAAAGAGCATACCAAAATTTAAATTTAATGGCTATTGTTTTTTTTCTTGGTTTCGATCCAGTATTTATTGAATTACAAGTCCAAGTGTGTATTACACGAGATGAGTCTAACTTTTGTCGAATAGTTTGTTTTATTTTTATTTGCGTGTAATGGAACTTCAATTTACCAACCCCAGTGGCGAAGTGGTTATCACAGTGCGCTAAGATGCCACGGGTTCCGGGTTCGAATCTCCGCCTGGGCATGGGTTTTCTTGGTGACTTCATCAATTTCACCACTCATCCTCATAGTTGCGAATGGCCAAAAGTTTCAGAAAAGCTAATTAAAAGAACCAAATTCAATAAACCAATCAATCATAAGTACGCATCTGCAACGTCCTATCACGTGAGCATCTGCCAGCTTAGCACAGGGTAGAAACAATGAGATACCTCTGGGTACAGATCATGGTGACTAACACTACGAATATATGGAAAGAAACAATAGGTTTAACCCACTACGGAGGGTACAATTCGTAATATATTCTTGAATAACATATACAAAGACTAGATAACTTTGGAAATCTTTTCATACAATATTTTTCTTCTATTTTTATTTCTTATTAATTGCAGCCAATCTTCTTCTTTGAGCTTCTTCTTCTTGGCTTCTTCTTCTTATAATTACTAACTCATCTTCTTATAATTTCTAAGGCTTATTCTTCTTGGCTTCTTCTTCTTATAATTACTAAAGCAATTTCTTCTTATAATTACTAAGGCTTCTTCTTCTTATAATTACTAAGGCATCTTCTTTTTATAATTTCTAAGGCTTCTTCTTCCTGTAATTATTACTAAGGTTTCTTCTTCATGTAATTATTACTAAGGCATCTTCTTTTTATAATTTCTAAGGCTTCTTCTTCTTATAATTACATACTGTATATTTACATCCTAATTTACAAATTCCTGATGCTACTTAAGTTTCTTCATCTATGTAACATCATCCTTTCCTTAATCTTTATTTACATCTATTGGTTCGTTCATTGGTCTTGCCTTTTAGATCCTGGCTGGATTGATTGTCACTTGTACGTGGATCATTATACTTTATATACGTATATATATATATATATATATATATATATATATATATATATATATATATATATATTTGTATATACTTCCTAGAACGGTATGTATATCTAGGTTCTGCAGCTTATATGCACGTTCTTGTTTGGAAACGTCGTGCAATAGACCCAGTGGATCATAGTTGATGATTGGAGGTTGTATGATTTCTCCTCCTTCCCTTTTTCGTCTTGCCAGTATAGATTCTCTCGTTTTCCTGCCTCCTCTCTTTCCTCGTTTCTTTAGCATCACCTTATACAAATTGACGGAAATATTAAGAAAATCTATCTCCCAGATATACAAAGAGAAAGGGGTTAGTTAAAGTTCACCGCCTAGCCGGCGCTAACCTTAACTTGGAGCTGCAATAGATGCGCCTACCAAAAGTGCTTGGGTGCCTGCAGTGAAATGGCGCTACACCTGGGAAAACAACCCAAAAGCCGCACGAAACTCTCAGTTCGTGGGAACTTTTATATAATGATCACTTATGCTATTACTGAATATTAATTACCCTTTCCACCTTATTTATATCCTGTTATTGTGCCAAGTTCATTTATTTCTTTCATTATAATTAGTATTAATATCTACAATCATTATTTCACCACATCAGCGTTTCCCTTTTTCCTTTTTACAATGGTAGCCGTTTTCTTGAGTGCTGCCATCTCTAGCCCACTTTCTAAACTGCTTTATGCATCATCAAATATAAGCGTCGTTTTTTTTTGTTGCATGCTGCCATCTATGACCCTCTACCTCAAACAACAACAATGCAGTTTGTATACGTGACACATCGTTGCTGGAGGGCAAGCGATGTTACTTGTTCACTGTTCACTTTACCAGGGAACACTCCCATGAAGACGTGGGCATTGTGTTTTCGGTCGCAATAGTAAACTATTCTAGGCTGTTAGGGAAAATCCACTTAAGTAAAAAAAATGTAACTTTACAGCCGATAGTTAATTATGTTTATTCATTTAATAGCAAACATTACAGACATGATATACAAGTTTCAGTATGACAGTTTAGAACGCCCAATATAAAGTTATAATATTTTCTGCAATTGATTCAGTGTAACTTAGTTGAAAGCAACAGATATTCGTTCTTTATGACACATGTGAATTTTCCTGAGCATAGAATTGCTGAACGTAATATGCATTATCTCTCCACTTCTCTCTGACCGTGAGGAATAACAAAGGAAATCAGATGACACCTCGATATATCAGAAACTAACGACGCCTACTATCCGTGACAAAAATATTGAGCCCTCGGTTTACGCGCTTACAAAATTGTACTTCGTGGGAGGATAAGGTCAAATATACCTCATTGGAAAGCTTCAAGTATCTACCTTTTAATGAGCGTTATATGAAAATTAATTGTAACTTTATTTTCTCATTATAACGAAAAATTCACTGAAAAGTGTTTTTTTCTTCCAATTTTCATGAACAGGAAACTTAACACCGTGCATTCATAATAAAACTGTACATATAATATTGAGATTTTGTGTACTTGAAGTTTGATTATTTTTGCACCTCTGTGGAAAAATCAAATACATATCTTTACTAGATACTTCAAAAACGGACATTTTAGGGAAACGTGCAAACTTCAAATGCATAATTACAAATTCAATGAAATTGCAAAAAACTGTTGATATAACGCATTTGATCGAATTCCAGAAGTTTGGCGTGTGTGCCTGATATATGGTCCCATATATTAATTATTCTTTCGCACTCCTAATATGGTAAACGGGTGCATGACGTATGCCCGGGTGCGACCAACCTCAGACTCCGCGGGCTTCAGGCGAATTCTACATCGCTACACTTCGCTGCGAGACAAGTGGAAGTGCGTTCCGTCGAGCCGATCCAAAGTATTATCGCAGCATAAAATAATTAATAAAATATTTCTCATATTGCAAGTGGAGTACTGCTGTACTGCAGTTTTCTTTCTTTTCATTTTTTCTATCTTTTATCTTCATATGAACGTCGTTTCCTTCGATACCCGGTGGGGGTACATAGTGGTTCGGATTCCACTTTAAACTGTAAGTACAGTTCCGATTAGCCTACCTGTGTATAAAGGGGACTTAAAGAGAGAGAAAACAATTCAGCTTTATATGAACGTCATTATTATTATTTTATGTCGTACACTTAAGCAAATATATTGAATACAACAATGTTCGATGAAGACGATTTGAATGAAGTCGATGAAAGATCCAGTCTTCTCTGTATACAATAATAACGCGCCTGCTGTGTACAGTGATTTCATAACAAAGGGAAACAGAGAGAGGTGCGTACCAGCAATAGCAACCCATAAAAATTATATTTAAAAAATTGCTAATTTGAAGCCTACATGCTAACTAACATTTTAAAATATATTTTGAACAAAGATGCATGTAAATTATATTTATCTCGCAAAATTCACTTAATCATCGTGTCGAGTAGTGGTGGTGGTTTCAACATTTAACGTGTTGCTACACTTCCCAAATGAAATATTTCTTTTATATTTTGGTCTGGTTCACAGCTGCAACTTTTGTAATAAGCAAGGAGTTGTGGGTTCATTAAGAGAGCCATAAGGACTAAAAGCATTAATAAATTTTCAATGAATATAATGATTGAAAGGTAAAAGTATAAAATGCTGTTCATAATGGATTCTATTGAACTGCATAATTAAAATAAAAGCCGTGTATCTTTCTTCTCACCACACCTTGCAAAAACTCGCCCAATAAAATATTGGGTCCTCCTTTTCCTTCCTTTCTAGTTGATGCAACATTTTGTTGTTCACTTTCTTCTTTACATACCTTTCTCACAGTGCTGAACACTCCACCGTGCACTTGACACTTTGGTTTATGTCATGAGATGCGCCCATTCGTTTCTCCTGGTCGAAATATCTCTTGGCACTGACTATCATTTCTTTTGTACCACTATGATATTCCCGTCTTGCCATTTTCATGCAACAAAAGATCACTTCAAAGAACCGCCATCACTCAATACTCTGCGTAAGAACAAACACGCGAACTTGTGAGAGACCGACCGACTGCCTTGATAGAATGCACCTAAGAATTATTATGTATATGTGAGAGCTCAGACAATAATTCACGGCAGGAACCAACAAAAGACAATTTCGGCATTTCTACAATATTTTCCTTTGCGCGACACATTGTTTCGGCTCATTTTCCGTGTCAAAGCTGCTTGGACGCGGAGTTTAAAGGGCAAGCGGCGACGCTTGGCGACAAAACTCACTTGTTCCACGTGCTTTCTTAGCAACGACGTGAATTGCGCGGGAACCAGTTGCCA